>NC_091163.1:12299215-12361715 GCF_040958095.1 Procambarus clarkii
ACAAGTGCCAGGGGGGCCACAACAAGTGCCAGGGGACCACAACAAGTGCCAGAGGATCACAACAAGTGCCAGGGGACCACAACAAGTGCCAGGGTATACTTGTTTCATGTATGGTATACATGATACATGTATAGTATAGTATGATGAAAGACTGGAAACTATTCTGTTTATGTTACTGACTCGTAAACTCCATCATCCATTATTCAAAAGGAGATATTAGCGTTCAGTACGTAATAATATTCTTATGGTAATACTCCTGCCGTAAACGACGAATCAATATAAAATAAGTTTTTGTATTTTGAGAAATATTCGCAGTGTTTACATGTATTGTTTTCTGGGTAGAAATAGCCTAAGCTACTTTATCCCTTTGAGATGTATTTCTCTTATCTCAATAAAAATACTTGAACTTGAACTTTTCTGAATTTATTTTCTCAGAACTGCTCTGATTTATGTAGGTATATATGTATCAGCTTATATCTTCCTACTTGATGAGGTACCCGTCGGTCCGCGGGTCTACCCAGTCTCTCTCTCTCTCTCAATATTACGTTTATTACAATGAATCACATGTGTCTATGAATCACGTGTTTCATTATGTGGTGGGTGTATGTATCACTACTAGAGACACAGGTATAAGACACGTGGTGGCGACTGAGTGCGGAGGTCCTGGGTGGGTGAACAGAAGTAGAGACCCCTGGAGAAGTCATAAGAGTATGTATGCAGGAGTGGATGCTAACATTCCAAATATGTCATGAAATATATACTTGTTTATTAAAGACATAGGTATGACATATAGAATTATTTTGACAATTTTGTGGACATTAGTGCGTAATGTTTTACAAGTTACTATGGAAATAAATGAATTTTGTTTTTTAGAACGTTTTCAAGATCCTGCCAGTCTAAGAGTGGCCAGGTTTAGAATGGTTCTCAGGCCACTGTGCCATGCTGTACTCGTTTGATTAGTGCCATCCCCGACACGCCCATGTTAGGCACGTGACCAACTCTAATTCCTTGGAAAATTTGGGCGAGGCCAGCTCCAAACGTCTGGCCTCCAGTCTCGGACAAACAGACAGACAGCAACAGGTTCGATCCCACAATCGTGCTCATGGATTTTCTCAATAATATATCAGACTGTAGTGATTTCATTGTTTATTTTCTGAATGCTGATCAACTCTGCAAAATATATAACTCTTAAATAGGCCTACACAGCGGAGAATCTCAATTACAGAAACATGTAGAGAGACAAGCTTGTCAAGGTTGAGTTCCCTGCATATACCTGGTCTAGGAGTATCTATAGCAACCCCATGGCAAACTAAACGCATAGTTTACCTGCAGCATGTGTTGTTTTGTTATCCTTTAACTCTCTTCAAGTATACACTATTAGATTAGATAAGGTTAACTTAGGTTAGGTCAGGTACGCATTTTAGGTTTACCAACCTACAACGCGGGAACGCACACCACCCACCTAAGACAAAATTCGTTTTGTCTCCGACAAAACGAATTATTAAAACGTTTGCTGGAGAGAGCGAGAGTGTGGCGTCGAGCAGTGTGAGTGTACTGTGTTGAGGTACCAGGTACATGCCATAGTACCAGATTTCATCCCTGAGAATGTAACCTCTATTGTCTTTATAATGTTTAAGATTTGTTAGTTATGATGAACTAACTGAACTGATGTTCACTGAACGCCTGTGTGTTCAGTGTACAAAGTGACCGGTTGAGTTAGCCTCATCCCACTGGCTTAGTAGCCTCTTGTCACGTTTTCTGAGCGAGTAACAGTGATGCCAACCTTCACCTTCTTGGTATTGATTTTAATGATGAGCTCAATCAGCAGTCATCTTCCTACCCTCGGCTATTATGTAATATAACAGTGAATCACGGCAAATGATGACGTAGGGGTAAAGCTGATAATTGACTTTTATGTAAGGTTGTGTATTAATAATTAAGAGACAAGGGTAAACAGAGAATAATTGGTTGTTTGAAATGCCTAGCCTCTCGGAGTTGGTCGGGCAATTGTGCACCCCCCCCCCCCCGTCCTTTCAGCTAATGTGCCTCATTTTGAAGGTTGTGGCCTCCGGCATACGGAATAAGGGATACTATGAAAATAACTCCTGACAAATATCCCTGTATACGTGGGTTGGTTAGGTTGTAATGGCTGGGGGGAAGGATAATTGGAGGAATGGGGAATATGGGAGGAAATTAGACTCTGATGGGAGGAATGTGAATGAAAACTTTTTTGCTTAAAAATACTTTGCTTTCTCCGACCCCGCACTTGCCTGTCTTTTAAATGAAAGCATGATAGACCTTCACCTTGACTCTTAATGCTCTGGCTTACTCTGGTAATTACATCTAGTTACTCTAGAATGAGGTTACTAGGCTCCTGGCGGGGTACCATACTCCTCCAAATAATTAAGCAGGGACACTGGGGAATGGTTAATAAAGGGGGAGGGGAAGAATAATAAAGAGGTCTAAGGGAGAAGTCTTGGGGAAGCTGCCACCACCCAAGGTGTATGTCCTCCTGGGATATCTGTCAATGATGTAACATTAATTTATTCCATTAATGTAAAGCTGATTTACTCCGCCAAATCTCAGTATGAGGAGTTGACCTTCTCACGTAATGAAAATGCGAGTATGTCAGAATTAGGCTCAGGGTTTGACGTGATCTAATGAATAATGCATTGTGCCAGAGTTATAGTTAGCTCACAGAGCAAATCCCGAAGTGCACTTCTTGTGATGGCTCAGATTTTAAGTTTCAAGTCCATGAGATGTGAGCCTCTACTCTTCAGACGAGACTCTTCACCATACTGAATACACCTAAATGTGTACATTCTTCACAATTTATACATTTCTTGCAAGTGATTTCTATCCATAACTTCTCTCTAGTCTTGAAGACAATTGTACCTTGGATGTGTCTAAAGCTTGACACAGGTACAAGAAAATTATTAATGAGGGTATGAGAGTCCATTTAATGTAGTTGTCATCTCATATTGACCTCCGAATGTATAACAGAACTGATGAGTTAAGCAAACTATGTGCATAAATAAAAGAAGTTGACTATGATCTGAGATGGCTTATAATCGACCTGAGAACAATGACACACCAAAAACTTCATAAATTTGAGACCAAGTGAAATTTTCACGTTCTCTTCCATCAGTCACCAAGTCACTACCGTGCTAGAGGAGCAGCATATCCATAGATCACATAAAATCGATCCATTGGTCCAATCAGACAACGCTAGAGGCAGGACGTATAGGACCTTGTGTGCGTCCAATGGTTTCAGTAACATATTGGATACACAAAAACGAACGTGGATAAAAAAACACGAAAAAATGACGGACCAAAACGTCCAGGGCGGACGTGTAATTTTCTAATCAGAAAATTAGACGTCCTGTGTGTCTAATTTTCAGGAAGGTTACCTACATAGAGCTGTGTTCGGAGGGAGCCTCACCCCGTCGCCAGCCAAGCTCAGTGCTATAAAACAAACACATTTATGTACATACAAACCTGCTTGATTCATGCCTACAACTGAGACTTACGACTCTCGTGAATAGTTAATAGGGAACTTGTCTTGCCAACACAACAGTCTTCGATCCGCTGCAATGATCTGTACCGGCATTCTTTAGCGATTGTAGTGCTGTCATTGTATTATTTATTATGATATATTTCTTATTTTAGCCTCCCAACCTCTCTCTTCCTTTATCCCTTCCTCCCTTCCTCTCTCACTCCTTCCTTACATCTCCCTCTCATCCGTTTATTCTTGCAAATGAGTTTGGCGGACTGCATGCAACTGACAAAGTCACCGACAAATCTTCTACCGCAGGTGACCTTCGCTTCCTTCAACTGGACGGAGACTAACACCACTAACGTGACTCGGGTCGACCTCTCAGAGATATACACCATACGTCCCGACCTGCCCTTCGTCACCCACAGGCTGGGGTCGTGGAGGCCCCTGGCGTCACTCAAACTTCCTGAGGAACACTGGAGCGAGAGACGCACCAACCTCACCGGCCTCCACCTGCGTTGTGTCACACTGTCCGTACGTTACTGGCCCTCGTTGTTTCTTGGTTCATACTGTCCGGACGTTACTGGCCCTCGTTGCTTCTTGGTTCATACTGTCCGGCCGTTACTGGCCCTCGTTGTTTCTTGGTTCATACTGTCCGGCCGTTACTGGCCCTCGTTGTTTCTTAGTTCATACTGTCCGGACGTTACTGGCCCTCGCTGCTTCCTGGTTCATACTGTCCGGACGTTACTGGCCCTCGCTGCTTCTTGGTTCATACTGTCCGGACGTTACTGGCTCTCGTTGTTTCTTAGTTCATACTGTCCGGACGTTACTGGCCCTCGTTGCTTCCTGGTTCATACTGTCCGGACGTTACTGGCCCTCGCTGCTTCCTGGTTCATACTGTCCGGACGTTACTGGCCCTCGCTGCTTCCTGGTTCATACTGTCCGGACGTTACTGGCCCTCGCTGCTTCTTGGTTCATACTGTCCGGACGTTACTGGCCCTCGCTGCTTCCTGGTTCATACTGTCCGGACGTTACTGGCCCTCGCTGCTTCCTGGTTCATACTGTCCGGACGTTACTGGCCCTCGCTGCTTCCTGGTTCATACTGTCCGGACATTACTGGCCCTCGCTGCTTCCTGGTTCATACTGTCCGGACGTTACTGGCCCTCGCTGCTTCCTGGTTCATACTGTCCGGACGTTACTGGCCCTCGCTGCTTCCTGGTTCATACTGTCCGGACGTTACTGGCCCTCGCTGCTTCCTGGTTCATACTGTCCGGATGTGGGAACCGACCTGTGAGATTTATATTTATTTAATTTATATGAATTTATATTTACGTTAATTTATATACTTCGATAGCAATTTGTATAATGTTAAGTGGACTGTATTTCTGCAATAATCTCAATCTCACAAATCGATCCTCTACACATTAGGGGGGGGTTATTAAATTAATATATATGCAGCCAATCAAACTACAGTAATAGCTACATACATTGATGAGGTTCCTTATCTTATAGTACAGCAGGTTAGTCCACCAGGTATAACTAGGGTGTAGACACCAAATTATCCTCTTTGAGGTAGCTTCCATATCACCCAGTAACTGGTGCACAAAATCTTGCATCCTCGTCTAGACCTGTCAAAAGTGCGCTAGCTGTGAAGCCAGAATCCTATATATGACAAGCTATATCAGAGAAAACAGTACATGGAACATGAAGACCTGGCTTAATTACCTTTAGTTTGAGGCGATTTCGCGTTCTAACCGGGTCACCCTATATAATGACATTAATGGCCACTAATGATAGATAATGGGTTTCGGAAAGAACACTTAACTTGATTTGTTGACAGCGTGTTGACGGATGGTACACCTTTGGTATCCATAACACTACGTCCAAGTAAAATTAACAGGAGCCGAATTTGCTCCCGTGTGAGCCTCTGGTCTCGTATAACAACAATGGCTGCCCTCCTTCCCCACTCTGACGCCTGGCTTACATTGTCCAGATTTCAGAACGTGATAGAAGGGTCACATTTACTCTACTTTAATATTGATAATTAAGTTAATTTATATAAGATGTTTTTATGATGGTAAAGTCCAAAGACTTATGTATTTAAGAATAATTCCCAGCAGAATAGCTGGTGAATTATAATAGTATGTGGTGATGATATCCCGTTTTCTATAGACGGTAATTCCACTACAAGTTACGTTTTCTATGGGTAACTTGTTGGTAATACAGCTATTATCTGTATGATTATTAAATGGTGTCGGATTTTCCGACATAATTCCCCAGGGGGCTGCTCACGGGTCGAAGTCCTATTTAGAACAGACGAACACCGATACTCCTCCTTCGGATTATTAGATTAATTTGATGTTAGTAGTTAGTAATCACACATTTGTGCGTCTGTTCGTACAGGACGGATGTCCCGTACTAGAGTTGCAGGGGTTAGAAGTCTAATGCGATTTCATTTCCCTGTCAACTCTTGAAAGGCTAATATTCAAGCCTAATTACATATTATTTAACCCAGAAGACTGGATGTGATCATGTACTACAGTCAAGTATGATTCAGGGACTGCAGTGAGATCAGTGACATCAGATATAACTTGAAGTTTCTTCAGGTAACTGGTCACTGATATATAAACACTGAGGCCCATGGAATACATCTTGATTAAATAATAAATGTATCAAATCAGTCATCAGATTTATTAGGGTTTAATTTAGTTAATTGACTCAGAAGATTGAATAGCTCATCATTAAAGTAAAGTATAGTTCTGAGACTGCAGTGGGTTCAGTGACATTGGTCGCAGTGACTTGTAGCTGTTTTAGGCTACTGTTCACTGATTTGCCACTGAGGCCTCATGAACTCATCTTCAGCTTCAAATGATGATACTAACATCAAGCTCTGTTGGTATAGTCAGCTGTAATCTCCTTAGTATAATGCTACTGGAGAAATATAATCAGCTGACAAATTTAGGTTTCTACTGGTATTGTTTATCTGCAGGCATAGGTCTCCTCAGGCTTGATACTGGGCCTGAGAGTAATTTACCTCCTGCAGAGTTTAACATGGTTATGCCCTGATATTTAGTAGGGCTACCAATGAATTGATGGCAATAGTCTGTCCCTACAAGGAGACCGAAGTCGTTGAGGTGATCAGACTTAATATTATCTGCCAATTTTATTCCTCTATTTCTCAGGAATTTGGCTGTTGCTCTCAGACCTTGAACTTGTAGGTCTACTGGTATCTTGTCCACCACAATGGCTTGTACTCGACAGACGTACCTGCCTAAACGTACTGATGGTTGTACCACCTGGTAGACTTGAGGTCCTGCATCTGTTACAAACCCTGAGATGTTGAATGACATCTGGGCTACAGGCCTTAATTGTAATTCATCTGCCAGCTTTTTAGTAATATATGTTCTCTGGGATCCTTGGTCAAACAACCCACGGGTATGGACCTTGGCCCTCTTATTCAGGATGGTAATTTGGGCAGTAGGCAAAGTCGTATTACCTTTAGACTTTGCCGATTGGACACTCTTTGTTTGTTGCACCTTGCAGTACTGTACTGTGGTGGGAATGCTATCTTCCACCTTGGGGTTTGGAGACGTTGTTTTGGTGTCTCTGCACAATGCTGCATGGTGCTGACCTTTGTTACACCTATTACAAGGGTGTAATTGGGTATCACAATCCTTGATGTTATGTTTCCTGAGGCACCTCGTGCAATGTTGCAAATCTTTGAGTCGCTCAACACGGGCGTCACTATCAGGAAAATTAGAGCAGTGGTACATTGAATGTTTCTCATTGCAGAACAAACATGTTCCATAGCTTCCAGTACCCTTTGGTGTCACGTTCTTGGATGACACAGTAACTATAGGCTTGGAGGGTCCCACTGCATATACGCCCACACTGCCACTGTTCCACTTTGGTGTTGAATTATATTGTCTAGATTGAGTTGGAGTACCTTTGGTACTCTGTGGTTTACTATTATTGGTTTCTGAGGGTTTACTTGGTGGTTTTAATTTGTCATGTGTTCGTAATTGATGAACTACTGACTTTAAACCTTCAGATATTTCATTCATGGATAAGATACTTTTATTGTAATGAGCACTCATTTGTCTCAATATGTCCCTAGGTATTTTCTCCTGGACAATTATTTTCAAGACCCACTCAGCCCCGTTTGTATCTGCTGTCAGGCTGAGGGCATTGATCAATGATTCTACCTCCAGCTTGAAGACTTGGAGTGAATCAGCTGAAGCCTCCGGTGGGGGTAAATGCAACAGCTCATGAACTAAATGTGATGTTCTTACTTCTGGATCAGCATAATTATCCTTGAGGAGTTTTACTGCCAGATCATAGCCGTCATTAGTTAATCTCAGATGGGATACTACTGTTTTAGCCTCACCTGATAATTGACCTTGCAAATAAGAGAATTTACTACTCTTTGGTAAAGATTGTTTTGAGTCTACAAGGTCAACGAATTTGTTCCAAAATTCGTCCCAATCTTCCTCATCTTTCCCTGAGAAAGTGGGTAAATTAATTGGAGGGAGTCGAGCTTCCGCTTGACTCGTATTAGATGCAACTGTTGTTGTTGTTGCTGTTGCCTTGTTCTGGGCAATTAATTTGACATAAGGCTGTAACGTGGCCTGAGTGTGATCTTCATAATTCGCAAGATCAACCATAATGTCGTCTATTTCTGTTTCTGATAAATTAGTGTTGGCAAGTTCAGCCACATATGTTGCTATTTGACATTTGATTTGCTCAAATTTACCTGCAGCTGCTTGATAATAGCTTTCCAGGTCAGCATAATCAACTGTTGATTGTTGTGACAAATCTTCACATTTCTTGATCTGTCTTGTTAAGTGGCCTTTAAGACCTGCAAGGGTTCTTTTCATTCTCCCTGCATTATCCATACTGGCTCGTTGGTGAAGCCTTGTGGGGCTTGTACTTGGGCTGCTCATAATACTGAACAAGCTCTGATGGTAGCCTAGGGTAAATTCTGAACTCACTAGGCAATAATCCTACCTCTACTAGAGGTTAGCACTTAAAATTAATACACATTATATATATATACAATCATCCACACTAATGATTTGAGTGATAAACCAGTGTCACTGGAAGTACCTTTAGGTTAGCTCTTCTATATCACCCTAGGATGGTAGAGACACTAATTAATCACTCAAAGGTGTAATGATCATAAGTAATTTATTATATATACAACTCAACTCGAGTTGTTAAAAATTACACCCAAAATAGGGTCTGGACCATGCATTAATGGTGTTAGGTTGTTCAATATAGTACAACTGACTATAGTAATAATGGGACTAGGATGAACAATAATAGTTCAACTAGTCATATCCTACCCTGTTGTGGGTTGGCAATTAGTAAATATTATACTGTGATCACTAGTGCAATATATATTAAATAATTCTCTATTTTGGAGAAATAATATACACAATTATTGATAATAGCCTCTTAATTAACCTTTATGAAACTTCTAATATTATCAAGAAGTATTAAATATTATTAGTGACCTCGCGAAATAAACTCCACAAAATTCGTAGATAATCTCTCGCGAAATGTAACACCACGAAATCCGTGAACAATCTTGCGACAGTCACTAATTGGCTGGCTTCTATATTAGCGCTGTCATTTCACGAAATAACACGCCACCAAATATCTGTGGGTGTGCATGAAACCGCTGACGAAGCTGAACTGGGCTGAGGGAGGCTCCTGAGCTCCCTCGAGGCTAGGCTGCCGTCTTGACTGCTGGCTTTGTTTAAATAACACTGCACTAGTATATTTAATGAATCCACTGGTTAACTGGTTCATCCGGTACTAAGATGACCAAATGTGGGTTCATAGGACCGAATAATCCGGTTCGAAGGACCAAATAATGTGGGAACCGACCTGTGAGATTTATATTTATTTAATTTATATGAATTTATATTTACGTTAATTTATATACTTCGATAGCAATTTGTATAATGTTAAGTGGACTGTATTTCTGCAATAATCTCAATCTCACAAATCGATCCTCTACACATTAGGGGGGGGTTATTAAATTAATATATATGCAGCCAATCAAACTACAGTAATAGCTACATACATTGATGAGGTTCCTTATCTTATAGTACAGCAGGTTAGTCCACCAGGTATAACTAGGGTGTAGACACCAAATTATCCTCTTTGAGGTAGCTTCCATATCACCCAGTAACTGGTGCACAAAATCTTGCATCCTCGTCTAGACCTGTCAAAAGTGCGCTAGCTGTGAAGCCAGAATCCTATATATGACAAGCTATATCAGAGAAAACAGTACATGGAACATGAAGACCTGGCTTAATTACCTTTAGTTTGAGGCGATTTCGCGTTCTAACCGGGTCACCCTATATAATGACATTAATGGCCACTAATGATAGATAATGGGTTTCGGAAAGAACACTTAACTTGATTTGTTGACAGCGTGTTGACAGATGGTACACCTTTGGTATCCATAACACTACGTCCAAGTAAAATTAACAGGAGCCGAATTTGCTCCCGTGTGAGCCTCTGGTCTCGTATAACAACAATGGCTGCCCTCCTTCCCCACTCTGACGCCTGGCTTACATTGTCCAGATTTCAGAACGTGATAGAAGGGTCACATTTACTCTACTTTAATATTGATAATTAAGTTAATTTATATAAGATGTTTTTATGATGGTAAAGTCCAAAGACTTATGTATTTAAGAATAATTCCCAGCAGAATAGCTGGTGAATTATAATAGTATGTGGTGATGATATCCCGTTTTCTATAGACGGTAATTCCACTACAAGTTACGTTTTCTATGGGTAACTTGTTGGTAATACAGCTATTATCTGTATGATTATTAAATGGTGTCGGATTTTCCGACACCGGACGTTACTGGCCCTCGCTGCTTCCTGGTTCATACTGTCCGGACGTTACTGGCCCTCGTTGCTTCCTGGTTCATACTGTCCGGACGTTACTGGCCCTCGCTGCTTCCTGGTTCATACTGTCCGGACGTTACTGGCCCTCGCTGCTTCCTGGTTCATACTGTCCGGACGTTACTGGCCCTCGCTGCTTCCTGGTTCATACTGTCCGGACATTACTGGCCCTCGCTGCTTCCTGGTTCATACTGTCCGGACGTTACTGGCCCTCGCTGCTTCCTGGTTCATACTGTCCGGACGTTACTGGCCCTCGCTGCTTCCTGGTTCATACTGTCCGGACGTTACTGGCCCTCGCTGCTTCCTGGTTCATACTGTCCGGACGTTACTGGCCCTCGCTGCTTCCTGGTTCATACTGTCCGGACGTTACTGGCCCTCGCTGCTTCCTGGTTCATACTGTCCGGACGTTACTGGCCCTCGTTGCTTCCTGGTTCATACTGTCCGGACGTTACTGGCCCTCGTTGCTGCCTGGTTCATACTGTCCGGACGTTACTGGCCCTCGTTGCTGCCTGGTTCATACTGTCCGGACGTTACTGGCCCTCGTTGCTGCCTGGTTCATACTGTCCGGACGTTACTGGCCCTCGTTGCTGCCTGGTTCATACTGTCCGGACGTTACTGGTCCAGGTCGAACTAATGTTTCCGAGAGACATTGGTTGGGGTCTTCGTCAGAGCGTCGCTCACACATTACCTTAAGCACAACTGGTTTGGGATAAATGGTTTCCTAGTCGCCCTTTTAATTATGTAATTTTCTAACTGTGTGGTTTATTTCCTGTGCTATTGTTGATCCTGTATGTGAGTAGTGGGGTGTAGCTCCACCAGTGAGAGTAGTGTGGTGTAGCTCCACCAGTGTGAGTAGTGGGGTGTAGCTCCACCAGTGAGAGTAGTGTGGTGTAGCTCCACCAGTGAGAGTAGTGTGGTGTAGCTCCACCAGTGAGAGTAGTGTGGTGTAGCTCCACCAGTGAGAGTAGTGTGGTGTAGCTCCACCAGTGAGAGTAGTGTGGTGTAGCTCCACCAGTGAGAGTAGTGGGGTGTAGCTCCACCAGTGAGAGTAGTGGGGTGTAGCTCCACCAGTGAGAGTAGTGTGGTGTAGCTCCACCAGTGAGAGTAGTGGGGTGTAGCTCCACCAGTGAGAGTAGTGGGGTGTAGCTCCACCAGTGAGAGTAGTGTGGTGTAGCTCCACCAGTGAGAGTAGTGGGGTGTAGCTCCACCAGTGAGAGTAGTGTGGTGTAGCTCCACCAGTGAGAGTAGTGGGGTGTAGCTCCACCAGTGAGAGTAGTGGGGTGTAGCTCCACCAGTGAGAGTAGTGTGGTGTAGCTCCACCAGTGAGAGTAGTGTGGTGTAGCTCCACCAGTGAGAGTAGTGGGGTGTAGCTCCACCAGTGAGAGTAGTGTGGTGTAGCTCCACCAGTGAGAGTAGTGGGGTGTAGCTCCACCAGTGAGAGTAGTGTGGTGTAGCTCCACCAGTGAGAGTAGTGGGGTGTAGCTCCACCAGTGAGAGTAGTGTGGTGTAGCTCCACCAGTGAGAGTAGTGTGGTGTAGCTCCACCAGTGAGAGTAGTGGGGTGTAGCTCCACCAGTGAGAGTAGTAGGGTGTAGCTCCACCAGTGAGAGTAGTGTGGTGTAGCTCCACCAGTGAGAGTAGTGGGGTGTAGCTCCACCAGTGAGAGTAGGGGTCAGTACGACAGAGCCCGACTCTCCCCACAGCAGCCACCATTCCTCACCGTGGGACCGCCTGACCAGGAGGGACGCGCGGCGCTGGTCGCCGGCTACGTGAAGGACGTCTGGGACGCTCTCCAAGACATTCATGGCTTCACGTGAGTTATGTTGACGGAATCATTCGTTGTTTCATATACTCATAAGATAATATATGTACAATGATTTATGTGGGGTGGTTTATGGAGGGTGGTTTAAGATAGTCATCTCTCTTTCTTTCTGTAATAATAATAATAATATAGGATAAATTATGTACTTGAAAATTATTGTAAAGATTTACACCAAGTCTTTCACACTTGCCTGAGTGCTTTGTCAAGGTCTGAATGTGTGTTTAGGACGAGACTTACATCTCGATGAATAATGCCATTAGTTGGATTGTGGGTCTTAAGAGATCCATATGGATATCCAGGTTTTTATTCTACAGTAGCTTTTGGCAAGTGACGTCCAGGCATATTCAAATATATATATATATATATATATATATATATATATATATATATATATATATATATATATATATATATATATATATATATATATATATATATGTAATATATATATATATATATATATGTAATATATATATATATATATATATATATATATATATATATATGTGTGTATATCACGAAAATAAACACGTGATTAAGAATGTGACAATGTCAGACCACGAAGGAAAAATGAAACAGGAAATTTCCTTAAGTACTTTTGTATATTAAATACATCTTCAGAAGGTCATTTTACAGATCGAGTGATGGGTATAAATAGGCAGGAGAGAGTGGTGAAGTAAGGTGAGGTACAATACTTGGACAACGCAGAAGGCCCATTGGCCCATCAGATGCACCCAATTGGCCCATCCGATGTAGCCCAATGGCCCATCTGATACAGCAGACATACAAGCATAATACATAGGTAATTATAACATAAAGAGGTAAATATATACAATAAATTAGTGAGACAAATGTTTTTCAATGATTCTACTTAAATCGCCCTTTAGCTGATCTATTAGAAATGGATCTAAGTTATATAGACCACTGCTAATATTCAAATTACTTTCTTTGGTGATCTGTATCAAAGCGGATTCAATTATGTTTCTGTTATAGGTGCTTTTACAATTTGTTATTGAAGACGCACTCTCCCAATCAATTTGGTGAGCTTTTTCTGACAAATGCACAAACAAAGCATTAGATAATTGGCCATGTCTTACAGAGTATTTATGTTGCGATATTCTACATTATAAATCTTTAGATGTTTGCCCGACATAGAACTTATTACATTCCTTACAAGGTATTTTATAAATGACGCAATTATCACTACGAGGGCTGTTCCTTACTAATAGCTTACCAACAGTGTTTTCGTAGCTAAACATTACATCTATATTAAAAAGTTTCAAGGCCTTGACAATATTCTCAAACCCAGAGAAATATGGTAAACATAACACATTCTTTGGGCGAGTCCTTTCACTGCATACATTATTATAATATGTACGACGAGCTTTGTTACGACAAACTTCCAAAAAATTCAGTGGGTAACAAAGCTTAAGACCAATCGAATCAATATTCTTAAATTCTTCATCTAAGAATTCTGGACTCACAACTCGAAGAGCTCTTAGATACATTGAAGAAAAAATTGACTTTTTTACATTGTATTTATGCCCTGAAAAATAATGAACATAAGATAAATTGTTCGTAGGTTTTCTGTAAACACTAAACTTTAATGAAGAGTTTTCCCTATGAATAAGCACATCTAAGAATGGCAAACATTTATCAATTTCAGTCTCCATAGTAAATTTTATGGAGGTGACTTGGTCATTAAGTTTGGCTACAAATTCGCCTGTGTTTACATCTGAAGGCCAAATACATAAGATATCATCAACATATCTAAACCAAGGAATGATACCAGGAGTTATTTTTGAAACAAATTTCTTTTCAAAGAATTCCATGTACAGGTTTGAGAGCAATGGCGATAGAGGATTCCCCATTGCCATTCCAAAAGTCTGTAAATAATACTCATTATTAAAGGTAAATTTACATTCTTTAATGCACAACTTAACAAGACTGACAATAATATCAGCAGAAAGAGGTAAGTCATGGCTCATTAGTTCACGAGCAAGATAATCGAGAATATCATCGACCGGTACCTTTGTGAACAAGGAACAAACGTCAAAACTGATTAACTTTACATCAGGAGTGACAGGAACACTATTCAATTTGTTAACTAAATCAAGAGAATTTGTCAAATGAGAAGAGGAGATAGTTCCTAACAAAGGGGACAAGATTTTGGTAAGCCATTTGGAGAGTTTGTAAGAAATGGATCCCACAGAACTGATGATAGGTCTCATGGGATTGTTAGGCTTATGCGTCTTGACAAGACCATATAGATATGGTAATGAAGGTGATGAAGTAGTAAATTGATTAAGAAGATCTTTATGTTTACTTAACAACTTCCTCAAGCTACTATTGAAGAACTTGATGATGTCCTCAAGAGGATTTTTCCTAAGCTTAGTGTACGTTGAAGAATCTAGGAGGAGATCATTCATTTTCGAAATATATTCCTCCTTGTTTAAAATAACAATAGTGCTGGAATTTATCAGCCTTTGTTATATGAATGGAAGGATCGGCTCTTAACTCCTGTAAGCTTCGTCTGAATCTGGTAAATAGGCGAATAAATCGCCTATTTATACCCATCACTCGATCTGTAAAATGACCTTCTGAAGATGTATTTAATATACGAAAGTACTTAAGGAAATTTCCTGTTTCATTTTTCCTTCGTGGTCTGACATTGTCATATATATATATATATATATATATATATATATATATATATATATATATATATATATATATATATATATATATATATATATAACGTTGTTAAATATGACCGAAAAAGTAAGATTAATAATTCTAACACGAATTTTCTCAATATTTCTTATGTTTTTTTTTACTGTTAATGGTAACTGAAAAATCAATTCTCCAAAATTCATTTTAATTTCTAGTCTGACACGACACTTGAACGCGTTTCGTAATAACTTATTACATTTTCAAAGAATTTAGCTTACACTCACACAACTATAACCTGCAAACACTAAACAGAGTTTTACTATGCTAATATTTAAACAGCTTTTGTCTTATATACTCGCATTTGAGTGAGGTGATATGTTACGGTGATATGCCCGAAACGCTTTGCGTAATAGTGGCTTTAGGCATTGTATGTACTAGCTATACCTATAAGTTAAACAATCCTTGTAAATATTTATTGTATGTATGTACCTTACCTAAATAAAATTGTATTGTATTGTATTGTATTGTGTATTGTTACAACAGTTTTGGATGAGGTGAACACACTTTCAACACAAGACAGAACATGGTTCAATGGGTATAGATGAAAGGGAAGAATGGAAGTAACTGCAAAGGGCCTATTGGCCCATATTTCCTCTTGATGCTTCTATATTGGAGCGGAGTCTTGAAGTGGGTAGAATATAGTTGTGCATAAATTGGCTGTTGATTGCTGGTGTTGACTTCTTGATGTGTAGTGCCTCGCAGATGTCAAGCCGCCTGCTATCGCTGTATCTATCGATGATTTCTGTGTTGTTTGTTAAGACTTCTCTGGTGATGGTCTGGTTGTGGGAAGAGATTATATGTTCCTTAATGGAGCCCTGTTGCTTATGCATTGTTAATCGCCTGGTTAATTGCCTTGTTGTCTTGCCTATATACTAAGATCTTTGGGGCTTACAGTCCCCAAGTGGGCATTTAAAGGCATAGACAACGTTGGTCTCTATTAAAGCGTTCTGCTTTGTGTCTGGAGAGTTTTTCATGAATTAAATAGAATTGATTTTTCAATTACCATCAACAGTAGGGAGCCGGTCGGCCGAGCGGATAGCACGCTGGACTTGTGATCTTGTGGTCCCGGGTTCGATCCCGGGCGCCGGCGAGAAACAATGGGCAGAGTTTCTTTCACCCTATGCCCCTGTTACCTAGCAGTAAATAGGTACCTGGGTGTTAGTCAGCTGTCACGGGCTGCTTCCTGGGGGTGGAGGCCTGGTCGAGGACCGGGCCGCGGGGACACTAAAAGCCCCGAAATCATCTCAAGATAACTCAAGATAACCTCAAGTAAAAAGAAACATAAGAAATATTGAGAAAATTCGTGTTAGAATTATTAATCTTACTTTTTCGGTCATATTTAACAACATATGTTTACAAGAAAGACTGCTACCAAAATATACTAATATATATATATATATATATATATATATATATATATATATATATATATATATATATATATATATATATATATATATATATATATACATATATATATATATATTTATTTCAATTTTCCTCCGTGGTCTGACACTGTCACTTTTTTAATCACGTGTTTATTTTCGTGATATACACACACACACACACACACACACACACACACACACATTATATATATATATATATATATATATATATATATATATATATATATATATATATATATATATATATATATATATATATATATATATATATTGATGTATACTGGCAGCAGGTTTTCATTTATACACATTTCAGTGAAAATGAGTGCATATTCTGTATTGATTATTTTCTTGTTTAGGGCTTTTATCCCTCTGACTAGTGCTCTTGCATCTAGGTTTAATTCTTGGTTAAACAATCTCAGTATATAGAAAAGACAGCATCTCTTTCTAGGCGCCCAACAATTTTCCGAAAGGTTGTTGTTACTGCTCAGTTTCCATTTTGAAGGTGCCCACAACCTTATTTGCATACTTTACGTGCAGATACGCGTGCCGCTTGCCGGAGGATGGTGCATGGGGATCGCAGAGCCCTGATGGGAGGTGGAATGGCCTGGTGAGGGAGGTAGTGGAGGGGCGGGCCGACGTGGTGGTCGCTTCCCTTGACCACAACCAAGCTAGGGCTAAGGCCATCGACTTTCTCTTTGGCCTCAAAGAGGTTGGGTGAGTCGAAGCTAAGACTGAAGAGTTCGTAATAGAATTTTAGGTTATAATAAGAGTCATGGGTTTAGAGATATAATTTATTTAGATTTTGGTCATTCTTTATCACCTTAGTATTACTGTGAGAAAAGATCGAAGTTTATTATACATATTTTGCAATTTCCTGAATAACCCATACACTACACCATATGTCACTTTATATAGAAAATTCGCAGGATTACATTGCAACTTATCACAATTGACATTTAGCACTATTGGAACAAAAAGATATTCATTCCGTTTCTGAATCGGGAAAATTAGCAAGAACTGTCATATTAATAGGAAAATTAATTTAGAGGAAAATAAATCCTATAAATTTTTCGATAAGTTACTTCAGAGGAAAATATAGGAAGCTTATCTCACACATCCCTCCCCATCTTTCCCTACAAACATTCTCCTTGTCTTTCTTCCCTCTCCACCTTCCCACATTGTTGTAACAATCTTCAGTATGAACTTTATCACCGTAAACATCTTCACACTACATTTACCACCACACACCCTCATATTTCTGCCCACACACACTTCTTCCCATATTCCCCCCCCCCCACAAACCTTCCCATGTCCTTCCTAATACACACCCCATCTCCTTCCCCTGTCCACACAAAACATTCCCCAGTCGCTTCCCTCTGTGCCTCCACGCGCCCTCCTCCCCATCTCCTCTCTTCCTGCCCTAATATGCCATAATATATAACAAAACGCTAAATCCTCCATGAATGGAGGATCAGGATGCAAATCTGTCATTTGAACATGTTTTGAAAATCAATATCTGAAATCATTTTTTTTTTTATTAACACATTAGGTACATCTGCATTAGTGCAGCTACCCTAGACTATATGAAGTGGAGTACAGTGTGTCAAAAAGCTAACTTGGTGATGCTAAATAATCCCCATCACACAGGATGGTTAGTCATACAGAGGCATGTGATAAGCGGTCTGCACTGGTAGACTCCGGATGCATTTTGAGGATATCAACAAACAAAATCATTATTATTTAAACTAATACTAAAGTCTATGGACTTGGGGCTGAACATTTCACATCCACAAACTTCATGGAGGAGGATTTTTGTTCATGTCCCTACTTTAAGCACTAATATTTTTAGTACATCAGCTTTTGACCTTAGGGAAAACTATACGTCAAAATAAGATGTACTATTCAGGAGAATGGGATGCACTTTTTGCGTCAGGTACCAGATAGTCGTGTAACCTTCCTAATAAAACGATTCTTCGCGGCACGGGATCGTATTCCAGGGACTTGCCCGAAACGCTACGCGTACTAGTGGCTGTACAAGAATGTAACAACTCTTGTATATATCTAAAAAAAAAAAAAATAAGGTACTCACCCAGCCCCACGCGTGAGGTGCTGCATAGTAGACTGGGGGGGGACTATAATAATGATACTCCTCCCTGAGGCAGGTACCGCATGGTGGTGAGACGTCCCGGGCTGGGGGAACAACCCTGGAAGAGTTTCACTGCTGAACTCCTGCCAGACGCTTGGCTCGGCACCATCGCCTTCGTGGTGTTCGTGCCGCCCTGCCTCGCCCTCTGTGCCTATTTCTCCCCCTTTGAAACGGAGGTGGTCACCCTCAAGGATGCCTACATAGTGACCATTGGAGCTCTCGCCATTCAAGGTAATTCCAGATGTTATACATGATACACATATATGTGTGTGTGTGTGTGTTAAGCTTGAATGGTAACCACACTAATATTACAACAGTAAACTCCAATGACCCTTCAAGTATTCGAGTCTAGAATGGCAGGGTGGCAGTGTGTGTGTGTGTGTATTCACCTAGTTGTGTTGTTGTGTTTGCGGGGGTTGAGCTTTGCTCGTTCGGCCCGCCTCTCAACTGTCAATCAACTGTTTACTAACTACTTTTTTTTCTCTACCCACAACACACACACACACACCAGGAAGCAGCCCGTGACAGCTGAATAACTCCCAGGTACTTATTTACTGCTAGGTAACAGGGGCTTTCAGGGTGAAAGAAACTTTGCCCATTTGTTTCTGCCTGGTGCGGGAATCGAACCCGCGCCACAGAATTACGAGTCCTGCGCACTCTCCACCAGGCTACCACGTCCTACAGGCTGTGTGTGTGTGTGTGTGTGTGTGTGTGTGTGTGTGTGTGTGTGTGTGTGTGTACAAATAATTTTGGATGACAGGTTGGGTTATATATTACTTATGAGTGTAGACGCTTTTAAACTAGACTTAATATTAAATTAATACAATTCAATTTCAGCAGAATGACAGCAAATTGAAGAGCATAATGATAGCAAAGACAGTCATATTATGGGCTCCAAATATTACAGAAACAACGTTACAGCCATGTGAAAACTATATACACATAACTTAAAAATGAACATAGTTACAACACGGTCAGATTCATTTATAGTCTGACAGTGTTGTTTCGTTATACATTCGTTAATGTATAATGAATTGCCTTAAAGTCTGGACATGTAATAACAGTTCGACGTAACTGTAGTAACAGGAGAATCATCATAGTGGATTCTGAAGAAGAAGAAGCAGAAGTAATGCAGAACAGGCACACCAGATGTAATACATATGATTGAATCCATCAAACATTATAAATATGTGTATGTTGACATATGTCAACATACAACATTGACATATATAAATATGTGTAGTTAGGTGCTGTATCTATACCTTAAACAGCATCTTTCTCTCCCTTTTTTCCCTTTCACGTTCTCCACATCATTCTTCTCTCTCTCACCCTGTTCCCTCATCTATCTCTTATTCCTCTCATTGTCTTTCTCCATGTCTTCTATTCCTCCTGTCTCGCCCTCACTAACCCCCGGGATTCTACCTGTCTTCCGTCCCGCAGGTTCGTGGCTTGAGGTTCAAAGTACCTCGAGTCGCATCGTCTTCACCACCATCTTCTTCGCGACGCTGCTGGTGTATGCTTACTACACCAGTGCCCTCGTCTCCATCCTCACCGTCGCCTCCACCAACACCGGCTTCTCCAGCCTCCAGAGCCTGCTGCAGGATGGCACCTTCCAGTTCGGCTTCGCAACGGGCACGTTCCTCGAGGAAGAGTTTAAGGTACGCGATATCGGCTCTTGGAAGCTGATGTTGGCCTCATCTGTAGTGTTATTTTTAGTATTAAGTTATACCTTTGTAATGATTTATTAAATATTGCCGCTGAAGGTGGTTAGTTTATTGTGCACCCCATACTCACCCTGTGAGCGGTAGTTTATTGTAAACCCAATACTCATCCTGTGAGCGAAGTTTATTGTGCACCCCATACTCATTTTGTTGATGTGCATCAGCTGATATATAATGTAATGGATTGGTCAGTTGTTCAGCTGAGCCGGCAATGTGATTGGCTAAGTGCTAAGACGAACAATGTTACCTTCACTCTGATTGGTCAAACAAAAAGTAGTATGGAGATCTCTGTCGAGAATCAGGTGAACCACAACCAAACCCCCGAGTGTCTCGACAAGAACACCTTGTGAATCGAACCTAAGACTACTTAAGTAGTCTTAAGTAGTCTTACTACTACTTCTACTTAAGTAGTCTTAAGTATATAGAGTACTTAATAACCTTCGTAACACAGTCACGTAAGAGTAAATACACAACGCATTGTGAATCTAGGTCTTTACTCCTGAGAACACCTGCATCCCTAAGACTATTATCACTCCCACAGAACGCTAAGCAGCTGCTCTTCAAAGAGGTGTGGCAAAGGCTGGTGGCCCCTGATCCATCTAATCTGGTTCACAGTCATCAGGAGGGCATCAGGAAGGTAAGGGCACCAAGAGGGCATAAGGTAAGGTCACTCCTCACTTCCCTTCCCTCCAAGGTACATTTAAAAACGTGTAGCCTACCTCAGTATTTACACACAGAGATAAGTACCCTGCCAGAGAGAGTGAAAGGTAGGGAGTGTGAAAAAGGGAGAGAGAAAGAGTGAAAGAGAAAGAGTGAAAGAGAAAGAGGGGGCAGAAAGAGAGAGGGCAGAGAGAGAGAGGGCAGAGAGAGAGAGTGCAGAGAGAGAGAGGGCAGAGAGAGAGAGGGCAGAGAGAGAGAGGGCAGAGAGAGAGAGGGCAGAGAGAGAGAGGGCAGAGAGAGAGAGGGCAAAGAGAGAGAGGGCAGAGAGAGAGAGGGCAGAGAGAGAGAGAGAGAGAGAGAGAGAGAGAGAGAGAGAGAGAGAGATTATTTTACATTTTTACATTTCCATCAGTGATAAAAAATAAAAAGGACTTCGTAAGTAAAAATAAAAGGGACGCATTCCAGTCAATGTTTTAGCAAGCTAATCTCATTTGAATTTCAATATGGAAAAGTTGCAATGTTATTCTTCACCTGCCTTTCTCCCCTAACCTGTCTCTCTGGGTCTCCTCCGTACCTGCGTCTGGCACTTCCTCCCTCTATTCCCTCACTTATGCTCCTCCGAATGCCGTCCCCCTTTGAATAAGTCTAAAGACTTTCTAACACTCCTATGTGTTATAGAATTCGTGGCTACAACACTGTCTCCACCTGCAGGTGATAAAGGAGAGTTACGTGTACATGATGGAGGAGAACGGGTTCCACTCCCTGCTGGAGGAGCAGTGCGAAGTTGTGCTTGCCGAGGGCCTTTACTTCTCCACACAAACTGGCTTGGCTCTCGACTTCGATTCCCCGCTCAAGAGGGTCTTTGATGCACAGTGAGTGTTGTTGCTATGTATGGTAAGTGCATGCATACATGTAAGCTGAGTAGATGTATATATACATGTGTGCATAGCGATGTAGGTAAATGAGTGCATGTTTTGTGTTTATTGATGTTGGTGTTTGTGTGTGATGTACGTTTTTATCCATGTAGGTGAATATGCAACCTGTCCTCCTATAAAGAACTTCGCTTTTCGCTCGTATACGTTACGTAAGGCCAAAAATATTACATAGTCCCGTTTTCTGTTTTGGGTACTCTGGTAGGTTAGGAGAGGACACTTTAAATGTTACAATTATTCAAGTGGTGGTCCAGAGTCATGAGCTATATCTCTCCACGGAGATGACACTCAGTAGGCTGCCTGTATGGCCTAATGTGCAATTATCGCAGAACTTACTCCCAGTCACTTGAGAATTTCGTAGCGTATTGAGAATAATCAGTCCCTATTAGGTCTACCTGGCATTGATTGCTTGGATCTCCTCAAATTTCATTAGGGGTTTTGTAAGTTTTAATATATATATATATTGGTGATGGTTAGGCTCTGTCCTACCACACGTCAATTTACACCTTCAGGGTAAGTTTTCTTATAAATGTTTCATTCATTATACAACAATATTCAGTTAAATAATTGTGTCTACCTGTATATTTTCTGAATTGTTTAAATGTTGATTATGGTAGATGTATGTTAAAAATCTCCCGATGTATGTTAAAAAGTGAATGATGAAAATGTCAAACACATTCTTAGCATTTCATGATCATATGTTAAATATGATTAATGTGGGAGAGTGTTTTTCCACAGGTGATAGGTGTAGTATATTGCAGTACAATATATGTATGTTGTTGTTGTTTTAGATTTAGCTGCTTAGAACGAAGTGTCCATGCAGCACGGACTATGGTGAGCCCGTAATTGAGTTCGGTTATTCGTGATAACCTTGTTTCTGTGATATTTGGGCCAAAGTTTTAAATGGAGGTGGGGATTCCTCCGTTTTCCCAGTTTCTTTTTCGCTTCTGTTTTAGTGCACTGGTTTTAGTCTTTTTTTAATAACATTATCTTGGTGGCGGATGTAGCTGCAGAATGCTCACTAGTGAGTCCCATTCCTCAACGGCTTTTCTAATCATTGTAGTCGCGGTGGAATGTGCATCTAATGCAGCTGCTGTAATATATGTACCTTAGTGTGGTATATACTGAGCTACACTGCAGTGCACCTAACCCATATTCCACTCGTGTGCACAACCGAGAGTGGAATATACTTGATGTCTGTCTGTAGCCCTAATTGCCACGATCAAGATTATTGAACGACGGCCATTGTGTGATCATATTAGTGTTACGGCCTAACGTAGCTGGTAACTCGGGTTGTCTTCGTCTCTTTCTATAAGGCCTTAGACCCTCTAATCTTCACAGATCCAACCCCCCAAGTTAGGGTTAAATTATCAAGAACTGAGCACTAATAGACAATCAGAGGGGAGGGGGAGGGGGGGGGAGTGTTAAACAACACTAGAGAAATCCGTCATCAAAATGTAATTCCGTTATATATAAAATTAACTGTTTACAGGAAATATACACCCAGAGATATATATATATATATATATATATATATATATATATATATATATATATATATATATATATATATATATATATATATATATATATATATAATATACAACACTGAAGACACACCACGTGTCACTTTCACACAGGACAACACAAAAATCTCTGCAAATTTTTATCACGGTGAGTCATCCATCTAGCACACCACCCAGGCCTCCTCCTGTGTGTGCCCTTCGTCTGAGGTACTCACGCCTGCGAGTCCACTTTTCCAACAATTCACGGGCCAATCCTTCACTGTACTATCACAGTGTTTAAACACAACTCCAACAACACGCTGGCTGGTTTCCTCTCAAGGCTTAACCACTAACAAACTTTAACTTAGAGTACAGACTTACGTACACCCCATCTACGAACACAGCTGGGCCACCTGGGACACGTCATGCCATCACCGTCGTTCATGGGCTGCAAACAGATAATTTACTGCCTTTAATGATCAGGCCTTTTTTGTTCCGACGGAAACAAGTCTTGCGTTCTTCAAGACTGCCCTTGCTGGCCATTCGTGATGGAGACGATCTTCAACCGTCTCGTCTGGAGAGGCGAGATCCCCCAATCCCTTCAATTGTCTGGAGAGAGGTCCCTCCCCTCTCCACGTCGCTGAAATTGTCCAATGGAAAGGCAAATGCCAATACATTTGGTTCCAGCGCCGTTGCAGGAGTTGCCAGATCGAGGTTGAAGTCAACAACGAACTGCCTTAGGGGCTCCAGATCCAGATTTTTCCTCGAAGTTGACTCCTAAAGCCCGTCCCACAAGTAGGTATGGCCGCGAGGCATCGGAGGTTTGAGATCAGGGTTTTCCTTCCCCTAGCTGCCTTCCAAGGCTGTAGAGCCAGAGGCACCTTACAAAATATACCGAGATATACAAACCAATTAAATCACAAACGCAATAAATTATGATGAGCAGAGATTCCTTCAGATGCTGCATTTGCATTGAAGACATTCTTACGATCAAAGTGAATCTCAACCTACTGTGTACTCGCCTGAGGAGGACCACTAACACAGGAGTCTCACTCGCTTGAGGAGGACCACTAACACAGGAGTCTCACTCACCTGAGGAGGACCACCACCAACACAGGAGTCTCACTCACCTGAGGAGGACCACCACCAACACAGGAGTCTCACTCACCTGAGGAGGACCACCAACACAGGAGTCTCACTCACCTGAGGACCACCACCAACACAGGAGTCTCACTCACCTGAGGACCACCACCAACACAGGAGTCTCACTCACCTGAGGAGGACCACCAACACAGGAGTCTCACTCACCTGAGGACCACCACCAACACAGGAGTCTCACTCACCTGAGGAGGACCACCAACACAGGAGTCTCACCTGAGGACCACCACCAACACAGGAGTCTCACTCACCTGAGGAGGACCACCAACACAGGAGTCTCACTCACCTGAGGACCACCACCAACACAGGAGTCTCACTCACCTGAGGACCACCACCAACACAGGAGTCTCACTCACCTGAGGAGGACCACCACCAACACAGGAGTCTCACTCACCTGAGGACCACCACCAACACAGGAGTCTCACTCACCTGAGGACCACCACCAACACAGGAGTCTCACTCACCTGAGGACCACCACCAACACAGGAGTCTCACTCACCTGAGGACCACCACCAACACAGGAGTCTCACTCACCTGAGGAGGACCACCAACACAGGAATCTCACTCGTCTAGAGTATCCAGGTCTTGTACCCATTGATGTGGTAGTTGCTGGATTTTTATAGTTTTTAGTGAGCAGTCTGCCACGTGCAAATTGGAGACATTGCTTGCAGTTGCAGTCGGGAAGAAGTAATATATCCCACAAGTAACAATGATAACATTAAAACAACTTAAAACAAGTTATAACAAGAGAACTGATGAAAAGAAGCAAATATTTTCAAGTCTTTTGTATGCAGCAGTTGGACAGATCTTCGTCCACTACTTAAAACGCTTCAGCTACAAAAGCTCATCAGAAAATCCAAACAGCAACATTCCAATAGCTCCAGAATAGGCTGTTTATTTATAAAAAGCTTTAAATGTTATAAACACAGCATCAAGGACTTGAAGAGTTTTTCTATTATTTTGAAATTTGTTGACTGTATCACTCTGTATTGTATCGCCTGGTAAGCTATTCCAGATGTATAGATTTCTTACATGCCATATTGGAAGCAATCTCGGATATGGAAATTAGTATACAGACGAAGAGTCACAATAACGTGAGTGAAAATGTGTTGATCAAACCACTCACCAGAAAACTGAGAAACGACGACGTTTCGGTCCGTCCTGGACCATCATCGCTACTTGATAATGGTCCAGGACGGACCGAAACGTCGTAGTTTCTTAATCTTGTGATGTGTGGTTTGGTCATCATGGAAATCTGTCTCCACTAACATCTGGCATATATTGCATCTCTGGTATTTTCTTGCGTGTGGCTCCGGCGTCGAGGTTGATGAGGCTGCGGGACGGTGGACTTCTGAGCAGGTTGTGGCAGAAGTGGCAGCCTCCACCGACCCTGTGTACGGACCCGGGGGTCATCGCCCTCAACATGCGACACCTCTTCACCGCCTTCCTCCTGCTCCTGCTGGGGGTGGTCCTGGCCGCCTTACTCCTCCCCTGCGAGAGGTCAGCACTCGGTTCTTGTAAACTCTTACATCACTTCTTAGAAAGAATATGCAAAAGCAAAGGCAAATATTCCCAGTTAGTAATTTGTAAACTATAAAGAATATCAATTAATATCTTCACCTTTTGTTTATTTACTGGCACCTTTTGAGGTAATCAATAGTGTCATGAGAGATATATGGCATTAGATTATTCTTCTATTTAGTTTGTATACACAAATTCAAGTATGAGAAGATATCTGCATCTTTCTTATGACAATTCTAGTTAGGGTATCCAGCAGTACCTGGGTCTCTTCCCTCCTTCCTCACATTCCACTCCCCTCTCCCTCCCTCTCTCTCTGTCTCTCTCTCTCTCTCTCTCTCTCTCTCTCTCTCTCTCTCTCTCTCTCTCTCTCTCTGTCTGTCTGTCTGTCTGTCTGTCTGTCTGTCTGTCTGTCTGTCTCTCTCTCTCTCTCTCTCTCTCTCTCTCTCTCTCTCTCTCTCTCTCTCTCTCTCTCTCTCTCTCTCTCTCTCTCTCTCTCTCTCTCTCTCTCTCTCAGAAAACATGCAATATTATGTTTTATCTGAAAAGCTGTGGTAAAACTCTCTGGAAAAACAAGACCATAATTTCAGAATTTATGCAAATCTAACAGAAACCGATCCTAAATGGGGCCGACCCCAACCCACCTATGACAGTCCCCAGCACCCATGTGCCATCCTGGAAAGACGGACGAGACTAGACCCAAGCAGCTGACCTCCAACTTCGGACAGACAAACATTTGATTTCAATAGATTAACATTAATAGTTTGTTCTTCTCTACAGACTACACTGGAACATCATCGGCAAAACCAAGGCTGCTCGAGACAACCGGTTGAGACGGGAGCAGGGCAACTCCCGGCCACATATGGTGGGGGGAACCTTGAGGAACACCGGGCCCTCTAGGGCATGGGTTGCTAACCACAACAGGCTGGTGGCCACCCTTCCCTCGCAGAATCACAAAGAACTCATCGCCATTAACCGTGGCTTTCGTACATACTTACGTTATTAGGGGCGGGGTAATGTGAAAGGTCTTATCATAATGATATTCCTCATAGGTTGCATTAAAATAAAGGTTTACTTGGGTATGCATACCTCTAGTGCTCTCTCTAGTATGTATATGTTCCAAGGGAGCTCTATTGACTAGCCTCACTAAAGTGAATGTGGAACATATACACACTAGGACAACTTTGGAACATAAATATACACTAGAGCAAACTTAGAGCATACTAACACTAGAGCATATAAGAACGTTCACAAGGCATTATTAAACAGTGGACGGCACAGTGACGGTACTGAGTACTTACCTTCACCGTTCACGACAACACCTCAAGACTGGTCACTGTCACAACCTTCATACAACAGTCTTACTGTAGACACGTAATGACTGATGATCATACCACATGAACAAGCAGCTTGCCCAGATAACGAAGCTTGTTAGATCCAGCTTGGCCGGATCATAAAGAAGGCCAAGCTTGGCCGGATGATACAGACGAGTGCATGACACTAACGAGACAGGATTGAAGAAACGTAAAAAAGTAGAACGCAGTACTAAAACTGACAGCCATTGATCATTAAGACTGAACACACAGGATCGTATTCCAGTGTAATACATGCAGCCTTCAGAGTTATCAGAAAATTATTCATTTATGTATTGCACTATAAAAATATATTATACTTGTCATTGTTTGACAAGAATAATATATTATGAGAAAGAGGAGGCGCAGCAATCAGTGTAGAAGCCACCACTCCAAGGTAGCCACCACTCCAAGGTAGCCACCACTCCAAAGTAGCCACATACAAGTACAGAATTGCCCCAGGCAATAGCAGTTGGATTAAGGAGTCAGGTCACCAGCAGAGGTAGACTTGGGTCACCATGGCATGGCCATGATGTCACCAATCCATGTGACCTCCGATGACCTATAGGAAGTCCAGTATATCCAAGCTGACATAGTAAGCCGATCTCTGCTTGCCTAATCATGAGAAATGAAAGTTGGAAGCTGACTAGAGCGTGATCCCATGCCGGACATGTCATTCCAGCCTAAAATGCAGTTTCAGTAGGATGTGTGCATGTGATGTTATTGGCGAATAACAAAACCGCATTGTTTTGTCCTCAGTGCATCAAGTTACCTATTTGTCGTCAAATAACCTGCACGTGGCCGGAATCCCGCGGTGCAATTATTGTTGTCAGATGAAGTGAAAGTGGTGGTAAAGTAGATTATTACGAGGGTGTACCCAGATGCAACAAAGTAGTGTGCCTTTTTCATCGTGAAATATCTAAGTCATCAGTAGAATTATAGTATGGTAAAGTAATGAGTGAACATTGTGTGTTAAACTGCAGTGCAGCAGTAGATATTCAAATCACGAAGTGCCTGTAACAAAAGTCTGAAGACGGAGCAAATAATTCAAGCCGCTACTCTAAGATTTCTCACTGGAACCCGTATAGCAACCTGTCCTCAGACCAAGTCCATTTGGTCGACCCCAAAGACACAGTCATAAATATTAACATGCTATTCATTCAAAATAGGAATTTTCTAAAATATAAATTAATATTGTTATATATTTGCATACTGTGCATATTTAGGCATTGGTTAGGTTATTTTATTTATTTATATATATATATTCAAAAAGATATATTGGGTTTACATAGCATTGATGTTTTTACATTCTTGCAAAGCCACTAACAGACATAGGGTTTTGGGCAAGTCCTTAATCTTCACGGCTGAACTGTATGTAATTTTGCTTGCTCTTCGTCAACTGCTTTCTCGCTGTAATTCTTCCTTTGTTGTTGTAGTTAACTCTCGCAGTGCCCTCATGGCTCTGCAGTTCTTTACTCCTGTCCTTCCTGTGGTCGTCGAAATTCAATATTGGCTGTTTCTTATCTCCAGCAGATGTAAGACAGTTAAATTTTGCTGGGTTAATAGCCATATTGGTGTTTCCTTAAATGAGCGTGCAGACGCTGCTGCTGAGGAAGCTATCCGCATCTGTCCCATCTCCTGTAAAGGTATTACTTATTTTGACTTCTACCCAGTTACTCATTCCTCCATCCTTGTCCATTGGCAGGGTCATTGGTCTTCTGTTACTGGTAACAAGATGCGTGCTCTTAAGGGTAGTGTGTCCCCATGGCCTTCCTCCTGCCACCGTAACCGGCGGTGGGAAACGGCTCTGGTGAGGTTATATATTGGCCATACCCGCTTAACTCACGGGCACTTAATAGAGCGCCGCCCTGCTCCTTATTGTCCAAACTGCATTGTCCCTCTTACAGTCGTGAATATCCTTCTTGAATGTCCTGACTTCCAGGATGTGCATGTGTCTTGCTTCCCGACTGTCACTCACAGTCACCTATCCCTTGATAGTATCCTTGATGAATCGCTTTATGATGTTGTTCGCCTTATGCGCTTTTGTTCTCGTATTGGCATCCTTAGTGATATTTAGTGCCTTTTGAATCTCACGCAATTTTGACGGTGCTACATAGCCTCCCCGGCTTGGTGCCTTCTTTTGATAATTACTTACTTAATAGGTACATCATAGTAAAATTTGAGGATTATCAATAGGTACATTGTAGCATAATTTGAGGATTATTAATAAGTACATTGTAGTAAAATTTGCGATAAAAGGATGAAATATGTAGATAAAAGTTAGGTTAGGTGTTTAGGTTCTGTTGGCGATTATTTGTATTTATAATATGTGGGTGAAGCATTTACTGTGTTGTGGTTCGAACACAAGTCGTCAGCGAAGCACTTGTTCCGGAAGTGTTCAGACGTCATCAGTCGAGTCGAGTGTAAACCTGTTTTTCATTCATTAACAGGGGGTTTGGCGGGTACATGTAATGTACTTTGTCCTTTGTTTATGAGGACAGGCTGCGTGTAGCCGCTCATGTGAGAACCAATACAAGCGAACCACATGTAAAACTGTGTAACCAAACCAAGTGTGACACAACTGACCAGCCTGCATTTGTGAACCAGTCGCGACCCACTGAAAATGATGACCACTTGACCTACTCAGCATTCCCGTGAACACTTCACATGCCATCCCATCCGATTCTCGCAACATGTCTGCCACTTACCGCCACATGTGGGCATGATCTACGTAGATACCATATGTGGTCGATGTAGAGATGACCAGCACGAAAGCTACAAGACCAATGTATTAAGAAGACCAGCCATTCAGACCTGCGAGCTGTGTGAGTGTGTATGAATGTGAAAGACCAACATTACTGTAAGTACTAAAACTCTGATTAATTTGCTGTTATTTGTCTATTTTCGTGCTGATTATTGATCAGTCAGAGAATTACTCACCTCGTTTATCACCAGCAACAGGTGTAGGGTGTGTGTAAAGACAGACTCACTGTGAACAAGCAATTATCAGTGTTATCACATTCACCTGAAAGAGGGAATCCATATATTGACACACGTAACACATTTAGCATATATGCATGTTGTTGCTAATTGTGGATGTTATTAGTGTTTCCTGAGTATCTGGAAGGAGCTCCCATTATTCCCTTGTGGCCGACTAGTGATTGGGAAACCGTGTCTTATAACTGGTTGTCTTAGGAAAGTATTAAGACGGGATTGGCGACGAGGAACCACTTGATCGGTCAGGGAAGAATCCCAGAATCTCTTTGGTGTGATATTAGCTTTGACGGCACCGATACATAGCCTTCCCGTCTTGGTGCCTTCTTTCGTTAATTACTTTGATGACACCAAACCGAAAGTAACGGAAGCTCCCTGTGTATTAGTGCCTACGTTTGTATATAAATGTTAGTTTTACACCTGCGTTTCCGTACTTAAGTATACGTATATTAGTACTTATTTAAATATAAGTATTTACTACTTATTCTAATATGTATATTAGTACTTAAGACATATATCTTTATCAGTGCAATCACCTCTCAATATATATTGTAGTTATTTGTTGATGTAAGACCTTGCTATAATGTACCTCTTCATCTTCCTTGATATGTTAGATTAAGGACCTGCTTGTAACGCTGTGTGTGTTAGTGGCTTTGCAAGAATGTGCAAATACCGATCTTATGTAATCTGTTCAACCCATTGTACCTTCTTGTGAATAAATTATTAATATTATTATAGACCCTTTTTTATACTGCCATGCCACTAAAGTGAAGTGCCCTCAGCACATGAAGCAAATTCTAAAGCTCCTGCTATATAAAGCCCCCACCCAATACATTCCATGTTGGAGAACCATTAGAGTGAAATTTTAACATTGAAGGACTACCCGCAATAAACATGATTCGAGAGAAGGCTAGGCCTTTCCATAAGGAATTCCTCACAGCAGGAACCTTACTCGATAGCAATCACCCTGATTCTGGCCACTTGCTCATGTCCTAGTCCGAGTTCGCATTGTTAAAGCAGTCTGCCACTGCAAAGTGGTGGTATTGCATGCAACAACGGCTAGGATGAAGTAAAATTAACAAGAAGACTTGTCGCATTGTCCTCGGCATTTTCCATGATGGCCTGTGATAATTCTTTTATTCCAAAGCCCTTAAGAATGTCTACATAATTTTTAACCTGTGATCCAACAAAAAATACAAAGTCCAGCTGGGACAGCCCAGTAGTGGAAAAAATAGCTGATGCCATGCTCAGCGCAGCAATATCGGATAAGGAGTAAGCCCGCCTCAGAGCGGTGGTTGCCCCCCATGCAGGAGACTTTCCTTTGGCAGTACCCATGTCGGCAACAGGCATGCGTCGAGATCCTGAATCCCTCCATGTAGCAGTGGCCCTTTGCCATGGTGCCCCAATTCACACTGAATACCAGTGTATTTGCAACAAGGTGGTAGCAGACCAATATGCGCTGCATGGGTTGCACTGTGGGAGCTCCATGGGCTGGCATACAAGACACGAGGTTAATACCATCATCAAGAGGAGCCTTGCCTCAGCTCAGTGTCCAGCAGAGAGAGAACCTTGCATCCCAAAACTTGGACGATCCTACACTTTGCCCAGATGGCATCATAATATACCTCTGGAAGAGAGAGCCAAACAGCTGGTGTGGGACTACTTGTATGTATCCACCCTTGCTGATACCTATGTACACTTCAGTGCTTATCAAGAAGGTGATGCAGCCAATCACAGGAAAATGGCAAAATCAATCGAGTACATGCAACTGAAAGGTCAATACGCCTATGTTCCCATAGCTTCTGAAATGCTCGGCCCCTGGGGTAGGAGCACTTTGGGCTTTCTCAAAGAATTGGGTTTCAGGCTCATTGACATCACCAGAGACCGAAGGGCTGCCAGTTTCTTGTTTCAGCGCCTCAGTATGGCGCTCCAGAGGGGAAACACCAGCTGCGTCCTCAGTTCCTGTCCGGAAGTGGAGGAGCTTCAAAAGATCTATAACTTTGATGCAGTCTATTGTATTAACCAATGTAACACTTGTAACCTTTAACTATCTAATAATGTAAAACAAAACACAAAAGAAAGGGGTGGGGGGTGGTAGGACTAAAGAACATAAAACTGCATTAGAGGGGACCTAAAAATCTTCTCTAATGCATTATGTGTGCATTTTTCCGAGGCTTTGGGTCCCAGTCTTCCAGCCAGAGGTGATATTATCTTTGTTCCATAATAATAGTAATGAATATTTGAGAAAATACCGATTCTGAGTACATAGTAAGTTCGGCCGCTGCTTGCACAAGCCTAGCCTGAGAATGGGTTGTCTCTGGAGAACAGTAGCTCGACAGATCGCCATGTTGACAGGCGTAACAGGAGGTCCACATTCAGAGCAGGAAACTGTCACTTTAAAACTGTTTATTATATGATACATCATACAAGAATATTCAGAAATATAACAAAAATAACAGTGGCTCTGAGAGAGTAAAATCAATCATAACTATTTGCATCACACAAAGTACATTACACACAACTCTGCATACACGAGAATTATGAATATAAACTGGAAATATTCTATATACTACTTAACCATAACAGAGTAGATCAATACTCTAGGATGTCCCATACTCACCCTAGAGTATTGATCCACTCTAGGGTGAGTCGGAGCCTCACCCCGGGGACATGGTAATTGGCCAATCATAACTTAATTAGTCAGTCATCATTAATTTAACCGTTGAGAGCCTTCTGCTGGCGTTGGGTGAGCTCAGAGATCTCGGCGTCGGTGGTGGCGTCCTTCCGCTGCTTAAGGCTGGCGTCGCCGGCGGTCACACCCCAGTCGTCGGGCGCTGACATGGTAGGGCAGTAGGGCCGCCCTGAGGCGGGCTTCAGGCTCTCCCAGTAGCCTCTGTTCGCCCTGGCAGATTCAACAAGAAGTTAGAATCGTATATAATATGTAGTAAGTATAATTTTTTGTTTATATAAATGTTGTTTCGGAAAGATTTGTTGCCACTATTTATTGCAGCAAGTTCAAAATGTATTGATATGCGCTATAAACAAGCAGCTAAAAACTAATAATAAATATTTATGTTGTGGTATCTGGCAAGGCCAGAGGGAGCCGGTCGGCCGAGTGGACAGCACACTGGACTTGTGATCCTGTGGTCCCGGGTTCGATCCCGGGCGCCGGCGAGAAAGCCGGCCGGCAGAGTTTCTTTCACCCTATGCCCCTGTTACCTAGCAGTAAAATAGGTACCTGGGTGTTAGTCAGCTGTCACGGGCTGCTTCCTGGGGGTGGAGGCCTGGTCGAGGACCGGGCCGCGGGGACACTAAAAGCCCCGAAATCATCTCAAGATAACCTCAAGAAGGCTCAGAGAATAGACTGAGAAAATTCAGAGGAACCGTGATGAGCATTCCATGGCTCCTGTGAACTTTCTCATCGATATCTCACCTTATTATGATTTCTCTGTGTATAGACTAGACTGACATTTCTTAGTTACTGAGTCCGCCTAGTTCCATGATATTGGCTGTATGTTTAATCTGGCGTTGTGACCATCTTCAGCAGCACCAACTCTTTCGTGACCTGTTCTAACACTGGGTTCGCATCCCAATTTGCGTGTATTACTCCAGTAGTCTGATTTATGTTTTGTCTGATATATTTTTGACACAAGCTTGCATGTTCAAGAACCTTTCCCTTCCCAATGCTTATGTTAAGCCTTGCCTTACTAGCTCCCCATGAAACACGACCAGTCAGTTGTTTTACAGTCAGCTCCGCAATTACTGTTGGGTGAATAGAGGCGAACACTTAAAGACTGGTGCCCACTCAGGCTTCCGTGAGCAAGGCTCGAACCCCCAAACTTCATAGCAACGCGTCCGTACCTGGCCCTGACCCAGGGCTTGGTGTGCATCTTGAGCCCCGCCGCCCATAGCTCATGCTTCTCGGATGCCTTGGGCAGTCCCCGTCGCTCCTTGGCCAGCTCCTCCGCCACAGCTCGAGTGTGGTAGGGCTCGAACCCGCAACATCCACCGATGTAGCGCACACCGAGCTCGTAGGCCTCCCGTGCGTACCTGTGCATGTCCCACCGGGTGCAGATACGAGGCTCCAGGGCTGTCGGGGAGAGGGGATGGTTAATAATGTGGTGCCTAGGAAATAGGACAGGATAGTGACAGTAGCCTAGGAGAGGGGAGAGAGTAGTGACCAATAGCCTAGGAGAGGGGAGAGAGATAATGTGAAGTCTAGAAACAGTAACGTAATTGTAGAATCGTTGTGTCCGTCCCGACCTGTCACTTACCGAAGGGGAACTCTGGGAGGTCGATGAAGCCTTGCTTGTGGGCGTCAGGAGTGTGGAAGGCGAGGGGCTGCGAGATGAGGTGCACCTTCAGCTTGGCAGCCTCCAGAGAGTTCTTCATCTTCCTCAAAGCCTCCAACACCACGAAAGGGTCGAAGTGGCAGTTGATACCCACTGTGAATGGGAAGATGGCGGTGTTAAAAGATGTTTTTTTTTAAGTTCATAGATATATCTGAATTTATTCGGCTACCCTAGACTACATGGAGAGCTATGGAGCTCTTGACCTCAGTTATCTTAGGTCAAGAGCTAGCCGTGTGATGCCAAGATTCTCATCCTGTCATTCAAGGACTTAATTGAGATCTGTTTGGCGCTTCCAACAAAATGTAGATGAATTTAGAGGATATTATTCACAATGTGAGTGTAGCTAATTTGCAAAACTCAAAGTATGTCATACCAGCATGTCTAAAAATAAATTTAATAATATAATGTTGTAGAGTATGAGCGAGTTCCTATTGATAGAGTTTACATGTAGGATGTCATGTCAGGATGGGTAGACACACACAGCAGATGAAAAAAGGGTTCGGAAGTTAATTGAGTTGAAGGGTTTTAAAGGTAACTAATAAGATATGAGTGTATATATTTCATTTAGATACTTAGCATTATATATGCTGTCTTTAATATAAATAATGATGGGCGAGGCTTCTGAAATTTTCATGAACGACAATTCTAAGGCATGTTTCTCCTTAATGAATATGGACAAACCTTCCAAAAACTCTATTGGAATTTTTTTCAAAATGGGTGAAGCTTTTTCTCCCTGCGGTTATGTCCGCTGAATTAATTCAGTATAAAGCCATGATGGTTAACTTTGCTGCTACAAGTTGCACAAGAATTATTACATGAGGGAAGAAGTGAACCTTCTTTCAGTATGAATTAAAGTTACATTCACAATCGACTTGAGAATGGTCTAGGACGGACCGAAACGTCGTCGTCCCTTCACCTTCTAGTGTGTGGTCTGGTCAAAGTTACGAGAGACCCAACATTTTCAGTTCTGCTCGGCAGCCCGTCCTCATTAACAAAGGTCAAATGCTCGTTAAATCCAACTACCAAACCCCCTCTTTATGAATGAGCAACTGTTTACACAAGAGTCACAACTGATGATCGAACATTTGTCAAACAGTGCTTCACTGACGACCCCTGTTCGAACCACAACGCTATAAATGCTTCACCCACGTACTTCAAATACAAATAATCGCCAACAGAACCTAAACACCTAACCTAACATACCCTTAACTATACACAGAATTCTGACATAAAAATATTAACTTATATATTAGAACAAACCTATTTCGAATACATAGTATGTTGAAATTGATGAATTATCTGGGGAAGACGGCCGCTGCTTTAACGAGCCTGGCCTGAGTACGGGCTGTGCTCGGAGATATGTTATTTGTTGTTATGTTCATAGTGTTTTACTATGACTGTGAGTGTTCCTAACAGTCTGAATGTTCTCAAATATAAATTAATATTATTATTATTATATAATAACATATTGTGCATGTTTAGGCATAAGTTAGGTTAGATGTTCGGGTTCTGTTGGTTTGTTACAACTAACAGAATCGCTTGAGGGTGAGGTGCCCTCAAGTGATTAAATATAGCTTTTTAAATGAATTATTAATATTTAATTATATGTTGACGTAGGCCTATGCTAGGATATCCTAAATATAATTTATATTAACTAATGTTTATTCATTTATGAATTATTCCGGAGATGCAATTATACTTGATAATATTTCAAGGTATTGCAGACAGGTTGTCAATAATGAACCAGTTAGCCATCCTTGCAACACAAGAAAGGTCACACGTTAAGTTAATAAGATTCCTCCTGTTGAACAATCAGCAGGTGTGAAGTGCTCTCACCAACATGAGCGCCAGCCTTGGCCATCCTGACGGCGCACTCCCCGACGGAGACGCCGTGGAGGTCACCCTCCGGTCCGATACACATGGTGGCTACCACAGGCAGCCCCGTCTTCAGGCAGACTTCGATGGCCCACTCGATCTCCTCCACATGCTCGAAGTACTGAAGAACGAAGAGGTGGAGTGAGAAGTTGGCCCCTTGGTACAAATTGGTAAATTTACAGAGATATATACACACTCACATAATGCAGTGCTACGTTATCGGCTCCCAACCATGGATTGCGGGTTCAATACGTAAACATACCTCGGTGATAAGAAAATCGACTTTATTTTCAACAAAGACGTCGACTTGGTTCTTGAACTCCTTCTGGGTGTGCTCCTTGCCGAGGCCTGTAAGGGGTCAGAGAAGCGTATGAACAGAGTGGAAAACAGAATAAGGTTGTTCAAGACTACCTCTCCATCCATGTCAAGTGAAGCTTATAATATAGGGTTGTGATCGATATATATATATGAACAATCTGGTATATAGTGTTCACTAGACAATGTCGGAAATTTCCGACACCCCAGGTATTAAATATCGGCATTATACGATAAATACGTTATGCCAAGATACTAATGTTACTAACCCCTTGCATTATACGTTAGAATGTGTTATGCTAATATTGTTTCATTAATTCCTAGCGCAGCAAGAAAATACGCTGCGCTAGGAAATTAAAATTACTGATAATATTCGCATCCAGAGAAACGCCAAAAGTTTCTTACTGTCAATGGCGGATTCCTGTTTCCCTTTATTTTATGTAGTTAGATCACTAACCCTATGACTATTATTGTTTAGTTATTGTTGAGGTTATAAAGCAGTGAATAATGCTAACAAGTTGATTCAGCATTGTTGGATTAACCCCTATTTTTGTTGTGTGCATAGAAAGTTTCCAAATGAATATTAATTAAACACAGTCCACTTAAATATACAGTCCGCTTAACTTTAAATAATTTAAATAAACAAATCAAATCCTGGACATTTCCCACAAGCTATCAGTGAACCCAGGTTGATGAACCTGGGGTCATTTCCCACAACCCATCCTATTGAATTATGCATCGTACTTTGACGAATAAATCATAGCGGCTCGCAAATTTGACGTAATGTCCCCGTTTTCTATTCGTGGGTCCTCGGTTAGATTATAATCCGTCAATTTAATACATCAAATTAGAGATAATGATACAATAAGAGACAAGATTTTTCAAACATTTTAAATGTATAAATACTGATTTTTTTTATAACATACAACAAGAACCAAATCCAGAGCAACAGGCTTTGCGTGAGCCTAAAATCAATGATAAGTACACAATGAAATCACATTAAAGTGATTTTTCAAGGATAAAATCAGTAGGAAACCCTGATTTGGGCTTCAACGGAAGCCTCTGGACCCCTAGAGGATTCAGTTGAGGACACAGGACGCCTAAAAGATTCAGTTGAAGCCTCAGGAACTCTAGAAGATTCAGTTAAAGCCTCATGACCCCTAGAGGATTCGGTTGAAGCTTCAGGACCCCTAGAGGATTCGGTTGAAGCCACAGGACGCCTAGAGGATTCAGTTAAAAGCCTGAGGACGCCTAGTGGATTCAATTGAAGCCTCAGGACCCCTAAAGGATTCAGTTGAAGCCTCAGGACCCATAGAGGATTCAACTGAATGCCAGCTTACAATGCTTCTGACTGACCTGGTGTAGTGATCAAGGGTGCGGGTTCGAATGCACCTCATGCCTTCTACTGATTTTCTCAATGATAAATAGTTCAATAGATCATGGGGAGCAAGCAAGGTTGGTGAATGCTACTGACCAGAGAGGTAGGAAGGAGTCTGGGAGAGTCCCCCCGCCACCAGGGCGTCGCCTTCGTCAGCCACCTCCCGCGCTATCCTGCAGGCGGCGTCGTTGATGCCTCGACACTGTAAACAATACACACTACGGCATTATCACGCCAAGCTCTGCCTGATATCATACTCAGGCTGGGTCTTCTTTAATTTATTGGGTTTTTGTTATATTTTAGACTTAGTTTTAAGTTGTACTCTGTGAAATATGATGTGGAATCAATGAGTATATCCAGTGTTTGACGAGCTGCCTAGGGATTGAGCTAAGCCACTGTGGGATGAGGCATATGAGGGCCGTCTGAGGAAGAAGAAAGCCATGCTAGGTAGCCTGGGGTAGGAGAGGTCCTCTGATAAGAGAGGTTATGAGAAGTAAGCCTAGAGTGAAGTGTCAGGAGTGACAGGTGTCAAGAGCTCTCTTACCGTATACTTCTCACTGGAGTCGTTTCCTCTGTTTGCCAGCTTGTCGTCGGAGGCGTAGAAGGTGAAGGCTTGCATGACGTCCGCTCCAGCTCGGAGGAACTCCCGGTGCAGCTGGCGGACTGCAGGCAACCATATACACATTAATAATCCCCAGTAATAATGGGAGGACCTTGGACAAGCCGCGGGCTTCCTGTCCCCCTAGAGACCACTCGACCGGTAAATTCAGTAGAGGAGGGGGCAGAGGGCGTGCCCGTAGCGGATAGCCTCGATCATTGAATTTGTAAATATTTATGTTATGTAAACCCATCAAATTTGATGACCAAAGTTTGAATATATATATATATATATATATATATATATATATATATATATATATATATATATATATATATATATATATATATATATATATATATATATATATATAAAGGAGTTACATATGGGTTACAAAGATGGTTGTCATAGGTTGTCGAGTTCCTTCAGCTCCTCAGATGGCGGGCAGGAACCCTGGATGCAGTGCGCATTTCCCCTCTGTATCGCCACACTGAGGCGCTGGAAAAGAAAGCTTGCAGCTCTCGGGTCCCTTGTTGTTTCAATGAGCCTAGAACCCAGTTCCTTCAAAAAACTGGTAGCACTTTTACCCCAGGCGCCGAGCGTCTCAGAAGCAATGGGGACAAAATTGTAGTGGTGATCCAGTTCTCTATACTTACGGGATTTGGCTGCTTCCCTGTGGGTGGCAGCGCCACCTGGTTGTGCAACACTGAGGTTAATGTATATATATATATATATATATATATATATATATATATATATATATATATATATATATATATATATATATATATATATATATATATATCCAATTCTGCCCCTTCCTCACACTTACATTTCTCCCTCATCCCTGCCCGTCTCTCCCTCATCCCCTGTCCCTCTCTCCCGCGGTCACTCACCTGCTTCCGGGTTCTCGATGGTGGCCTCTGGGGTCCATGGCCCGGCCTTGACGTAGCCTCGCTTCTCCAGGGCGAACACGAACCCTCCGTCCCCTATGACCGGGCCCTCCGCCAGCCGCTCCAGCAGGCCCTGTCAGGGAGAGCCAGGTGTTATATGTAGCACCTGTGGGGCAGGTGTTATATGTAGCACCTGTGAGGCAGTTGTCAAGAGCTGTGAGGCAGGTGTTAGGAGCTGTGAGGCAACTGTCAAGAGCTGTGAGGCAACTGTCAGGATGTAACGGGGGGTGGGGGAAATAGCTCTATCTTGTCCATTATTCCACCCCCCAGTTAACTAACGAGGCCGGGGGAAACAGCTCTCTCTAGTCCGTTATCCCGTCCCCAGTTAGCTAACTATTCTAGAGCACTCCCAGAGATCCTAAGGCAACCTCTCTCGTTCAACACCTTGTAACCTAGGTATTTGACTACCTAGGTGCTAAGACTACAAGGCGCCGTCACTTGATCAGTTACCCGAAACTCTAGAGAGAACTCTAGAATACAGAATCATTGCCACAAACGTATAAGAGAAAACGAGAGGAAAGAAATGAATAGTGAAGTAATTAGTGAGGGTTCGGGGTGAGAGGTAGGGAGGTGGGAGGAGCGAGGAGGGTCATTAGTTGAAAGTGAGAGTTTAGAGAGGGGTGGAGGGAGAGGTGTAGATAGGTAGAAGGAGAAGAGTAGATAGTAGAAGTAGAAGAGTAGATAGTAGAAGACGAAATGCTGCCACCATCCATTCATGATCATTACATACAAGACAAGGAATGGAACTTGCCTGTATCAAAATATTCTCAAAAGATGTTATTACCATGTATCAACTCCAAACATGTACTCATTTATATCATGAAACCAGTAACCACAGAGGCTTTCTCAAATCCTCAACTCAAAGCTCTAGGGAACAAAGTTAAACACAATTTAAATAATAAATTCATAATTATATTTTCACATGAAGTATCATAATTTAGCAATTCAATTAAAATGTTCCAGTTAAATATGCAAAGTGAGTCATAATCCAAGAATTCGAGAACCCTACAACTTGACTGCCCCTGATCATCACACAACATATGTAAACACGACCAAGTCACCTTACTGCTCAACTCACCAAGTGTCTCTGCCTATAGCTGGATAGAGAGGGGGGGGGGTCTGTAGTTGACAGAGACTCCCGCCCTGCTGGCCGACAGCCTCCCTGCTAGGGCCGTCTCCTCTGCTTCTGTTGACTGCCGTTCTTCTGTCTCGTTAATGCTACATGCTGGATAGCTCTCCGAGTTTATATTGGGGAACCTAGTAGCTAACTCCGCCCACAAGTAGATAGCCTCCGGCACTCTACCAAGCCACTCCTTAAACGTCGGCATGTTTGAAGGCTACCAGACTACAACTAAGAGATTATCAGAAGCAAGGTGAAATTCGCATGATCTGACCTCAGGTCACTTGAGGTCATTAACGCTTTGAGGTGTGAGATCTCAGGCAGACAACTGGCGCCTCTCAGATCCTTGTCTGTGACTCATGTACTCTATGTATGTATTAAACTAAACCAAACACTTTACAGTGTTACAAGGAGCTATGAGGCAGCTGTTAAGTAGTTGTGTAATATACAGATTAATCATGAATTTATGTAACCTCGTATGTGAACCCATACATATTTCCTCAATTAAAGTGGCTTTGTTTACAATTATTAAACCGTTTACGGTATCGAAACTTCCTAGTCCAATGTTGTTATTGTTATAAACAGCCTCCTGGTGCTTAGGAACTTATTAACTGTTTAAAAGTTGTAAACAAAGGCGCGATAGATTGAAAAAAGATGTACAGGTTAGTGAATACTTGATGTTTCATGGTCTTCCCGGCTTAGTGCCATCTTTTGATAATTATTTACTCGCTGTTAGGGCCCATGGACCCCCTGACCCCCTCTTGTTATGACCCCTTGTTCAGTCGCGACCATTTTTTAAGTCACGATCGCTGTTAAGTCACGACATCTCGTAAGTCACGATCTCTCGTAAGTCACGACGTCTCATAAGTTACGATCTCTCGTAAGTCACGACCTCTCGTAAGTCACGATCACTCAAATTATGACTTCTCTCAAGTCATGACCCCTCTTAAGTCATGACCCTTCTTAAGTCATGACCCCCTCTTAAGTCATGACCCCCTCTTAAGTCATGACCCCCTCTTAAGTCATGACCCCCTCTTAAGTCATGACCCCCTCTTAAGTCCTGACCCCCTCTTAAGTCCTGACCCCCTCTTAAGTCATGACCCCTCTTAAGTCATGACCCCCTCTTAAGTCATGACCCCTCTTAAGTCATGACCCCCTCTTAAGTCATGACCCCTCTTAAGTCATGACCCCCTCTTAAGTCATGACCCCTCTTAAGTCATGACCCCCTCTTAAGTCATGACCCCTCTTAAGTCATGACCCCCTCTTAAGTCATGACCCCTCTTAAGTCATGACCACTCTTAAGTCATAAACCGTTTTAGTGGTTATCTGTCACACTTCATGATGGAAGTTTCTTAATGCCCGGAATTACCTTTATCATTACCTTAATCATTAAGGTATAGTCATTCAGTCAAGTCATTGTCTAGTGCGATGACCAAAACTGCAAACTACGCGGTAATCAAAGACTCGCCTCAGAACGATAAGATATCGTTTGAATAATAGCACTTGAGCTTAAATTACTAAGTACGAATTACTCCAGGGTACGAACTCTCTAGTACATTACTGAGATGATTCTCTACATTTACTGTTTGGCTTTGGCACCGAGGAGGCCTGGTCGAGGACCGGGCCGCGGGGACCCTAAGCCCCGAAATCATCTCATCTCAAAGGAGGCGGAATGACGAGGATGTAAACACAACAGCCGTGAGGGGTGACTATAAGAAGTATACACTCTTGAAGTATACACTATACAAGACGTCTTGCCAGTATACATACAATGTCCGTAGTCTTAACACAGGCAGCCTCTGTTAAACCTAAAGCTGAAAATCTATCTTAAATATTACTATATGACATGTATGGACAATATTAGGCCTCGGATAGCGTGTATTAGGCCTAGAGCACACCTCTCTGGTCGACTACAGTGATCCACCACACCTCTCTGGTCGATTACAGTGATCTACCACACCTCTCTGGTCGATTACAGTGATCTACCACACCTCTCTGGTCGACTACAGTGATCCACCACACCTCTCTGGTCGATTACAGTGATCTACCACACCTCTCTGGTCGATTACAGTGATCCACCACACCTCTCTGGTCGACTACAGTGACCCCACCACACCTCTCTGGTCGACTACAGTGATCCACCACACCCCTCTGGTCGACCACAGTGACCCACACCTCTCTGGTCGACCACAGTGACCCCACCACACCTCTCTGGTCAACTACAGTGATCCACCACACCTCTCTGGTCGACTACAGTGATCCACCACACCTCTCTGGTCGACTACAGTGATCCACCACACCTCTCTGGTCGACTACAGTGATCCACCACACATCTCTGGTCGACCACAGTGACCCCACCACACCTCTCTGGTCGACCACAGTGACCCACACCTCTCTGGTCGACCACAGTGACCCCACCACAACTCTCTAGTCGACCATAGTGACTCCACCACACCTCTCTGGTCGACCACAGTGACCCCACCACACCTTTCTGGTCGACCACAGTGACCCCACCACACCTCTCTGGTCGACCACAGTGACTCCACCACACCTTTCTGGTCGACCACAGTGACCCCACCACACCTCTCTAGTCACTGAAGTCGACCAGAGAGGTGCAGGTCACAGGTGGAGGCATGACTGAACAGAACTATGAACATTATCTCTCAAATAGCGCGCATATCTTCCGCGATGCACTGACACTCTAACATGTAAGTTTTCTTCTTGTAATTATAAATAGAAAAATAATTTGCATAAATTATATTACACTCATTTTCCCTGACACTTGGCGCGGCTGCCCACGGAGTGTTGTGTCGGGTGGACATCATATCACCGTGGGATCTTATATATAAGATATTATATGTAATCTTACTTATTATTATTATAAGACACTCAATAATATGAGTACACACGAGTTGATAATGGTCCAGCACGACCCTAAATGTTGTCGTTTCCTCATCTTCTGGTGTGTGATTTGTTCATCATATCTTCAGCCACGTTATTGTGACTCATCGTCTGCATATATATGTATTTACAGCTAGCTTTCTAGCTGTAATGTAATCATATATCATTTTTCATCCGATTTCATAAAACTCAAAACAACGTGATCAATTTTTTTGGGTCATAAAATGTCAACACATTAAACAAAAAATTCAACCGACTAGCTAGCCTACCTTTTTCGGCGCCATGATGTGTGTATGTCTGTCTGACCCTCCTGTAGTACCACTTGCTTCCTGCCGCCGACGCTGCCGTTAATAGAGAGACACCAACGGTTGGGTCTCGTTATATTTATACCCCCTCCTCTTCCCCCCATCCCTCCTTCTCCCCCGCCACTCCCTGCCACCTCCCTCCTTCTCCCCCACCACTTCCCTACACCTCCCCTACCGCCATGCTGGAGCTGCAAAATGTATTCGCTGTCGTATCTTACTTTTTATTTTATTTCGTTTGTCTGTGGCTACTATAAGACTGAGGCCATATTTTATATTTTAGGTAGAAAGCCTTTAAAAGCAAATTTATGTGAAATGGAATATTTGCAGATGTTTTTGCTTGTTAATGACTTGAATTCAGAGTCAAGAGATATCTTATACGGCATACTTACTCTGAAGCTTAAATAACTACTTACATATAAACTTCACTCATATGTATCTCCCATACATAGTCACCCAGTACTCAAAGTATTCAAACGCACACGACCCTCCTACATACACTATACACGTCGCTCACACACACACAGACAATTGACAGGGAAGATAAGGATAAACTGTTTAACACGGGTGGTACGCGAACAAGGGGTCACAAGTGGAAGCTGAGTACCCAAGTGAGCCACAGAGACATTATAAAGAACTTTTTCAGTGTCAGAGTAGTTAACAGTAGTTAACAGCCTAACAGTGTTAGGCTGAGACCATACACAGTTTCAAATGTAGATATGATAGAGCCCAGTAGACTCAGGAACCTTTACACCAGTTGATTGACAGTTCAGAGGCAGGACCAAGGAGCCAGAGCTCAACCCCACCGCAAGTACAACTAAGTGAGTATACACACACACACACCTTGGGTCCTCGCGGCTGAGTGGACAGTGGTTTGGGGTTGTAGTCCTAAGGGCCCCGGTTCTACCCCCGGCAGAGGCAGAAACAAATGGGCAGAGTTTTTTTCACCCTGATGCCTCTGTTACATAGCAATAAATAGGTACCTGGGAGTTAGGCAGCTGTTACGGGCTGCTTCCTGGGTGTGTGGGGGGGGTGAAAAAATATAATCAGTTGATTGATTGACAGTTGAGAGGCGGGCCGAAAGAACCAGAGCTTAACCCCCGCAAGCATAACTAGGTGAATACAACTAGGTGAATACACACACACACACACACGCTTATAACTTGGTGCATATATTAACCAGTTCTGGTGGTTAATACCACACCGAGCTGAAGTCTCCTGAAGCTCACAAGCGGAAAAAAATCTAATTTTTATGTTACTCTTATCTTATAAACTTTGATTCAAGGATTGTTAACATGTATAGAAGTCCTGATTATTAATGATAAGAAATGACATTTGAGGTTGGTTTTAATATCTGGAAAATTCTGTGGTATGGAAATAGGAAATATAAAAACTATCAGTTATCAAAGTGGTGCTCCAGAGAAGGTTTAGAGTTTCAGTTATGTACCGCTCAGATCCTTATTGTGAACACTCATAGTCTGATTGGTAGAATGACGGGCTCATTTTTTGGGGGTGAAATCTCCGATGATCCAAGTGATTGAAGCGTTATTATCCAAGTTATTGTGGTTTGAAGCTTAGTTTGGGTAGGTGCCCAACATGGGTGCGTTAGGGTTGGCACTTACCCATAGTTGGCACTATGGGTAAGAGTACAATGTGGCTCAGTCTAGTAGCGAACCCCATGACGAGTCTTGAACTATCAGCTCAGTTCTGAAAAATATATTAAACAATAAAATTGTTCTCTCTATACCATGAAATATGTGCACTGATGGCAAAACTTTTACAAACATTTTAGTCATAATACTTTGCTTTTAGCAAAGAAATTTTGATGAGGTAGATTTTCATAGTCATTAGCTCCCACAGCCGTGCGGATCCATGCATCTACCTCCCACAAGTCCCAAACGAGTGTGTAAGCCTAATGTCTCTTAGCTAATTGAAATGAGGATGTTGTACTGTACAAGGTCTCGGTATTTGATGGACTTCTGGGTTTCACTGAATGAAGCAGAATCACCACCTGTGTCTCTGCTATACTGGCCCCTGTGTAGTTCCACACTACTGTTTACTGCCCCCTCCAGGGCATCAATGTGACCCCAACTGAATACTTTTGTCCCTGGTCTGCACCGTTGTGATTCTCATATCTGACAATAGGCTGTGACGAGGCTCCTCTTGATGTCATTGGCTTTTTAGTGTTTTGAATGTTTCCTCCTTGACCTCTGGCAGATGAGACTGTGGAGGCTATATTGGTCTGCTACTTTGTTGCTGCAGATATCTGCTACATCTATGTTGACTGAGGATAAGGGCAAAGAGCCATACAAGTGCGGAGAGCCCGCCTTTCGAGCAGTGTTGGCTGATGGTAAATTAAAAATCCCTAGCATGAGGGGCTATTACAAATAAAATTGAACTGCGTACATGCTTAAATTAATTGTGGGGTATTTCACTGAATCTGTGTTTGATCTTTTCGTGAGTCTGTTCCATCCCACCAACTGTCTCCATCATCTAACTTCATTGTGAACGCCATGTGATCCTCTGAACTGATCTGATAGAAACTTCTGTACGTACTCAGTGGCAGGAAAGCACATTGATGTCAATGACAGCAGGGGTCCACTACCACTCACTTGAGGGGCATGGGGTCCACTACCATTCACAGGAGGGGGTATGGGGTTCACTACCACTCACATGAGGGGTATGGGGTTCACTACCACTCACATGAGGGGTATGGGGTCCACTATCCCTCACAGGAGAGGTATGGGGTCCACTACCACTCACAGGAAGGGTATGGGGCCGACTACCATTTACAGGATGGGTATATGGTCCACTACCACTCACAGGAGGGGTATGGGGTCCACTACCACTTGCAGGAGGGGGCATAGGGACCACTACCACTCGCAGGAGGGGGCATAGGGACCACTACCACTCACAGGAGGGGCATGGGGTCCACTACCACTCACAGGAGGGGCATAGGGTCCACTACCACTCGCAGGAGGGGGCATAGGGACCACTACCACTCGCAGGAGGGGGCATAGGGACCACTACCACTCACAGGAGGGGCATGGGGTCCACTACCACTCGCAGGAGGGGGTGTATAAATTTATACAAGTCATTCTTAACCAACAGTAAGCTGTATAAATAAACTCGGTATTGTGTGGCAGTAGTTATCGCGCCTGAGGCATGCTGGTGGCCGGCCCCGCCCCTTGTTGGTGGCCGGCCCCGCCCCCTGCTAGAGCAACTCGCTTCCACGCCAGCACTCTATTTTCACCTCCGAGCTGTGTAATTTGCTTTTCTCGTTTACTCTCTGAGTGGCGACGACGATGAGTGTGGTGACGAGGCGCCTGCAAGGTGTCCCCGGGCTGCGTCACGCTCCCAGACCTAGCATCTGTGCCCAGAGGCTCTCCACGACTCGTAAATGCTTCAACGTCACTCTGTAAGTGTGTCAACGTCACTGTGTGTCAACGTCACTCTGTAAGTGTGTCAACGTCACTGTGTGCCAACGTCACTGTGTTTTAACGTCACTGTGTTTTAACGTCACTGTGTGCCAACGTCACTGTGTTTTAACGTCACTATGTGTCAACGTCATTTTGTAAGTGTGTCAACGTCACTGTAAGTGTGTCAACGTCACTGTAAGTGTGCCAACGTCACTGTGTGCCAACGTCACTGTGTTTTAACGTCACTGTGTGCCAACGTCACTGTGTTTTAACGTCACTATGTGTCAACGTCACTTTGTAAGTGGGTCAACGTCACTGTTTTAACGTCACTGTGTGCCAACGTCACTGTGTTTTAACGTCACTGTGTGTCAACGTCACTGTGTTTTAACGTCACTATGTGTCAACGTCACTTTGTAAGTGTGTCAACGTCACTGTAAGTGTGTCAACGTCACTGTAAGTGTGTCAATGTCACTGTTTCAACGTCACTCTGTAAGTGTTAAGATCTGTATTTTATTGTGGTAGTGACAGTTTATTTGGCCACCTGTCCCACCCCAACACGTGGCCACCTGTCCCACCCCAACACGTGGCCACCTGTCCCACCCCAACACGTGGCCACCTGTCCCACCCCAACACGTGGCCACCTGTCCCACCCCAACACGTGGCCACCTGTCCCACCCCAACACGTGGCCACCTGTCCCACCCCAACACGTGGCCACCTGTCCCACCCCAACACGTGGCCACCTGTCCCACCCAACACGTGGCCACCTGTCCCACCCCAACACGTGGCCACCTGTCCCACCCCAAAACGTGGCCACCTGTCCCACCCCAACACGTGGCCACCTGTCCCACCCAACACGTGGCCACCTGTCCCACCCCAACACGTGGCCACCTGTCCCACCCCAACACGTGGCCACCTGTCCCACCCAAACACGTGGCCACCTGTCCCACCCCAACACGTGGCCACCTGTCCCACCCAACACGTGGCCACCTGTCCCACCCCAACACGTGGCCACCTGTCCCACCCAACACGTGGCCACCTGTCCCACCCAAACACGTGGCCACCTGTCCCACCCAAACACGTGGCCACCTGTCCCACCCAAACACGTGGCCACCTGTCCCACCCCAACACGTGGCCACCTGTCCCACCCAAACACGTGGCCACCTGTCCCACCCAAACACGTGGCCACCTGTCCCACCCCAACACGTGGCCACCTGTCCCACCCCAACACGTGGCCACCTGTCCCACCCCAACACGTGGCCACCTGTCCCACCCCAACACGTGGCCACCTGTCCCACCCAACACGTGGCCACCTGTCCCACCCCAACACGTGGCCACCTGTCCCACCCCAACACGTGGCCACCTGTCCCACCCCAACACGTGGCCACCTGTCCCACCCAACACGTGGCCACCTGTCCCACCCCAACACGTGGCCACCTGTCCCACCCCAACACGTGGCCACCTGTCCCACCCAAACACGTGGCCACCTGTCCCACCCCAACACGTGGCCACCTGTCCCACCCAACACGTGGCCACCTGTCCCACCCCAACACGTGGCCACCTGTCCCACCCAACACGTGGCCACCTGTCCCACCCAAACACGTGGCCACCTGTCCCACCCAAACACGTGGCCACCTGTCCCACCCAAACACGTGGCCACCTGTCCCACCCCAACACGTGGCCACCTGTCCCACCCAAACACGTGGCCACCTGTCCCACCCAAACACGTGGCCACCTGTCCCACCCCAACACGTGGCCACCTGTCCCACCCCAACACGTGGCCACCTGTCCCACCCCAACACGTGGCCACCTGTCCCGTCTAGACGACAGCCAATAGCCGCCCGACGGCTGGTGTGGGGGGGGGGGGGGGTGGGGGGGGGGGAGGGGGGGTAGACAACATCTGTTACCTATATATTTTCCATAAATTCCATCGTGCTTCTAGCCTAATTAAAGTTAATTAGAATAAGATGTTTGAAGGTTTTTCAAGTATCAAAGTAATTAAGTACGATGCTTTTAACAAGAAAACGCAACTGAAGGGTCGTTAGGAGCTAGTTACAGCCAGATCCATCCAGTGAGAGCGGTTATATCCAGATACTAATATATTTCTTGAGTCTTCACATAACCGCCGTGGTGAAGGAGATAAGCTTATCTTTGTCTCATGTTATCAGACAAGTAGGGTGAATTTACCCGAGGGTATTTTTTTTTTAATAATGAAAAGCATTGTCTGGCTATAAGCGGATTTATCAGGAGAACGCACCGAGCCATTAAGACTGTATAGCACTAGGAAGGGGGTCAGGATAAGGATTTGGGATGGAACAGGGGAAGGAATGGTGCCCAACCACTTGGACGGTAGGGGCATGTTCAAGTTCAAGTATGTTTATTGAGATAAGCAAGAAATACATCTCAAAGGGATAGAGTAGTTTAGGCTATTTCTACCCCCCCTGGTAGGGGCATGAACGCCAACCTGCATGAAGGTCGCTCTACCGTCCAGTGCAAGTGGTTGGGTTTATGGCTATAAGTTCAGTTTGTGTAGATCGTTTTGCAAAGCCTCAATTTTTCACTTTCCACTTTACTTTAGATCTTTACGCCATCTGAAAATTTGACGCTGTTGGTCGTGGTTTTCTCCTCCATCATGGATATATATTTGAGTAATGACTGAGCCTAAGATGGAACCTTACAGGGAATCCACTCACAATATTGTTTCCAGTCAGGTTTTCTTCAAAATTTGGACCAACCTTTGCTCTTTTTTTTAACCTTTGTTTTACTCATTCTAGTATTTTGCCATTTATTCCATATGCCTGCAGTATCTGCGCCTGTCTTTCGTGTGGTACCTTATCAAAAGCTTTAGAGCAGACTATCAACATCTGCTCGAGGTCCTAGGTCCGTGTAGGTGGTTACCTAATTTGCATGTTCTCACAGGAGCATTATCAGTTGATGGTGGTTAATTACTGCTGGTTCGTGAGGTGGTTAATTTCTGCTGGTTCGTGAGGTGGTTAATTTCTGCTGGTTCGTGAGGTGGTTAACTTCTGCTGGTTCGTGAGGTGGTTAATTTCTGCTGGTTCGTGAGGTGGTTAATTTCTGCTGGTTCGTGAGGTGGTTAATTTCTGCTGGTTCGTGACTGCGTCTGAAATTTGGTGAGACAACTTTGTTCTTATTTTACTTGTTCTCTTTATGCGTGTTTCCATGTTTAAGGGGCATAAATGTTGTTGTGAAAAATATAAAGAAAACGTCAATCAAAATTAGAGATATGCCAAATTCCACTCATGAAGAACACAACATATTCTCACAGGATGAGAATGTCTTAATAACAATAATAAAGATGGTACTCAACTAGCCAATTCATGAAGGGGAATTATGTGTTATAAGTGATAAGAGAAAGTACAGAGGTGATTTAATTTATTTGTCATTATTTAACTATTAATATATTTAAATATTTATTCCTCAGTGACATAGTTCATCATGACTGCAGTTCTATATTTTAGGCAGAAGAGGCTTTAGTGTTGTGTAATGTGTTCAGGAACTGGGCCCCAGTCGTCTTTAATTTAAATTTTGCCCGGAGAGGCGAGTTTATTGGGCAGCGCCACTCATCCTGTGAGTGGTCATACCGGTCATGTACAACACTCCCTAATAGGAAGAAAACCCGCTGGGTTGTTCATCCTGTCACTTGTACCCAGACACAGCTGGGACTTGCTTAACTGTCTCAAGTGAACAGCTTATCAAACAAGAAGATTAATATTTGTCAACCCTTAAGTACTTACTTTATCTTGCGGGTGCAAAATGGGGCAATGTTTCAAGAGCAGTATTTATATTTCACAAATTAGTATTTTCCTAACTCAAATAATATGGGGTTTATTATTCTTCACATATTTCTAATGTCATCTTTAATCTAAGCAAGTTACATTTGTGTTGAGGCCAAATTGACAGTACTTTACAGGCAGTGTTGCAGCGAGGCAAAACATTTTGTTTTCTTGTTTAAACACGATTATTGATTATTTCTTGGTGAAACCCGCCGCGAGACATGTCAGTTACTTAATTTAGAAACTGTACTTGTGGTCGATCTCGAACCCTTGATGATGTGACGACTCATACTGAATGTTGTAACTAGCTCATCAAGATTAAAACTTGCTTAGCTAAATGAATCGTGGGGTTCAGTCCCTGAGCCCATTATGTGCCTCTGTAACCGTGTCCACTACCGCCCACAAGACGGGTATGGGGTTCATGATAAATGAACTAAGCTAAACTAGACGTTGTGTACAGCAAGGCAAGCGTGAGGCAGCAGCTAGGGAGTGTGTTGGGTGGGAGGAATTTAAGACTGAATAAGCTGGTGACCTTGAGAGTGTATTCGGGAAGTGTGGCCGCTGTGTTGCTTAGCAAAGCTCACTCCTCCTTCCTATAAGGTCCGGACGACACCCCAGCCATGTACCCTACGTCCCCAGGACTTCTACCTCTTAGCAATACCACTGCTACCCTACGCCCCCCCCCCCAGAACCTCAGCCTCCCAGCAACACCCCAAAACCTCCCTACGCCCCCCAAAACCTCTACCTTCTAGCAACACCTCTGTGGAAGTTATCATTATCTGCTAAAGCAAATCTGACCAAACATGAGAATTAGGGAGCTACCTAAAACCTATTGGCCCACACGAAGCAGCGCCTATTCATATCCACCCAAACTCATGGCTAATCTTCTCTAGAAACAATCCAGCGATGCCACGTCCATTGTGTAATTTGTACATAAATCTACAACCCCTATTTCCAAACCAGTATTTACCCAGGTCTTTCTTGAAACTAAACTTACTTAGCTTATGCCGAGTGTTGCATGCTCTGTTTTCTGTTGATAGATTTAGCACATTAATATCTCCTTTGTTATACCAATTGATCCATGTGTACACTCTGTCTTTCTAGGGAATGTTAAATTAAATTGAATATTACATCTAGGTAATGTAAATAAGTGCTGAGGATGAATGCCTTTGCCTTAGAACCGTACATTTGTGAGCCTCAGCCTTAGAACCGTACATTTGTGAGCCTCAGCCTTAGAACCGTACATTTGTGAGCCTCAGCCTTAGAACCGTACATTTGTGAGCCTCAGCCTTAGAACCGTACATTTGTGAGCCTCAGCCTTAGAACCGTACATTTGTGAGCCTCAACCTTAGAACCGTACATTTGTGAGCCTCAGCCTTAGAACCGTACATTTGTGAGCCTCAGCCTTAGAACCGTATATATGTGAGCCTCAGCCTTAGAATCGTATATTTGTGAGCCTCAGCCTTAGAATCGTATATTTGTGAGCCTCAACCTTAGAACCGTACATTTGTGAGCCTCAACCTTAGAACCGTACATTTGTGAGCCTCAGCCTTAGAACCGTATATATGTGAGCCTCAGCCTTAGAATCGTATATTTGTGAGCCTCAGCCTTAGAATCGTATATATGTGAGCCTCAGCCTTAGAACCGTATATATGTGAGCCTCAGCCTTAGAATCGTATATATGTGAGCCTCAGCCTTAGAACCGTATATATGTGAGCCTCAGCCTTAGAACCGTATATATGTGAGCCTCAGCCTTAGAACCGTACATGTGTGAGCCTCAACCTTAGAACCGTACATTTGTGAGCCTCAGCCTTAGAACCGTACATGTGTGAGCCTCAACCTTAGAACCGTACATTTGTGAGCCTCAGCCTTAGAACCGTATATATGTGAGCCTCAGCCTTAGAACCGTACATGTGTGAGCCTCAGCCTTAGAACCGTATATATGTGAGCCTCAGCCTTAGAACCGTACATGTGTGAGCCTCAGCCTTAGAACCGTATATATGTGAGCCTCAACCTTAGAACCGTACATTTGTGAGCCTCAGCCTTAGAACCGTATATATGTGAGCCTCAGCCTTAGAACCGTACATTTGTGAGCCTCAGCCTTAGAACCGTATATATGTGAGCCTCAGCCTTAGAACCGTACATTTGTGAGCCTCAGCCTTAGAACCGTATATGTATTTTTTATTTTTTTTTTTTTGTGAGCACTACATTGCATCTGACGATTTTTCGACCATTGTAAAAGCCTATTAGATCGTCACGAAGCGATTTTATGCCTTCCACTGAATTTATTTCCCGTCCTATTGCAAGTCTAAAGGCCATAACAAAACCTGAAACAGGCTGACCGTATTATCAGGCAACATCACCGTGACAAGATAACTGAGGAAAGGAGGACTAAAGCACAAACCAGTGAATCTGTACGCTGGTACAATGTGGTTGCAGCTGGCAAATCCTAATTATTATGGTCGAAGAGGAGGTAGCCGCAGGAGGGAATCAACAATAGTAAGAATTCATCTTGGATACAAATATCCATGGCGATTCGGGATGGAAACAGCAGCTGTGCAGCGGAGTTGCAGAATTTGTGGTGAGAGCGACGGACACCGCCTTGAACACTACCTGAGTGAACGTGAACATCTGAGAGACATTATAAATGTGTGTAACATAGTAGACCCCCCACATTGTTTGAGTTAGGAAAATACTGTCTGTCAAATATAAATGCTGTTCTCAAAAGATTTCCCCTTTAACACCCACAAGATAACGTAATTTTTTAAGGGTTGACGAATGTTAATCTTCTTGCTTGATAAGCTGTTCACTTGAGACAGTTAAACAGGTCCCAGCTGTGTCTGGATACATGTGACAGGATGAACAACCCAGCGGGTTTTCTTCCTATTTGGGGTGTGTGTACATGCTGCTATGGCGGTGTCTACCTCACAGGATGAGTGGCGCTGCCCATAAACTCGCCCCTCGGGGCAAAAATTAAAACTACGATCAACAACCCAGATGGCTTAACATAAGAATCTTTTGGGCCACGATCTTTAACCCACTGTGTAGCTGTATAGGCATTTCGGCGTTGCCGGAAGCATGAGTATGGAATCCACAATAAACTAATTAAACTGAAATAAGAAGTAATCAGGTTTTCTTCCAATGAGAGGTGTGGGGTTGATAATGTTTAATTAGCTCTGACGTAGAGGTGAATGAGCTCAGCGGGGTCTCAGAGATAAGATGTTTACATCTTACATGTATCACGACAAACAAACCAGTGTTGTGAAGGCTCGGGCAGCCAGTATATACCGGTTGTACCGGTTGTACACGGGTGGCCACGGGGTTGGACTCAACCTCCCGATACCCGCCTGCACTTGGATGATCTGGTCCAGTCCCCCCATACACCCAACACATCCTCCTCTACCGCATTCACTGAAAAAAACTTATGCATGTTGAAATTAATCTAAAAAAAAAAAATAGAATTATATATTAATTGATATTATAACCACTCTTTTAAGCTTTCAATAATTTCTCTAGGGGTCCTCGCGGCTGAGTGGACAGCACTCTAGGGAAGTATTCCCAGTGGCCCGGGTTCGATCCCCGGCGGAGGCGGAAACAAATGGGCAGAGTTTCTTTCACCCTGATACTCACCTAGCAGCAAATAGGTACCTGGGAGTTAGACAGTTGCTACAGGCTGCTTCCTAGGTGTGTGTTTACTAGTTGTGTTTTGCGGGGGTTGAACTTTGTTCTTTCGGCCCGCCTCTCAACTGTCAATCAACTGTTTACTAACTACTTTTTTTTTTCCACACCACACACACACACACACATCCCAGGAAGCAGCCCGTGACAGCTGACTAACTCCCAGGTACCTATTTACTGCTAGGTAACAGGGGCACTTAGGGTGAAAGAAACTTTGCCCATTTGTTTCTGCCTCGTGCGGGAATCGAACCCGCGCCACAGAATTACGAGTCCTGCGCGCTATCCACCAGGCTACGAGGCCCCTTGTGTGTGTGTGTATGTGTGTGTGTGTGTGTGTGTGTGTGTGTGTGTGTGTGTGTGTGTGTGTGTGTGTGTGTGTGTGTGTGTGTGTGTGTGTGTGTGTGTGTGTGTGTGTTAGAGAGAAATATATGTAGTAGACATAACAAAGATAAAATAAGTTGGTTAGAAAGGCGGGGTCCAAGAACTAATAGCTCGATTCTGCAGATACAAAGAGTAAATAAACACACTATTCACTCACACTACATACACCCTAACCGACACACACATCCCACTATACACACCCCTACAAGCCTCTATACTAACCCCCATTTACACCCTCTACGCACACCTACACTCAAATCTACACCCAACTCTGACTCACCCTGTCCTCCCTCCCTCCCTCCCCGCTCCATCTAACCAAACCCTCCCCTCCCCATCAACCCTCCCCTCCCCATCAACCCTCCCCTCCCCATCAACCCTCCCCTCCCCATCAACCCTCCACCACGTAACCAATATCCATATTTTATCGCTCTCTACAAAAGAGAAACATTTACACACGTGGAGTGTGGCAGGTGTTTGAGCGAGAGGGGCGAGAACATATGTGCATCCAGCACTCCCCAGCGTTGGTACTAAGCTACATGGACTTACTTGAAAAACTTATAAATATAAATGTTTATATATATATATATATATATATATATATATATATATATATATATATATATGTCGTACCTAGTAGCCAGAACGCACTTCTCAGCCTACTATGCAAGGCCCGATTTGCCTAATAAGCCAAGTTTTCCTGAATTAATATATTTTCTCTAATTTTTTTCTTATGAAATGATAAAGTTACCCATTTCACTATGTATGAGGTAAATTTTTTTTTTATTCGAGTTAAAATTAACGTAGATATATGACCGAACTTATCCAACCCTACCTAACCTAACCTAACCTATCTTCATAGGTTAGGTTTTGTTAGGTAGCCGAAAAAGTTAGGTTAGGTTAGGTAGTCGAAAAATAATTAATTCATGAAAACTTGGCTTATTAGGCAAATCGGGCCTTGCATAGTAGGCTGAGAAGTGCGTTCTGGCTACTAGGTACGACATATATATATATATATATATATATATATATATATATATATATATATATATATATATATATATATATATATATATATATATATATATGTATTCTTTCTATATATATATACGTATTCTATATATATATACGTATTCTTTCGTATACACCTTATATAAAGCGAAGTTATCACACTCGGATCTCAACCGATTGGACCTGGGTTCGATACCCGAGCAGGTGATATGTTTGGGCATATTTCCTTACACTGACACTTCTGTTCACCTAGCAGTAAATTGGTACCTGGGAGCTACTTAACTGTTGTAGGTTGTGTCCTAGAAAAGGTCAGTATGTGACCTTTTTTTTGCAAATTTGACTTTTCCGATGTCGGGGAACATTTCTTAGTAACCGATTCTACCTGAAATAACCAAGCCCAACCTACAAAGGTAAGATTTGGTATTTTAATACGTTCAATGTGGTAGTTTGTAAATGATGTTTGTGTTAAACAGCAAAATTCGCAGGATTCAACTAGTTATCACCCGACATTATAATTCCACCCTCTGTTAAATTATCCTTATGTGCATTTATTACTCATGCATTTTGTATAATTCTGTAATTTTTTTCTACATGAAATCAAAGTGCTTTGATATTGCCAGTAAAGACATGTAAAGTTTAACTAAAAGAGTGTCCACTTTGCAGCGCGAGCGGAGAATGTCCGGACATCGCGGAGACTGTGGTGGTGGGCGGCGGCATTGCGGGCACCAGCGTTGCTTATCACCTTGCAAGGCAGGCCAGTACATGATAACCCTCAGTGGACAATTATGTGTATGTGTGTGAGCGCTTGAGGGTGTGACACCTCGCTAGCCTAGTCCCCCCATATACACGGCCGTTTCAGTAGAAAATGGGAAAGTTATATACACTATTCTGAATCAAACCGAGATTGTTGACCAAACCACACACTAGAAATTGAAGACACGACGACGTTTCGGTCCAATCCTGGACCATTATCAAGTCGATTGGCCATTATCACAATCGACTTGATAATGGTCCAGAACGGACCGAAACTTCGTCGTCTCTTCAATTTCTAGTGTGTGGTTTGGTCAACATTTTTCAGCCATGTTATTGTGACTCCTCGTCTGCAAACAGATTCATAAATAAGGCTCCGCCAAGCTGGCGGCGTACTCTGGGACGAGAAATTGACCTCAGCACCTGCCTATTTCCTTAATGTTAGATTTACATTTTGATTTTATCATTACTCACATTCAGTTCACGGCTCATAATTAGTGAACTCCAGTCCTCGACACTCACATGCTAATTTGTTTCATGCTCACAACCGACCCATACATCTCCTTTAACTCTCACAAAACGTATATACTGGCCAGAACAGCGTATTCAACAGGAATTGGAGGTTCACTTATTCTTAAGTGTGGGTCGGAGTTGGGTTCGTTAAATATTGACTTGTAGAACGGTGGTGAGCAGTTATCGACGGCGTAAATCATCGAATACGTTAAGATTTTTGACACTAGAGAGCAACGAAGGGTCTTTCAAGAGTAATGGCGTCGAGCCGTCCTTCCCTCTGACTCCCGAGTCAGAGAAAGAACTATAATATTTACAAATTGGGGGCTCTTAAATTCTAATTGTTTATAAATCGAACTAATACCACCAATTCGATGGATTAATAAAGTATTATTTAATTTCACCATTCTATATTAATAATGAGACTTAAAGGAAAACAACTTCACCCATTATTATTTTGGAGTTATTTATAGTTAAAAATCCGTTAACCTTAAATGTGGAAATTATTTCCTACAGCCTCCACCACCCACACCCTACCTCCCTCAACCATAATCCACCTCCACCCCCCCCCCCCCTCAACTGGTTAGTGCTCTTGTGAAGTACACAGAATCACACAACCAGCACTAAGACGTAATGAACTGTGCCATCCCTTGACAGGGCCAGGAGGGAGTCGTCCTGCTGGAGAAGTCAGAGTTGACAGCTGGCTCTACCTGGCACGCTGCCGGCCTCACCACCACCTTCCACGGAGCTGTCAACATCAAGAAAATACATTACTACAGGTGACCTCTGAGCAGAACTAAACTCTACATTGTTATTATGTAATATATCCAACATTACAGTACTTACACCCACTGTGGCCGGAACGTATATAAATGTACACAAAAAAGGACCATGTTTTGCACTATTAATTTTGTATAGGCCTAGAGAAAGAGGGCAACAACCAAACCTGAAATTTCGTAGGTCTAGTATAGCAAATATATATTTTTATTAAATAAGCCCTAATATGGATTTTAGGCCTAAGATTGCTTATTAAGGCCTAGAACGTTTTAGCTAACCGTTCCTATTTCACTTTTTGGCAATCCACTCTGAATATTTCAATGGTATATAAAGTGTGTACTTTTTTGGGGGGTACAACAATCGATTTTTGTACGTTCCACTCAAAGTTGCTCGAGATACTATCAATTTTGGAGGATAGGAGGCAATATTACAGATTATATTTAAATAAAAATAATTATTTTCAAACAGCGGACATGATTTGAAGAACATTTCAATTGTTTAACAAGTTTGGTGAAAACTGGTTGAGGTGTTTGTGTTTCAGTGTGAACATGTACGCTGAGCTGGCCAGAGAGACCGGCCAGGAAATTGGGCTCCACCTCCCGGGCTCCATCCGCCTCGCCACCACACCTTCGCGAGTCGACGAGATGAAGTGAGTGAACACCACACCCTCCGTATGGTTTTATGTGGCCAAACATTTTAATGATTTTATATTTTCTGATTATTTTATTTGTCTGTATGTCAGTGAAACTGCCGCAGGTACCAGATGTCCCGTCATGGATGCCACGAGGCGCCACAGTGCCTCCTGACCCCCCAGCAGGTCAAGGAGCTAGTGCCCATCGCCAACGTTGATAACGTGAGTGTCAGTGAAGGATTATTTTGATTATTTTTTTATGGAACTTATATACATATACCTGTGGGCTTGGCTCCCATACCCGTCCTGTTAGCGTTAATCCAACAGCTGTCCTGTGGGTGTGGATCCCATAGGTTGTTAATTCCGTGTGCTATGGACCCCCATTCCCGCCCTGTATGCGGCAATGGGGTCCAAATGATCCTCCCCTTTTCCGCGGTGGACCCCCACCTGGCTGTGGCTGAAAGATTAGTCACATAATGGGTTCAAAATCTGGCTCGCAATGTTCTTTAAGCTAGCCATTGACATTCGTGGCTTCCCCTTTGGGGGGAAGGCGTTATCACCGCTAGATAAGATGCTTACTGATGAAGATCAGATCCTGGCAGTCTCTCATCTCCTCCACAACACGGACGTATAAAGCACTAGAGATAACAGATTCTTTAAGCAGAGTGAATATAAAAAAAGAGTATCTCAACTATATAGGGGTGCACCGTATTTATTTAGAAAACAGTTTATTTTATAAGCAATATTGAAGAGTGGAGCATATTAGTGTATGTGTATATGTGGTTTATGTAACTGCTGTACCATGGTGTGTGTGTGTGTGTACCGGCAGCGTTGCATGTATGTATATGTATATGTATATGTATATGTGTATATATGTATGTATGTATATATATATATATATATATATATATATATATATATATATATATATATATATATATATATTTATACATATACTCTCTGGTGGCGTTGAGCAAATGTAATGAGCAAAATTATAATAGATTCTGTATAAAGTCAATTGACTTCGCACTCATTGGTGCTTTTTCAAATTTTTTTTATGCTCTTTACAGTATACAAACATTTATACATATCACAAATCTCAATAATTTTCAAGGGCTACATAAATTTCAAGGGCTACTACATTCCTTTGTACCGTTGACCACATTACAGATTCTGATGGGTCTATACACCGCTGGGGACGGCCACGTGGACCCCTACTCCCTCACACAAGCTATTGCGAAGGGCGCCCGCAGGTATGGTTACAGTGCTGGTCACCATTGGCTCCAGGTATGCATGGATCGAGAGGGAATTCACTGAGACACGTGGGGATCCAAGCCGCTAGGACTCTTAGTTTTGCTGAGCAAATACGAGCAACTACGATATGTAATATAGAGCTAGTAAGCGCTATCTCTGGTACCAACACTAGCCATAATAGACAGGTAGTAAGCACAATTTCTAGTAGTAATATTAGCCAAGACAGACGGCTAGTAGGATAGTGGTTGTTCTATCTATCACCCACAGGTTACCATTTTAATATGGACCAGAATCCAGGCATCGTGTTAGACGAAGCTATAATCTCGGTACTGTGTTGTGTTTAGTTTATTTATTGGTACAATATATACAGAATGGTTATTATCCATCAAACAGATAGGAATCATCATTATGGATCACATGTAGATTACAATCATCATTAGGAATCATGTATGGATCAAAATCGTCATTAGGAATTATAGAATTATACATGGATAAGAATAATAATTAGGAATCATTCGTAAAGTAGAATTATTATTAGGAATCATACATGGATTAGGATCATCATTCGGAATCATACATAGATAAGAATTATCATTAGGTATCATACATATATATCTGAATTGATTCTTTTCCGGAACAGATGAGAACTTCTTTGATGATCATATCATTAAATACTAAATGAAATATAGTATATCTATGAAAAAAATCCCCATCACACAGGATGGTTAGTCATACAGAGGCATGTGATAAGTAGTCTGCACTGACAGACTCTGGGTTCGTTATGAGGATATCATCAACACAAGAGTGAATAAGGCAGCAGTGATACTAAAAGTCCCCATCACACAGGATGGTTAGTCATACAGAGGCATGTGATCAGTAGTCTCCACTGGCAGACTCTGGGTTCGTTATGAGGATATCATCAACACAAGAGTGAATAAGGCAGCTGTGATACTAAAAGTTCCCCATCTCGCAGGATGGCTAGTCATACAGGGCCATATGTTTAGCAGCCTGCACTGGCAAATTTTGGGTGCACTATGAGGATATCTTCAAGAACACGAGAGTGAATAAAGTAATTGCAAAGCTTTTTGGCATGGTACCTCATGCCAACTGGTCTGAAAGGTCTAAGAACTGGGCATTCGGTGATGTAGTGTGGGAGATCATGCCGCAGTTCCTGCTTACAGAGTTTGCATATGGAGTGCTCAGGATTGGGAGATCCGTCACCTGTAGCCACCTGCCACAAGTGGCTAACCCAACCTGATCCTGGCAACCACTGTGTCGCATAGTCTGGTGTACGTTTTGTGCTGCCCATAGATATAGGTTTCAGATATGAACAAATCATTGCTTTTTATACTAGTGCTTTCAGGTCGTTGGGAGTCAGTAATTTCTTTCATATCAGACCTGAGTGTTTGGACCAATATAGTTTTGACAGTAGAGATGGGGATACCTAGATCTAATTCAACTTCATCTTTGTTACACGCTAATTTGGCCGCAATGTCTTTCTCATTATGATGGGTTATATTTATGTGTGATGGTATCCATACTAAGGAGATTCGAGACCCTTTGCTCTGTGCAGCGATTAGATCATTTATAATTGGTAGTATGAGGTTCTTGCTGTCGATCTTCCAGGAAAAGTTTTCGATTGCTTGAAGAGTAGACTTTGAATCACAAAATATTATTCCTCCTCCAATATTTTTAATGTACTGGTAGCTAGTTGTAATGCCGCTAGTTGTGCTTGTGTGGAGGCTGTTTAACCTAACACTGACAATCTTTGTGCAAATATTATTTCTATAAAACCTACATGCTGCTGCAGTCCGTCCAATAGAAGATTGGACTGAGCCGTCGGTGTAGACACAGTGCTCGTGAGATCTAAAATTCTCGATGGAGGAGGCAATTGTTTCGAGTGTGACAGCTTTGAGAAGAGCAAGATTCTCATTACCTTTCTTGGTGACAGGTGTGTATGATACTTGAATGGTGGGGTACAGATAAAGAGGAATATCAGAGACAGGTATATTGCACTTAAAGGAATGTTAAGTTTAATGAGATTGTAAGCATTGTTGCTCAGCCATTTATCATAAAAGGAGTGAGTTGGTATGTCGGCACCAGTCAATAGGGTGTTAACAGCATTAAATAATTT
>NC_091163.1:12366715-12488533 GCF_040958095.1 Procambarus clarkii
GACCGCCACTCGTCCCCACATGCAGGGAACCACACCGTCAACACCCGAAGACCCACAGTCACTGAAATCCCCAACATTGGCCCAGGCAGAAGACGAACGCTGGGAACGTTTGGGCTCTGGCCGGATATCGTCAGAGCCTGAAGCGGACCCAGAAACACAGGTACCATCAACCGGACGAACCGACGCCCGACGCAGAACGGCAGCAGCCTCTACCACAGGGGGAACCGGGTCACACACAGCAGGACGCCCCGCCGCCACCCCAGCACCCAGCACAGACGGGTCCCGAGGCAAGGACACAGGGCCAGGCGCAGCAGCCGAAGACGAGGGAGAAGACGGCGACGCCCCACAGTGAGCACCAGGAAGGCCCACGGGAGCAGCGGGGACAGTGACAGGAGCAGGGAGATCATCCAACGGCACAGCAATACCTTGGAGGAGGGACAGGAACAACCGGAGGCATGTCGGGCGACGCAGGGGGGAGCCGCAGCAGCTAATGGGACTGCCACCGCCTCATTCCCGGAGTCCTCCTCCAGAGGAAGCGGCGAGAAATCCTCTTCCCGGAACAAGTTGACAGGAGCAGCTGGGGCGTCAGAGCACCCGGCAGCCTGATGCCCCAACAGGCTACACCGGAAACAGGTACGGGGCTGCCAGGCATAATACACCCGGACGTAGTAACCCATCAGCCGGATAGAAGACGGTATATCCGACCGCAGGCGCATACTCAAGGTACGAATGTTCGTCCGCCTCCCAGCATATCTCCCCGAGGAGAGCGTGTTCACCCGTACGCTGACAACAGCACCATACCTCCCGAAGTAACGCCGAAGGAGGTCTTCAGGGAACTCCAGGGGTGCTCCATTGACACTGACATAAGTCAGGGCACCACTACGATCCGAAATCGCCACAGAGCCGGCATCACCCGGCAACGGCAACGTACGCCCTTCGTACCGTACGGGAGGCCAGGGAGGGTCGGCAAGACGTCCTCACTCCACGGCTGCCAGCAGTTGACTCCGGTAGACAACAGTTTGTTGAGTCCAGGGAGACAAGCGAGTCATTAGTGGCGTTCGTGTCATAGGAAGGGTGACATTTGAGGATTGTGAGTCCCGTCATATGATGGTGAGTCCCGTCACATGGTGGTGAGGCCCGTCACATGGTGGTGAGACCTGTCACATGATGGTGAGGCCCGTCACATGATGGTGAGTCCCGTTACATGATGGTGAGTTCCGTCACATGGTGGCGAGTCCCGTCACATGATGGTGAGTCCCGTCACATGGTGGTGAGTCCCGTCACATGATGGTGAGTCCTGTCACATGATGATGAGTCCCACTATATGATGGTGAGACCCGTCACATAATGATGAGTCCCGTCACATGTTGACGAGTCCCACTACATGATAGTAAGTCTCGTTACATAATGGTGAGTCCCGTCACATGGTGGTGAGGCCCGTCACATGATGGTGAGTCCCGTCACATGATGGTGAGTCCCGTCACATGATGATGAGTCCAGTCACATGATGATGAGTCCCACTACATGATGAGTATACACAGTGAAGAGTGACCATCTCGGCAGTGTACGCAGGAGGGCTCACACTGGAATTTTTCCCTTGTGTAATATACACGATAAAATCTTGCCTTCAAAGGATTCGCTACTTTTAAAACTTTAACAAAATAATGTTTCGTCATTTCACCCGTTTTTGTAATACATTATATATTGAGTCTGCGATGAATAATATTCTAATCTTGGGCGTTCCTGCATTCCAGATAGTATTATTGTCAATAATATAACTCATATCACATTATTGTGACTTCCTTGTGTCATACATCTACGAGGAAATAATTAGAGCTGGATGGGGAATCGGACCAGCGTTCTGGGTCCTACCAGACGCGCACCGTAACCCTAGATCACCATATGCTAAAGGCTATTAAACCTGGGACCTTAAGGAGTCCACTAGGAAGTCTGGAGGCACCTGGTTGGGCACCAGCTCGGTGTCTTCAAACTGCCTAGTGGACTCGGTAGGATTCCAGGTTTAATATCCTTTAGCAAATGGTGACCTGGGGTTATGGCGCATATCTGGTGTTACAGGATGCTGGTTCGATCGCACGTTTGATCCCACGACGGGGCCTGACAGCTGAGTGGACAGGGCTCGGGATTTTTAGTCTTAAGGTTCCGGATTCGATCTCCGGCGGAGGCGGAAACAGATGGGCAGAGTTTCTTTTACCCTGATGCACCTGCTCACCTAACAGTAAATAGGTACCTGGGAGTTAGACAGCTGCTGCGGGCTGCTTCCTGGGGGTGTGTAACAAAATGGAGGCCTGGTCGAGGACCTGGCCGTGAGGACGCTAAGCCCCGAAATCATCTTAAGATAACCTCAAAATAGATCCACATCTTGTTCCAATGATTTTCTCATAACAGGTATTTGTTTATGTATTAGATTCAGTCTTGTCTGAAATACAGAGCACTGTGGGCTAAAACATGAAATATATTATGTGACTTTAGATAAGTCAAGCCCTGTAAGATTGCCCACTTTCTATAATATTGAATCATTTTTGTATTTTTCATGAAACATAACATACTTTAGAATCTTTATCATGAAAGTTATTCTTCTCCCCCCTCTCGATAGGTATGGTATTATACACGGCGGTGGGATAGGTAAGTACCTCGCAGACTGGATCATGAAGGGGGAGCCACCGTTTGAGTTGACCGAGTGTGACCCTCTCAGGTTTGGCTCCTGGACGAGTAATGAGTATGTTCTGGCGAAGGCCAGGGAGAGCTACGGCATGAATAATGCACTTACATTCCCACACGAAGAGAGATATGCTGGTAAGACATTATTTGTTTTAACGGGTTGAAGCCTAGTCAATATTTTCCATGACAAAACTGAAGCAACTTCTGATTCATCTGAGTCATCTGTAATGCATATTTTTGTCAATGTATATAATCACATGTTAATCTAATTTGTTTTGATGCACTCGCCATTTAATAACACACAGGAACATATAGTTCACATAATAGTAGGCTAAATGGGTATAAAATTTGATTTGAAATTTAGTGTCTGTACAGTGTTAATAGTAAATTGAAGTACTTCTTTACCCGTTAGTTTCGCTTATTTGTACTCATCTAACTTTGTTTGTGAGGGTTGAGCTCGATTCTTTGACCCCATCTCTCAACTTTTAATCAAGTGTTTACTACATTCCTACGATACCGACGTTTCAAACTACAAGGAGCGTGTCTCCACCAGCTCACTTCTAAGGCCATTCTCTGCATTCCCTACTATGATCCTTACAAATTTTTTCAAATGTCTTTGTGGTTCACTTGGGTACTTCATTAGTGTATGAGAACCATCCATACTAAATTATCTTTCCTTAATTGGTTTATTTATCCCGCTAAAAAAATTTGTTTCGCAGAGACATAATATTAGCTATAATAACATTGACAGTAGTTAAGTAGAGCTTCTGCCATTTGCCAAAAGCAAGACTGTACTGATACCAAAAATTCCTCCGAGCCCCTCCCCCCCCCCCCCGGAGTTACCACGGGTGGTACAATATTAGTCTCTCATGGACGGCTGCGCTGAAATTTCGACGAGGTTTTTGGTTCGGTGTTGATCTTCAGGCCTATGAACCGTGAGAGTTATTAAGGTCACCACAGTAGCGTACTGACCATCCAGCAAGTATACTTCAATCCTCAATATAATTCGGTACTAAAGTGTATATCTACGAGCAGCGTGGTATACTTCTCATTGTGTGTATCACGATGACCATGAACGCCCTCTGGTCAGGTCCCCGCCAGGCGACGCCAGGCCTCGCCAGGTCCCCGTCAGGCGGCACCAGGCCCCACCAGGCCTCGCCAGGCCCCCGCCAGGCCCCGCTACACCCCCGCCAGGCGGTGCCAGGCCCCCGCCAGGCCCCCGCCAGGCGGCGCCAGGCCTCGCCAGGCCTCGCCAGGCCCCGCCACACCCCCGCCAGGCGGTGCCAGGCCCCCGCCAGGCCCCGCCACACCCCCGCCAGGCCCCGCCACACCCCCGCCAGGCCCCGCCACACCCCCGCCAGGCGGCGTCAGGTACACCTTTCTCATTTCCGGCCGTTCCTAGATATGGAGAAGGTAATCGATAGTCTTGTATGTTGTTGTTGTTATAGATTCAGTTACTCGGAACAAGTTCCAAGTAGCACGGGCTATGGTGAGCCCGTAACTTACCTGACACAGGAGCGGGGCAAGTAGCACGGGCTATGGGAGCCCGTAATGGCCTTACCTGGCACAAGAGCGGTGTGTGGGTAGTCTTGTGTAACATTAAGAGGCCTGGTCAGAGACCGGGCCGCGGGGACGTTGATCCTCGCAATCACCCCACGGTATCCACTAAACATTTGTTTGCGGTGGAATATCCAAGAATTTACTCGTAGGGAAACGGAGGGGAATAAATCAGAACTGCTGTTTCTATATTGAAAGTCCCAATTAGTTTTTTTTTTTAACAATATCTATAAAAGCATATTACATTCCTGTATTACAAGCTTTTACTTAAAATTATTTGTGCTCTGGAGAGAGCAAGTGGCAGCCTGCCTTCTATCCATGGATAGGTATTTACCTGTCCCTCCATCTGTGATGGCAAGTGTATTATAGCATGAGACTGATATAAAGAATTTTGTTAAAATGTGAATTATTAAATCGACACAATCGACTTGAGAATGGTCCAGGACGGACCGAAACGTCGTCGTCCCTTCACTTTCTGGTGTGTGGTTTGGTCAACATATTTCAACCACGTTATTGTGACTCCTAGTCTACATATGAATTATTAAATGTTGTATTGCTCCGGTCAAAGAAATCATTATTGTTCTTGAAAATGGTCAAGGCTGTCCTGACTCCAGATGCAACGGAAGTTGGGATGGAACGGATGAGGTCGATCTCAATTAGTCCGTTGGAGTGGAGCACACTGTAAACAATATTGTTTAACAGAAGTCAACCTACAAGGATGGTGTCAAGGGCTCATGATATTGTATACTATAGGTCGACCCACAAGCAGGGTGTCGGGGGCTCATGATATTGTATACTACAGGTCGACCCACAAGCAGGGTGTCGGGGGCTCATGATATTGTATACTACAGGTCGACCCACAAGCAGGGTGTCGGGGGCTCATGATATTGTATACTATAGGTCGACCCACAAGCAGGGTGTCGGGGGCTCATGATATTGTATACTATAGGTCGACCCACAAGCAGGGTGTCGGGGGCTCATGATATTGTATACTACAGGTCGACCCACAAGCAGGGTGTCGGGGGCTCATGACATCCTGGAGAGTCGTGGAGCTTGCATGCAGATCCACAGCGGATGGGAGCAGCCTGCTTGGTTCGCTTCTCCTGGAGAAACACCGCAGTACTGCCCCAGTTTTAGAAGGTAATTATAGGCTGTATATATTATTAAAAAATAATGAGATTATTTAAATATGACACTTAACATGAAGATATTAAACAACCTCCATCTCGTGGATGTCGCCTTGTCATGGCGAGAGGGGCTCCTATACCTGTATCTTCTTGGATAGGAACAGGTTGCTTCTGTTCTGTTCCAACTTGATGAGCTGGCGCACGGGCTAAGACACATAGAGGGGCTCCTATACCTGTATCTTCTTGGATACGTACAGGTTGCTTCTGTTCTGTTCCAACTTGATGAGCTGGCGTACGGGCTAAGACACATACAGACTTCAGTCACTTGAGCAGATTACCGAACCACCTGACAGAGGGATCTTCTATGATGGGCCGCCCTGCGTAGATGAATTTGGGCGTCTAGACGAGAGTAAAAGGGGAGAGGGGATTTTTGCACCAGTGTGGGCGAATGTATAAAATAGTAGGTCTTCGCTGTTGAAAAGAGAGAGTGTTAGTTGAGACGATGCACCCTGTCCTGCGACAGTGCATGATGGCCCTGGTAGGTGGTATTCCTTAGCCTTTAGTACCACTTTCCCAGAAAGTTACCTCCTTTTAGTCACATCCTTCATTCCTTCATCTCAGACTTATATGGCAGGCGACCAGGCCTTCGAATCAAGCCATTCTTGAAGATTGGTTTCCTCAACTTCCGAGAGGAAGCTCTTGTTTTATGCCATGATCTGGCCAGGTCCCGGGGGGGGGGGGAGCTTCTTGTGTTAGGCCATGACCTCCCCAGGTCCCGGCTCCTCTTCTCCATCGTCGACCTTTCCTGACGCTTCCGTGGCCTGGGCGTCCTTGGCCCCATACATTATATTCTGTCTTGCCCCATTCCTTAGAATACTAGTACGTTTCATATCATGGTCCACCTACTTAGGCCCAATATTTTGATCTCTCTTTTTCAGACGAACTCGCAGTCCTTGATGATGTTCACCTGCATGTTCACCTGCATGTTCACCTGCATGTTTACCTGCATGTTCACCTGCATGTTCACCTTCACTCAGTTGACTTGAATGTTTCATTCCATTCCCATCGGCCAGGCACGCGTGTGGCTGAAGCCCAGTCTGAAGGAAAAGGCTGATCACCTAGCTGCTCTCTTACGAATTGATGAGATTCTAAATAGGATCTCCAAAAATATGTGTATGAATGCTTAGTGTCGGCAGTTCTCCCGCAGCTTCTCGCTGTTAGGGCAGGGTCCTTAGTGATATCCATGACGATATCAAGTCAATGCTACAGCTGTAGGGACACTCCGTTATCCAAGTCACTTGGCCTCCTCATGGTTATATTTCCCTACCCCACCCTCGGTAGTTCTGTGGGTGGGGTGGGGTCCATTCCAGTCCATGTGTTCAGTCCAGTGGTGGGACTGATGTGTCCAGATCATTTGTTCAATGGTGGGGTCCATGTGTTCAGTGGTGGTGGTCAATGTGTTCAGTGGTGGGGTCCATGTGTTCAGTGGTGGTGGTCAATGTGTTCAGTGGTGGGGTCCATGTGTTCAGTCCAGTAATACATTCCCTACTCCACCAAGATGATCAGAAAACTTGTTTTCCCTAATGTCTCTTGAAATCACTTGTCCCAGAACCCGCATCCAGGGAAATGTGAAGGCTGGAGTGTTTAGAGATGATGACTAAAGAGCAAATATATTTCCAGAACAAATTGGCACGAGGCAGTTGGGAGAGAAGTAAACTTGGTGATGACCTCAGCGGGGATTATTGACCTCACGCCTTTTGCTAAGATAATTGTCGAGGGACCTCAGGCTGCTGCATTTGTCCACTACGTCACGGCCAACCGGTGAAGTATACCTTACTGATGCAGAGAATAGATCACAATGGCTCAAACATCCCAACCCACACACGTAAACGCTACTCACATATGATGACCAAACTACACATCAGAAGATGGAGAAACGAAGACGTTTCGAACCCTACACTCACAGGACTTGATAATGGTTCAAGACGGACCGAAACGACGTTGTTTCTCCATCTTACGATGTGTGGCTTGGTCCTCATATCTTCAGTCACGTTATTGTGACTCATCGTCTGCATACCCACACATGTAAACCCAACCCACATAGTATACCTAAATTTACCTCGACGTATGCCTCGACGAGGACAGGAAGCCGGCGGCCTGTCGATGGTCCCCCCTATTTGCCTTGATGATCTCTTCATCATCATATAAAATTATAAGAAAGAGTCGACGCTTCATACCGCCTTGTACCCTTTATTTTTGTTTAACTAAGACCCGTGACATCCAACACTCACGACAGGCAACACATACATGCTTTCTGAAACACAAAAAGCAAAGAGTCATAGACAAAGAGTAGGTTTCGAGCTTGAAAAATGTAACAAGTGTGGTCCCCACAAGGTTGGATCCTGGGACCACTACTGGTCCAAATGTAACGACCTACCTGAGGTAGTCGATGGGTCATGCATGTCAATGTTTACAGATGAAACAAAGATGATGAGGAATGTAAAGACAGAGGATGACTGCAGGAAGTTATAAGTAGAACATTAGCAAATTTCTAGAGTGGCAAGCTTATGAATGCTGGGATTCAATCCCAACAAGTGTAAGGTATTGAAGTTGGTAAAGAAAGGAGACGAGGAGGTTTTTGCACCATAAGGGGGAGGGCAACTACAGGAATCGGAAAAAAGCAGAAAGACTTGGGAGTGGATATAATTCCAACACTAACAGCGGAGGCACACATGAACAGGAGAACATCGACAGCATATGGGACACTGGCGAACATTAGAACAAAGTTTAGAAACTTAAATTAGGTCTCTTTCAAGATAATCTACACACCAGTTATTAGACCAGTACTGGAATATAGAGTACCGGCATAGAACATTGTGAAGAACAATAACAAAATATAAAAAGTACATAGGTTTGTAACAAGATTCCTGCCAGTACTAAGAAGGTTAAACTATGATGTAAAGAAACGGAGAGGATATAATCACAACATACAAGATACTGAGGGGGGAATAGAGGGGACAACCTCTTCAAACTGAAAGAAAGGACAAGTGGACACGGGTGGAAGCTAAACACGCAGATGAGTCGAAGAAGTGTAAGGAAATACTCGTATCCTGTACGGCTGGTCAACAGGTGCAATGCTCTAGGAAAAGAAGCTGTGAAAATCACCTCCATCCACAACGTTAAGCCAGATTCGACAAAGAATTTGAACGCCGGGATAGTTAAATTATAAGGCAACAGGTACACCAAAGCCAGTGGACAGTATATGAAGAGGAAGTCCTCACTTCCCCAGAGGCAGTGGTAGATAAGAAAAGATACGTAAGTACACACACACGACATACAACATCTGCGACATACAACACACACACACACGACATACAACATCTGCGACATACAACATCTGCGACATACAACACACACACACACACGACATACAACATCTGCGACATACAACATCTGCGACATACAACACACACACACACGACATACAACATCTGCGACATACAACACACACACACACACGACATACAACATCTGCGACATACAACACACACACACACACACACACACGACATACAACATCTGCGACATACAACACACACACACACACACACACGACATACAACATCTGCGACATACAACACACACACACACGACATACAACATCTGCGACATACAACACACACACACACGACATACAACATCTGCGACATACAACACACGCACACACACGACATACAACATTTGCGACATACAACACACGCACACACACGACATACAACATTTGCGACATACAACACACACACACACACGACATACAACATCTGCGACATACAACACACACACACACACACACACGACATACAACATCTGCGACATACAACACACACACACACGACATACAACATCTGCGACATACAACATCTGCGACATACAACACACACACACACACGACATACAACATCTGCGACATACAACACACACACACACACGACATACAACATCTGCGACACACAACACACGCACACACACGACATACAACATTTGCGACATACAACACACACACACACACACACACGACATACAACATTTGCGACATACAACACACACACACACACACACGACATACAACATCTGCGACATACAACACACACACACACACACGACATACAACATTTGCGACATACAACACACACACGCACACACACGACATACAACATTTGCGACATACAACACACACACACACACACACGACATACAACATCTGCGACATACAACACACACACACACACACACGACATACAACATTTGCGACACACAACACACACACACACACGACATACAACATTTGCGACATACAACACACACACACACACACACACGACATACAACATTTGCGACACACAACACACACACACACACACACGACATACAACATCTGCGACACACAACACACACACACACACACACGACATACAACATCTGCGACATACAACACACACACACACACACACACACGACATACAACATCTGCGACATACAACACACACACACACACGACATACAACATCTGCGACACACAACATTCACACCAAGCAGTAACGTCACTGTGGGCAACTTTTCTGGCAAAACTATACATTGTTCACAATATTGATAGTAAATAGTCCGTTTTTAAATTTGTTATGCCAATTACACTCATCTTATAAAATAATTTGTGACAAATTTGATTTCTAACAAATTGCAAAATGTTTGCAAGTGACAACTAAGAACATGAGACTAATATATCTTTGTAAGCTTCCCAGAACTGTACTTAAAATAAATTAATACATTTTCATTGTGTATGAATGTACTGTCATGCATAATCTATTGTTAGAAAAGTACAGCGCATTCTTAATATGAAATAAGACGGGTTGATATTCTTGCGTACTAATATTTGGGTACTTGAGTGTACTAATAAAAGTGTACTTCAGTGTACCACAGGTGGGTCGGACCGTGATCACCCACCTGCTCTCCCCTACTGGGCGAGTGTACGCCGAGCTCACAGTGACCAGGACCAGCGACAACACCTTCCTCGTGATTACTGGCTCAGGAGTCGAGCTCCATGATCTCAGGTGTGTCTCTGATTACTGTATCTCTCTCTCTTCTCTTCTCTCTCTCTCTCTCTCTCTCTCTCTCTCTCTCTCTCTCTCTCTCTCTCTCTCTCTCTCTCTCTCTCTCTCTCTCTCTCTCTCTCTCTCTCTTTCTCTGTCTGTCTGTCTGTCTCTTCCCCTCTTCCCCTCCCTCCCTCCACTCAACCATCCGAACTTAATACTAATTGAGATTAAAGTATAAATTGAGTTGAAAAGGGGAAGGGGAAGACATCGCAGAAATCAGCAAACAAATTGGTCAACAAACAGTATTGTTTGAAAATAGCAAGATATGGGGTTGACATTTAGGGGGGTAAGGTAGGTTACATGGAGTTTATTAAGTAGTACTTAGTTTTTCTCTTAAATTGGTTGAGAGAGGTACAGCCTTTGACATGATTTGGAAGGTCATTCCACATTCTGGGTCCCTTGATTTGCAAAGCATTTCTAGTTTGGTTAAGGTGCACTCTTGGAATATCAAATAGGTACTTGTTTCTGGTGTGATGCCCATGGGTTCTGTTTCAACCGTCTAGAAAGCGTTTAAGGTCAGGATTGGCATTACAGTTCAGAGTTTTAAATATATAGAGTACATTTGAGAAGATGTGCAGTGACTTATTATCTAACATATTCAAAGATTTAAGTAAGGGTACCAAGTGCTGTCTGGGGCCAGAGTTTGATATTGTTCTAATAGCAGCTTTGTGTTGAATAATTAGAGGACGTTGGTGATTTTGTGTAGTAGAACCCCAAGCACAAATACCATAATTTTTTTTTTTAGATATAATAATAATTTAGCCACTAGTACGTGTAGCGTTTCAGGCAAGTCCTTAATCTTATGTTCCTTGGAATACGATTCCCATTTTAGTTCCCATATTATTGTTGGGTTAAACAGAGGCTACAGTTAAGGATTTGCGTCCAGTAAATTCTACCCGGCCAGGATACGAACCCATGACAAAGCGCTCGCGGAACGCCAGGTGAGCGTTTTACCACTACACCACGGAGACTTTTTTTTAGATAAGGATAGATGAGAGAGTAATAGAGTATCACCAGGGCAGGCAAAGGTACATAATATCTGATCTTAGAAAGAATGCCAACAGTTTTAGAAACTTTTTTTTACTATATTTAGAATGTGTCCCTGGAAATTCGGCTTGTTATCGATGAAGACACCAAAGAATTTACCATCTACTTTGTTACTAATTTGGATACTGTTTATTCTTAGATTAATTTGAGCTAAAGATTTATTACCAAACAAAATATAGAAGATTTTGTAAATGTTAAAGATGAGTTTGTTAGCAGTTAGCCAAAGATGGACTTTATTTAGTTCAGTATTTACAGTACCATCCAGAGTAAGAGGGGTTCAGACTGGAGAAAATGAAGGTTGTGTCATCAGCAAATAAAATTGGTTTGAGGTGTTGAGAGGCATTTGGAAGGTCATTAATATAGATGAGAAAGAGGAGAGGGCCAAGTATGCTGCCCTGAGGAACACCAATGTTGATGGGTAATGTGGGAGAAATGGAATTATTCACAGAAACATTTTGATATTGACTTTTAGGTAAGTTCAAGAGTTGTAGTGTAAAGGTAAGCATGTTGACATAGTAACAGGAGACACGAGAGTAAAACATTTTGATATTGACTTTTAGGTAAATTCAAGAGTTGTAGTGTAAAGGTAAGCATGTTGACATAGTAACAGGAGACACGAGAGTAAAACAAGAACGACAATAAACACCCATCACCCGGCAGGTGGTTGAAGGAGCAGGCCCGGCTGGAAGACTGGAAGGTGAGCTTCACCAATGTCACAGAAGACTTGGGCTGCCTCAGTGTCGCCGGGCCAAATTCCAGGGAGATCCTTGCCAGTCTGTCACCAGCGTTCAAGGAAGACTTTCCCTTCTTCTCATGCAAGGAAGTAAGAATTGTTGTACCATTTTGTCTCAGTCTACTGATTAAAATTATTGTAACGGTTAACAATGCATTTGGAGCGAGTATATTATTGGGATAATCTACTCGCTACATTATATACAGTTGGGGGTACGTTAAATTAATGTTATTTACTATTCCACTTTAGTGGGGTGGGATAGTAATCGCCCATGCAGAGATAACACAAATTCTAAGACTAGAGACAATAGAAGAGGTGTCACATCAGGTTAACACCACAACACTGTGCTATCATTTCAAGGTCAACATGTCGGCTGTTTCACACACACAGTGTAAGGTCCCGCTTTGTTTTACCACTAATGAGACCTCCATCATCCTTTCCCATTATATAAACTATTTGCAGCTACTGGCAATAGTTTATATAGTAATTCTTGTGCGTTGTTGATACAAAGAGGCACATGATGGTGACCAGGAGTGAACACTCGCTGTGTGATGCCCACACTGCTCGCTGGCAGCGTTCGAGTGCTCGCTTCAGCGCTCGAAACTAAGCCTTTCCTCTACTCTTCCTCCCCTACATTCACAATGTCTTAATTCACTCTTATTAACATGGCCTCACTTCACACGACCTTAGTCAGCATTAGCTCTTCAACCTGACCTTTGTCATCACAACCTCTCTTAGTTAGGTAAACAAATGCATTAGGTGAAAGAAAACGTGCCCAACCAATTCTGTCCCGCCCGGGAATCGAACACGGGATCCCCAGTTGTGAGGGCGACGTCCAAGTCGGGAACGACAAATATTGTAGTCGTCGGGGCTTGGACCCCTACTTTTGATAATGACTTATTTCCTTGTGACAGGTGACACTGGCCGGGGTGAAGACGACCGCTCTACGACTCTCCTACACTGGGGAGCTGGGCTGGGAGCTCTACCACCCGCGCTCTCACACTGCTGGGCTCTACCAAGCTCTGCATCACCACGGCCACCAGTTTGGTGAGCAACTGACAGTTATAGTGGCAAACTGTCAACATTTATTTTGCTATTTATTTTTCCTGGTGAATTTGTTCTGATTGCTTGGATAGCTCAGATACCATTTGTGAGCTCACAACTTGGGAGTGACAGATTTCTCAAAGGTAAAATTAGTTTGGGAGTTTTTACAAGAGGCCAAGTATACTTTATTAAGTGTACGAAACTCATATACAAATGCATAATATGGTGAAAATTATTAATAAGTCAGTTGTAAGTAAACGAATGAGCATTAAGCATAACATGAGTAGGACTATGCAGACCTTATGGAAACATATCCAATAATGTGTAGGGCAATGCAGACCTTGTGGAAATATACCCCCCCTAAGATACGAAAGACTAGACAGACTTTTCAGAACCATACCCCCAATGGTGCGTAAGAATCAACACAAACCTTTTGGTTTATTCTCATTCTAATCCCATAAGTAGTGCATCATAATTACAATAGTTCACCATACGTACAGCAATGCAGCACAATATTTTGTCATAAAAAATGGTGTGGCAGGTGTGGGGGACTTCGGTACCCTGGCGCTCAATGTGCTTCGCCTGGAGAAGGGCTTCAAGATGTGGGGCGCCGAGATGAACATGGACACCACCATAATTGATGCTGGACTCATGAACTTTGTTGACATGAATAAGGTAAATGGTTTTATAATTTATTATTTAATTTAATTTGATGATGAGTCCAATAACTAATCAAAAGCCAGACGCAGCATAGTACAGCGGAATGAATGGGTTATCTTGAGGTTATCTTGAGATGATTTCGGGGCTTTTAGTGTCCCCGCGGCCCGGTCCACGACCAGGCCACCACCCCCAGGAAGCAGCCCGTGACAGCTGACTAACACCCAGGTACCTGTTTTACTGCTAGGTAACAGGGATATAGGGTGAAAGAAACTCTGCCCATCGTTTCTCGCCGGCGCCTGGGTTCGAACCCGGGACCACAGGATCACGAGTCCAGTGTTCTGTCCGCTCAGCCACTGACTCCCCCCCCCCCCCCCCGACTCTGGGTTGGTGATCTCTATAAATATTTTCACCTTAACGCAGACCCCATGTGGTAAACATGTGCTAGATTACTTGTAGGTGTAGCTCGATGCAGCTGGAGAGTTGTCATGCAGAAACGTAATTATTGGATACTCAGGTACAGCTACATATTTTCTTTTTGAGATATATACAAGAGTTGTTACATTCTTGTACAGCCACTAGTACGCGTAGCGTTTCGGGCAAGTCCTTAATCCTATGGTCCCTGGAATACGATCCCCTGCCGCGAAGAATCGTTTTTTCATCCAAGTACACATTTTACTGTTGCGTTAAACAGAGGCTACAGTTAAGGAATTGCGCCCAGTAAATCCTCCCCGGCCAGGATACGAACCCATGACATAGCGCTCGCGGAACGCCAGGCGAGTGTCTTACCACTACACCACGGAGACTGACACCTACACTTGTAGGTGTAGCTCGATGCAGATGGAGAGTTGTCATGCAGAAACGTAATTATTGGATACTCAGGTACAGCTACATATTTTTTTTTTGAGATATATACAAGAGTTGTTACATTCTTGTACAGCCACTAGTACGCGTAGCGTTTCGGGCAAGTCCTTAATCCTATGGTCCCTGGAATACGATCCCCTGCCGCGAAGAATCGTTTTTTCATCCAAGTACACATTTTACTGTTGCGTTAAACAGAGGCTACAGTTAAGGAATTGCGCCCAGTAAATCCTCCCCGGCCAGGATACGAACCCATGACATAGCGCTCGCGGAACGCCAGGCGAGTGTCTTACCACTGCACCACGGAGACTAATGAGTAAATATGAGTAACAAACTTCCATTTGTTGTCATTACTTTAGGGTGAGTTTGTTGGACGGGGAGCCTTGCAGGAGTTACTGAAGCAGAGACCACGACGCCGTCTGGTGCAGGTGAAAATAGACTCCGCTGATGTTGATCCAAATGTGAGTATTAAGCAGCTATTATACCCATTGCTGTTCTGTACATTTTATTCAATTAATGCAGATAATAAATGCTTCTATTTTAGTTCATAATTGCACCTGTAATAATGTTTATATTGTGTCTCAGGGTGATGAGACAGTGTGGCTCTGTGGTAAGGCTGTTGGTAACACCACAAGTGGATGTTTTTCGTACCATCTTGGTCAGCCTTTAGCATATGTGTACCTTCCTCCACATCTAGCCGTTCCCGGCACTCAAGTACAGGTACAGCAAAACTTGCCCTTCTTTAGTACCATAACATTTTTTATTCTGTATTGAAACTGTCAATAATTTTTCCATAACAGAGTTCTTAGGGTGAATTATGTATTACAGTATGAAATCTGACTAGTTTAAGGCAATCAATTATAGGCAAACTATTGAAGTACAACTACGTTGTTACATAGCTTGCTGTAGTGTAGCCGATGAGTTGTGGTTGTAGGAGCAGGTCTACAATGGCTACAACAGCGGTCACAGCTACCACTGGTCATAACCAGACCAAACAGTTTCTTCTCGTTCAGTTGGCGACCAGCGGTCATCTGGATGGCTGCTGCGGCTTGATATATAAAATGGAAAATACCTTGAGTTTCCTTTAGTTCTGAACTATATCAAAGCCTAAAGTGTACTTTCTGGCTGGTCAGTAAGCTATTGTGATGCCCTTGATAACCTTTAAGGCCAGCTTTAAAACGGTTTAAGCAGTCTTAACTAGCCACACCAAGGAGTCACTGCTAGAACCAACATCTTGAGTTATCTTGAGATGATTTCGGGGCTTTAGTGTCCCCGCGGCCCGGTCCTCGACCAGGCCTCCACTCCCAGGAAGCAGCCCGTGACAGCTGACTAACTCCCAGGTACCTATTTACTGCTAGGTAACAGGGGCATTCAGCGTGAAAGAAACTTTGCCCATTTGTTTCTGCCTCGTGCGGGAATCGAACCCGCGCCACAGAATTAAGAGTATCCTTGGACATGATCACAACCACTCAACATCTTGCATTCAACACGGAACTCGGCACCAGCTAGATCACACAGCCTGCAATGTCCTGATTCTGGCTCACAAAGTATTCCAAAATTGGGATAAGATCAGGGAATGGGACTGGACAAGATCGTATATATTCTTGTGTGTTTCTGTGTGTCTCAATGTCCATCTGAGAATTAGACACCACATTAAGAGTTTATACCTTTTTGTATGTATTCAAGCCATTTATATTACATTGGTGAGCTTAAGAGTTGATGCTACACAGAGCCCTTACAAGCAGCAGAGAACAGACCAAACACTTGTGATAAACACGATGTGGCTGTCTCCGCCAAGATGCTGGCGTGCATCCTAGTGGAACCAGAGAAATTGTTTCTCCAACTTGAGACTATCTTCCTATGGCAGAAGCATCCCCAGTACGCCTTCTTCCTCTCCATACTTAACATGAATGCTATGTACTACACTTAGTACTAAAGTACTACTAGTACTACACATATTGCTAAAGTTCAACTCGGGAAAGTGTAAAGTAATGAAATTAGGCGAAGGGAGCAGGAGGCTGAACACAAGGTATCATCTGGGAGGTGAAATCCTGCAAGAGTCAAACAGAGAGAAAGATCTGGGGGTTGATATCACACCGAACCTTTCCCCAGAGGCCCACATCAAAAGGATATCAGCGGCATATGCTAGACCGGCCAACATAAGAACTGCCTTTAGAAACTTGTGTAAGGAATCGTTCAGGACCCTGTATATCACTTATGTCAGACCAATCCTGGAATATGCAGCTCCAGCCTGGAGTCCATACCTAGTTAAACACAAGACAAAGTTAGAGAAGATTTAGCGGTATGCCACCAGGCTCGTCCCGGAACTGAGAGGTATGAGCTACGAGGAAAGGCTAAAGGAGCTGAACCTCACGTTCCTGGAAAACAGAAGAGTAAGGGAAGACATGGAAACCACCTACAAAATTCTCAGGGGAATTGACAGGGTGGACAAAGACAAACTCTTCAGCACGGGTGGGACACGAACAAGGGGACACAGGTGGAAACTTGTGTCCCCTTGAGCTACCAGTGTCCAGATGAGCTACAGAGACGTTAGAAAGAATTTTTCAGTGTCAGAGTAGTTAATAAATGGAATGCACTAGGCAGTGATGTGGTGGAGGCTGACTCCATACACAGTTTCAAATGTAGATATGATAGAGCCCAATAGGCTCAGGAATCTGTACACCAGTTGATTGACAGTTGAGAGGCGGGACCAAAGAGACAAAGCACAATTAGGTGAGTACATACACCGTTATCGAAGCTTCTGCACCAACAGACAAGACATACTGAGTGCCGAAGAATACCCTCCTATGACCAACACCTAAGAACTGCATCGAGAAGTTTGACTACCTCCTCAGTGACAAGACCCTCCACGCCAAGACACCGGTGTAGCTCCTGTGCCACATGGAACATGTCCTTCTTTTAGTACGCGCCCCATTTTTCAGTGAGCTCCTACGAACAATACTTATTCAGCTTCTCCCTTCGCATACAACTGTTACCATTTTCCTGGACGAAGACATGCCATTGGAAAGCTCCTGGAGCTGCCTCGTATGGGCCAATAGGCCTTCTGCAGTTGCCTTTGTTCTTATGTTCTTATGTAAAGCTTGTTCTCTATATCTTCGCGGCACGTGACAGTCTTTTTGGTAACCTCTCTCATGTATAGAGAGCTCCCATTACAGCAGATGCCGCACAGTTCTACACAGTCCAAGGTCGAAGTCCTGGAGTGTGAACAGTTTAAAACTGTTGAAACTATATGAATAGCTAAAAGCTGTTGAAAACAAAATCTGGAAAATTAAACCACTATTTCATCCTTCATAGAACTCACAATAAAAGACAAAACTTATTTAAAGAGGAGGCAACCGGCCCGACCCGCTTATGACAGTCCCCTACTACCTATATGTCATCTTGAAAAGTTTGGTGAAACTTGCTTCAGGTGTCTGACCTACATTCTTAGACAAACAAACACACGGGCATTTTATTTTATTTATTTATTTATTTATTTATTTATTTATTTATTTATTTATTTATTTATTTATTTATTTATTTATATACAAGAAGGTACATTGGGTTTGTGAGAATACATTGGATAGTACAGTATTTACATTCTTGTAAAGCCACTAGTACGCGCAGCGTTTCGGGCTTTCGTTTTATTGATATAACTTTGTTGGTCTTCACTGTGAGAAACAATTCACCAAAGTATATCTTATGAATACTGGAGTCTTTTTTTATACATTACCTTAATACATGTGTATTACATTACCTTAATACATGTGTATTTTCAATAAACGAAATAAGACCTTCAGCAAGTTTAAATACTCAGCATGTAACTGTGAGTTATTTCATATAATTTTTTTTTTAAGTTTTATAATAACACCATAAATGATAAAATTGATTTTTTTTGGTAGGTTGAGCTGTTGGGTGAGCTAGAGAGTGGCACAGTCCTGCCTGAGCCTCCAGTGTTGACGCACATCGCACGAGCACAGCAGCACAAGCCGTGATCCTCTTCCTCCTCAATATCATCCCCCATTACCTGTTTCCGGGAGTGCAGGTGGATAGTAATATGTCTTGAAGATAGTATACTGCATCTTCATAGTTGTGTTTGGCTTCTTTATCTTTCAAATGCGTTTCAGGAAACTTTCTTGTAATCGCATTAGTTTTGTAACTGATTGATATCTTTTTAGCATTTTGTAATCATTTGTAAAAGGTATTTTCTACTTTCTTACCAGGTAAAATAATGTTGATGAAATAATGAAAGAAGTACTTTTAGGGTGTATATGATGAGATGTTACTTTGAGAGTGACCTTGAGAGATGTTATTCATATTAAATGTTATTCACTATACACTCCTAAGACATTCACTATTAACTGTCTACTATCATAGATCAAATCAGTATCTCACAACAATGCTTATAGAAACTGCAAATAGAAACATAAGCTTCATCTTTAAATACCCTACCATTGAAATTGAAATTGAAATAAGTTTATTGAGGTAAAATACACACAAAGGGATGAGGTAGCTCAAGCTATTCTCACCCCGTTCAGTACAACGTGTTAATACATACATATACACACATCACAACCAATAAACATATTACCAAACATTCTGAGAGATAAATATACATTTCCTCCTTCTACTTCCTCCTACCTTACCATGTGCATATTTGAATTTAAAGCGAAGATACGTGTATTTTTATAATCGCCGAGCTCTGATCCCGCACAGATCGAGCGACGGAGCAACTCTCTCTCACAACAATGCTTATTTCATGTAAATTCGTTAATAAACACAAATGTTTTATATGTCTTAAGGAAGATAGAAATATAAGCTTCATTTTAAATACTTTACCATAGATATATATAAAATTCTAAAGAAGATACATGTGTTTTAATAATCACCGAGCTCCGACCCCCGCACAGACTGATCGACAGAGCAATTCTCTCAGTCCTGTCAGATCAATGCTAATTTCACGTAAATTCGTTAATAAACGCAAATGTTTTATATGTCTTAAGAAAGATAGAAATATAAGCTTCATTTAAAATACTTTACCATAGACATATATAAAGCTTAAGTGAAGGTACATATGTTTTTATAGTGGCGTTCAGTAGCTTGTCGGTCATGGAGTGCAGAAACCTACGAACATAAGAACAAAGGTAACTGCAGAAGGCCTATTGGCCCATACGAGGCAGCTCCTATCTATAACCACCCAATCCCACTCATATACTGAGGGGTGAGACCTCAGATTGGCGGGAAGTCGCCATTGGAGTCCCACAGGGCTCTGTACTCGGATGTTGTTGTTGTTGTTTTAGATTCAGTTACTCAGAACAATAAGTTCCAGTAACACGGGCTATGATGAGCCCGTAAGTGGGGGCTCTTTGGAGCCATTATCTGTATCAGTGGCTGATACTAGAGATCTGGCGATGGATGGGGGTCTTCATGATGGTTTTCAGCCTGGAGGGCTGGCTATACCAGTTATGGAGCTGGTGGGGTTAGTGTAGACCTCTAGGTTTTCCGTTTTTTCTTTGCCTGCGACTTTGGCTGAGTAGTGCTGTCGTTGGAGTTTGGTGACGTGGCCTCCATGAGGAAGTCTTGAACCGTGTAGGTGTCGTATTTGTGATGCGGCGGTGGAGCTTCTACTATGATTTCCTCGTCTGAGGAGTCCGTAACCGCCGTAGTGGGCGTTTTCGTCTTTCGCCTCGCAGCCTTAGGTAGGCTTAGGTGTCGTTGACTGGTAGTAGTAGCTCTTTCAGGAGCGCTGGTGGTGCTGTTATCGTTTGTAGACAGCACGTCTGCTAGCGCGGCTGCTGAGATAGTGATGGTAGGAGTGTTGGGAGCTGGAGAGGGAATTACCTCTGTTTGTGTCGCCCGGGTCATGGGCGGTTCTGGAGTCGGTGTTGAAGTTGACCGCATGGTCGTCCTGGTGGTAGTCTCTGGAGTGGTAGAGGAGGCAGTGAGATTTACGCTAGTGGCTATGATGGGGGCCAGGCCATTGTCTATGTATAATGCGTTTAGTTCACTGACAAAGCACTGGTTGTCTGGTCCTGCAAGCCTTTCCGCTAGTCTAATAAGACAAGGGATAATGCCAGCACGTGATGCAGGGGGCTGTGAAGGAGCCTGTGGGACCTTGGGGCCCCCAATGAGAAGGATGTGTCGCCTGCTGGGAGGAGCCACATGTTGGTAAGACTGGAAAGTCTTCTGGTCGATTTGTGAGAGCTAAGGTGGTGGGTTGAACTCTTGGGGCTCTGGTCGAGGAGGTAGAAGGGTTGTTCCTCTTGGCTTCAACCTGGGCCTTGATGCTTTCCTGTCTGCTAGGGCAGCGGTAGGAAATTGCAGGGTGATTGCCATCACAGAGCAAGCAGCGATGGACTGTTGCCTTGCATATGGAGTAGAGATGGTCCAGTGCGCACAGGTTGCACTTCTGAACAGGATGCTGACACTTATTGGTCGGGTGGGAGAGCTCGTAGCACTTAAAGCACTGCTGGATCTCATGGTATCGTTCCTTTTTTATTTGGTGGGGTGGAATTTTTAAGCCGAAGCAGTAGAATCCTTGTGTGGCAGCCTGGGTGGCCGCAGCTATGGTGGTGAACGTAATCTTCATTGATGATTTGTCGGTGCTGCAGAACTCTAGGTTGAATACCGACAGGTTTAAATTTTCGTCCTCGATATTGTTGATGAATAGTGGGGAGAATGAAGAGACGGGGGGGGGGGGATGGTTGGGAGGAAGAGGGGACGGGTGAGGGGGGATTGGTGGGGGGGACGGGTGAGGGGGGATTGGTGGGGGGGGGGACGGGTGGACTGGGGAGGGTTGTTGCGGCTCGTGGTCGGGTTCAGCTAGTAATAAATAAATTAATAATAATCAAAAATATCATTATTATAATATAGAAGGTGACAAAGCACCTCAGCAGTCTCCTTCAACAGCCATGGTTATATTAAGTGTGACCCAATTGATTTTGTTGCATCTAATTCCTTGAAGTATTTATTTAATCTCTTCCACAGTGATTACTATGTCGTCCAGTACTGCCTTTCATCACTCATCTCTGGTCTCCACATAGGTTTCTTTACATAAACTTCCTGAAATTTTTTGTGAGTTCTTCACACACCTCCTTGTCATTTTCTATGAGACTTCAACCTTATCTTTTTAACCTTATCACGTGGTCTCTACTCTTGTTTTTGCACATTAAATGACTATGAAATAGCTTTAGTTGGTGGTCCTTAATTATTGCTGCAAATGACATTTTAAATTTGTCTTTTAGCCGGCTCTGCTGTATTCATTTCTGTCTCTTTAGTGTATCTTTTCCTAGTTCTCTGTACATTTTCGTTGCTTTTTGGTCCCCTCTTTTGCTTCTCTGCATTGCTTATTAAACCAGAGGTTTACTTTGTCTTTCTCATCCATCTCCTTGAAAGGAATGTTCAGCTACGTTGCATCTGCACATTTCTGAGCAATAATTTCAACCATCTCATCTGTTGCCTTCCTTCCAGTTCTTTTCCCACTGGACTTGAAGAAACTCCCTCACCTTACTGTAGTCCGCATGTTTACAGTCCCTCACTTTCCTCAGTGTGTTTCTTGGTCTATCCAGTTCCTTTAGCTCCACTATATACTGAAACACGATAATGCAGTGGTCACTAGCCCCTGGGGGCATCTCACACTCTGTTTTCTCAATCTCTGCCTTATTTTTGGTAAACACCAAGTTTAGTATTGCTGATGGGGTCTCCCTCCTTACTTCTGTTGGTTCTGCATTATGCTGTTTCAAAAAATGTTTGTCTACTGTGGCTACCAGTTTGGCTCTCCATGTCTCATCACCTTCGTGGTGGTCCTTAATTATCCAGTCCATTTCTCTGTGATTGAAATCCCCAGTTATTAGCTTTCTAGCCCCTCCCCTTGCCATTGTGGCTGCTTTTTACATTACCTTATCTTGAGAGGTTATCTTGAGATGATTTCGGGGGCTTAGCGTCACACCCCCAGGAAGCAGTCCGTAGCAGCTGTCTTACTCCCAGGTACATATTTACTGCTAGGTGAACAGTGGCAACAGGGTGAAAGAAACTCTGCCCATTTGTTTCCGCCTCCACCTGGGATCGATCCCGGAACCTTAGGACTACGAATCCCGAGCCTTGTCCACTCAGCTGTCAGGCCCACTTCACCTTCAGGGAAGTCTTATTACAATCATCATATTCTTCCCTGGCCCTTCTGTAGTTTAGTGGAGGATTGTAAATCACCGCTACGTCCACTGTTTTCATAGCCTCATATATGTTATTTATTTATTTATTTATTTATTTATTTATATACAAGAAGGTACATTGGGTTGGTGAGAATACATAGCATAGTACAGTAATTGCACTCTTGTAAAGCCACTAGTACGCGCAGCGTTTCGGGCAGAATTCCTGCCCGAATTTCCTGCATGTACTCCTGCTGATCGGCTTCCTCTGGTTGGGTAACTGATTGAACCATCTTAAGGTGAGGAACCCTTGTCTAATAGAATGGTATAAGTCTCTTTAATTAGCTAATTAAACTAAATTAGGTAAAACATTAAATGTAATCTTGGCGTATACCTTAATCAGTTCTCTTACTAGCCCAGCAATGTTATAACTTGCTCAGCCTAGCCCTAGAGAATATTGAGTTGCAAGAACAATGATCTCGATATAATAATTAAAGAACAAAACAACTGTTACTAAGGTGTGGGGGAAGTGGAGTGTCACGGTGAGTTACTATCAACAGTCCAAGGTCAGCAGCGGGGTGGTGGGTGAGGCGCCGTTGGGCTCGTCCCTGGGAGGGGGAGGACGAAGGGGGTTGGAAGAGGGTGTGGGGCGGGCAGGTCGGGTGGGGGTCCCCAGCAGGAACTCAACTACCACTCTCACTGGCTGCGTTGCATCTCTCAGTTAACTTGAGCACTGTGATACAACGGGCTGCTTATTAACAGGTTCGTGACGACGTGTAACTCTTATAGAGCTTCTTCCATGACTTTTCTCGTCTAGCTCACAATACTGAATAGGCTATAGGTCAAATGCTCCGTTTCCAACCTTTCTAACTAAGCCATAACCTAATTTCAGTCAACTATGCTGCTATGGCGGTATGTCCACTCACAACATGAGTGGCACTGCACAATAAACTCGCCCCTCGGGGCAAAATTTAATTTAATTTATATAACCACACATCGCTACTCATTAAGTAAACCTAACTCAACTCTCCATTTTAAGAATAATGAAGGTGAAGACCCAATATATGTATAAACTTATTAATAAGCAAATTTTCGGACTTAACCTTTCTAAAGGAAATTGTATACAATGTCCTGATAGACTTTATCCTTTAGTCAGAGCATTGTATACAGCACCTTGAGAAAGAATGTAGGTTACATCCGAAAATTTGGATTTTAATACATTTATACATATAATACTGGATCTTTCCTTCGCCTTAATTCAAGCACTACGACATTGTAGTAAGTTTCTCAATAATACAATTTATTATTATTTCAACATAATTTATTATTTATTATTATTTCAACACTATTAGTTATTATTATTGCAACACAATTTATACCTAATCCCAATTACTTTTAAGTTTTAGTCTACGTGTTTTTCTTCCCCCTCACCTTGCCCGAAACGCTGTGCGTACTAGTGGCTTTAGGTACTGTATGTACTACCTCTATCTATAAATCCAACATTGTGTTTGTAAATCATCTATGTATGTACTTTTCCTGAATGAAAAAATTACTTAATTTAATTTAATTTAATAATAATACTTCTGTGAGAAGACATTACCATTACCGTTAAGAATAATAATAATAATAATAATATTAAAATACTAGTTTATTTTATTAACAAATACACGATAGTATACTTTTCATGTTTTTAGTCTCAATTTGTATATCAATCATATATATATTCAATATATATTCCAAAAGCCCTTGCTGGGACTAGTACCTCCGTCCGCGTGATGCAAAGCAGAGTGCTGGTTATCTTGAGATGATTTCGGGGCTTTAGTGTCCCCGCGGCCCGGTCCTAGACCGGGCCTCCACCCCCAGGAAGCAGCCCGTGACAGCTGACTAACTCCCAGGTACCTATTTACTGCTAGGTAACAGGGGCATTCAGGGTGAAAGAAACTTTGCCCATTTGTTTCTGCCTCGTGCGGGAATCGAACCAGCGCCACAGAATTACGAGTCCTGCGCGCTAATCCACCAGGCTACGAGGCCCCCAATACAATGCTGTACCACTATACCACCACGATACAGAAGCATAGTCTTTATGAACTCATGGAACCCCATGTCCGAGTGCATTCGGGATATGTGGTCAACCATTTTATCTAATCCTGGGTTTAAGCCGCAGAAAATGAACTATATCAAATGTTGAACCTGAATAGTACACAGACCTTACTTTAAAGTATTTAAAGTGGGTCTGTGTACCCACTTTAAATAAATACTAAAAGTACCCACTTTATTTAAAGCCTGGGTACTTTTCAGGTTTATATATATATATATATATATATATATATATATATATATATATATATATATATATATATATATATATATATATATATATATATGTCGTACCTAGTAGCCAGAACGCACTTCTCAGCCTACTATGCAAGGCCCGATTTGCCTAATAAGCCAAGTTTTCCTAAATTAATATATTTTCTCTAATTTTTTTCTTATGAAATGATAAAGCTTCCCATTTCATTATGTATGAAGTCAATTTTTTTTATTGGAGTTAAAATTAACGTAGATATATGACCGAACCTAACCAACCCTACCTAACCTAACCTAACCTATCTTTATAGGTTAGGTTTGGTTAGGTAGCCGAAAAAGTCAGGTTAGGTTAGGTTAGGTAGTCGAAAAAAACATTAATTCATGAAAACTTGGTTTATTAGGCAAATCGGGCCTTGCATAGTACGCTGAGAAGTGCGTTCTGGCTACTAGGTACGACATATATATATATATACATATATATATATATATATATATATATATATATATATATATATATATATATATATATATATATATATATATACATATATATATATATATATATATATATAACTGAAAACTCACACCCCAGAAGTGACTCGAACCCATACTGCCAGGAGCAACGCAACTGGTATGTACAGGACACCTTAATCCACTTGACCATCACGACCGGACAATAAGGAAGTGATAGCCGAAGCTATTTGAACCACTTCCTCGCCGGCACTCGGATGGTAATCTTGGGCATAGCATTTGATCAAATCACCTCATTCTTTGGGGCACACGTGAGGAACACAAATGCGAACAAGCCTGAATGGTCCCCAGGACTATATGCAACTGAAAACTCACACCCCAGAAGTGAAGTCCTGTAATACCAGTTGCGTTGCTCCTGGCAGTATGGGTTCGAGTCACTTCTGGGGTGTGCATATATATATATATATATATATATATATATATATATATATATATATATATATATATATATATATTATTAAATATGACCGAAAAAGTAAGATTAATAATTCTAACCCACTTGGAACAATAACCCACAATAAGTGGAAACCCACTTCGGCCAATGTTAGAATTATTAATCTTACTTTTTCGGTCATATTTAATAATATATGTCTACAGGAAAGACTGCTACCAAAATATACTAATATATATATATATATATATATATATATATATATATATATATATATATATATATATATATATATATATGCAATAAAATAAAATCTAAATACCTAAAATACACAAGTGAAGTTTTACAACTTTAGAACACTTTCCCATCAGGAGACTCGAACCCTAGCCAGAACAGAAGCCTCACAGCAACTGGCATAGCAGGTACGCCTTTAACCCACTGCACTAAACTCAGACCCCTAAAAAGAGATGGTAATTTTGGGGTATTTAAACTCCCCCCCCCCCTCCCAAAGATCACCACCTTTGATATACTGTATATATATATATATATATATATATATATATATATATATATATATATATATATATATATATATATATATATATATATATATATATATATATATATACAATGAAGGTGAAAAACATGGGGGGATACATAAGGGATAAATGTGAGGTGAAACATAGAGGCTGCAGAAGGCTTATTGGCCCATACGAGGCATCTCCTATCTAAACACAAAGATTAATCCAGTGTAATTGGCCTGTTATGTTGGACATTGTCTTCTGTGTTGGCATCGATATGTTCTTGTCTTGTCCTTACTCTCATGGTGGGTAGAGTAAATAGTTCCGTGATTTGGGTGTTCATGGTAGGTCGCTCTATTCTTATGTGAATTGCCTCAAGAGGCAATTCACATAATCACATAAATTTCGCACTCTCCTGAGTGCTTTGTCAAGGTCTGAGTGTGTAGTTAAGATGAGACTTACATCTCAACGTCTAATACCAAGAGTCGTTGAGATTGTAAGTATGGTCCTAGCCACATAGACCAGGGTGACAGATTCATGCACAGTGTACATGGTACAAGTACGTCTGTAGTACTATTTTAAATTCCGTATATTTATATTTTGTTCAGGTATAGGAGCTACAAGTAAACGCACAAATAATAATGGCCCCGAAGAGTGAGCTGAAATGTGTTGAAGACCTGAAAAGGGAGAGAGCAAAATGCACCTTCAACACAGAGGAACTTACGAACATTATGGATGGTGGGAAGGAGAAGACCGCTATTCGTAGGGAGATACGTGAGTAGACTCCGCCTACAGTACCCCAAATGTCATTCATAGGTCAGGACGTGTACTTTATTTTTTAAAACTGCACTTGTAATCATTAGATTTTAAAATATGTGTACTGCCTTCACGGACTAAATGTAATATGGACTAACAAAATGTGATATCGATATCACAGACTAACCAAATTTAATATGTACTTTACTGATTATCTAAATGTATTATGGATTTAATTTACTAACTAACCAAATGTAATAGGAACTTCACGGACTAACCAAATATAATACCACAGAAAATATTAGGCGATGAGTCACAATAACGTGGCTAAAGTGTGTTGACCAGACCACACACTAGAAGGTGAGAGGACAACGACGTTTCGGTCCGTCCTGGACCATTCTCAAGTCGATTGTGAGAATGACTTGAGAATGGTCCAGGACGGACCGAAACGTCGTCGTCTCTTTACCCTTCTAGTGTGTGGTCTGGTCAACACAGAAAATATTATTTGGTGTTGAATATTAAACACCACGACAGGTCGTGTTTACTATTTTTAACTTTCAACATACTCCTTTCCAGAGAGAGTGTTGATAAATGACCCAGAATTCAGTGACATAGTCCCTCAAGACTATTTAAGCCATGAGGATCGTTATGGTAACGAGCTGCGCAAGTCGGTGCATTTGATGAAGACTTTGGACAGGCTGGGAGCCCAAGACAAGTAAGTTATTAGTAATGATCAAATATAATTGGGCAAAACAAAAGAGGAAGCAACAGGGGGATGGTAAACATACTGGAATGTTTTGATGTTGACTAGAAGAACATATGTGTGGAACTGTGACGACCGAACCATATATTAGTCAATGAAGAAACGACGACGAACCCGTAGCAGGCCTATACGAGACCATTGTTTATATCCACCCAAACTCGTTCATATTTATGTCTAGCCTGCGCTTGAAACAATCAAGTGATCCATTTTCATTTCCCACGTGTATTATTTTATCCACTAATTTGTTCCACCAATCAACCACCCTAAATGCCTGAATATAGATCTTTTCACAAACATAAAGATAATAATTTTGCCAGATGTGTTTTGAACTTATTTCGTTCTTAGATTCGTGAAAGCCTCCATACACTTGACAGATCTTCCAGGGAATATAACTACCAGTTATATTATAATTACCCCAGACCACCATATTATCACAAGAGCTGCTAGAATGAGAAATGGTATGCGATATATTTTTAAATAATTGACTGGTTATAACTTCTTGTCCCCCGTCAATCTGATGATTGACGGGGGACAAGAAATCATTCGTTTCAGTTCCATCTTTCTGTGGTGCAGGGACTCTGTTTCCTATTTTGACAGGACACTTTCTCCACACACAGTCTGGGCCACAGTATCCTCGTTCCCACCCTGGGCTTAGTAGTTAGGCCTGTATGCTGTGGGAGCGGTACCCTTCCCTGTTAAATTCCCGTTGTACCAGTTCCTGGCTGTCTCCGAACTCCTTTGGGAATCTGCATCGAATTCAGAGTTGCCGTTTTGGTATGGGACGTCCCTCGATTTCGTATTGCGTTCATAATTATAATTGCTCTGCTTCGTTAGTGAGTTTAAGCGTCCATGGTTCAAGCTTTGTCTGCCCTGGGTCTACCCGGCACCGATATGTTCAGCTTCCCCAGCCGGCACTGTAGTGTTTTTTGGCGTGATCGATGCTTCTTACTAACATGTTCTTTAGCGAGGCCATGTAATCTGTAATATAAAGTTGCGTGTTCAAGTCCTTCAAGAGGCTACGGCTGCCAGCCGCCCTCTGGTAGCGCGCGCATATGGGGACCACAGTCCCTAAATGCATAATTCGTGAATCATTTTTCGATACTGTGTTATACAAATGATTTTGTTATATATAAATTAATATTATTTTGTGTATAGCTAGACCTAGAATCGGTTAGTTTAGGTGTTTTAGTTTTGTTTGAATATAGAGTACATTAAGAAATTCTTTGAAGTAAAATGGGGATCCTGTGCGCCTGTGGGCAACCACAGACGCACGCCTAAACCCCGTGAACCATGACATCCAAAACATTTTATAAACTGAGAGCTGGTTAATTTCACAGGAACCTGGACACAAGAATAGTGGGAGGAGTTTTGAAGGATGGAAACCCATTAGGTCTTCACAAGTCCATGTTTCTCCCAGCCATTCGCGGCCAGGGCAACGCCCAGCAACAGGAGGAGTGGCTGGGCCGGGCTGAGAGAGCTGAGATTATTGGCACTTATGCACAGGTACAACTATGCTTAGTTTTTAAGAAAGACGCAGCCTAGTGCATATTGGAATACCTTTTAGAAAACTTGCAAAGATGGCGAAGGTTTATTAAATATTGTGTGTGCATTCTAGTCACTGTTGTATGTGTTGTGAGGTCGTGTGCATTCTAGTCACTGTTGTATGTGTTGTGAGGTCGTGTGCATTCTAGTCACTGTTGTATGTGTTGTGAGGTCGTGTGCATTCTAGTCACTGTTGACCTTTGTTGACAACGGTTTATTTCCAGACCGAACTGGGACATGGAACATTTGTGAGGGGTCTGGAAACCACGGCAACATATGACCCAGCAACACAGGAGTTTGTGTTGCATTCGCCCACTATAACAGCAACCAAGTGGTGGCCTGGCGCATGTAAGTACCCCTTGTAACACTGTCCTGGCGTGTAACACTTGTAACACTGTCCTGACGTGTAACACTGTCCTGGCGTGTAACACTTGTAACACTGTCCTGGCGTGTAACACTGTCCTGGCGTGTAACACTTGTAACACTGTCCTGGCGTGTAACACTTGTAACACTGTCCTGGCGTGTAACACTTGTAACACTGTCCTGGCGTGTAACACTTGTAACACTGTCCTGGCGTGTAACACTTGTAACACTGTCCTGGCTTGTAACACTTGTAACACTGTCCTGGCGTGTAACACTTGTAACACTGTCCTGGCTTGTAACACTGTCCTGGCGTGTAACACTTGTAACACTGTCCTGGCGTGTAACACTTGTAACACTCTGTCCTGGCGTGTAACACTTGTAACACTCTGTCCTGATGTGTAACACTTATTTTTATTAATTTTCTTCTGTGAAAATAAACCAAATTCTGTTTCTGGCTTACGGTTTGCCAGGGAAGGTCTCAGAGTAATTGAGCGACTTTCTAAGACTAGGCTATTCTTAGACTAGGACTGGTCTTTACTAAGACTAGGCTTTGGCGTTAAACCAATGGTTTAACCAATGGTTAAACATGAGGCGCTACTGAAAGACCCACCAGAATAGGCTGTTCCGACACATTCAACCCTTGATTTTTGAGATTGCACTGAAAATTCATTGGGACATTGTACTAGTTATTTTTAGAATTAGTGAGAGACATTGTACCATGGAAAAATGCAAACCAAAATATTTCCATCCTGGTCACACATATATAGTAAATTTATAATAATACTCTGTTGTTTCTCGTATCATAGTGGGCAAGACTTGCAACTACGCTGTGGTGATGGCTCAACTGTACACTCAGGGCCGCTGCCATGGTCCCCATCCATTTGTGGTACAACTGAGGGATGAGAACACCCACCGCAGCCTTCCTGGTCAGTCTAGACCTTTGGTCAGTTCCTTGTAATGTGAGTCTGTACCTTGTGTTGTGTGAGTGTGTCTTGTGCAGTGTAAGTGTTCCTTGTGCTGTGTGAGTGTGTCTTGTGCAGTGTAAGTGTTCCTTGTGCTGTGTGTGTGTGTCTTGTGCAGTGTAAGTGTTCCATGTGCTGTGTGAGTGTGTCTTGTGCAGTGTAAGTGTTCCTTGTGCAGTGTGAGTGTTCCTTGAATTGTGAATCTGTACCTTACACAGTCTGAGTATACATCTTGTGCAGTATGAGTCTGTATCTTGTACAGTGCGAGTCTGCATCTTGTGTAGCGTCTGTGGCTAGTGAGTCTGTACCTTGCACGCACAGTGAGCCTGTACTTTGCTCATTGAGTGTGTGCCTTGTGTATTGAGAGTCTGGACCATATGTAGTGTGTGTCAGCCTGTATCTTTTATTGTCATACTGTCTCTTATGCAATGAGTCAACTTTAATGGTCTGAATTAATATCCTCCAAATGAATAGAGATTTGCATCGGCCTTGTCAGGAAAGAGCCTTTTTACTGATAATTTATATTTGCTAGAAATGTTTGTTATTAACACTGGTCTGTGGTTTAGTTTCTTGAATATATGAATCATGCACACAGAAATCACAATTTCCAAGACTAGGCTATACTCTTAGCCTAGTCTTAGCTAAATTATATTAGAAGTTTTCCAGTCTCCAGCGTTTTATTGAAAGTCAGTCGTTACTGTAACGGTGCACTTTGTATTACATCCCCTCTATCTTTACATATTCGTGGTGCTGGGGGGGTGGGGGACCTTCGACAAGCCGCCGGCTTCCTGTCCTCGTCGAGGCCATTAGTGTTAGTGGCCCTCAGGTAAACTCATGTTTACTTGAGTTTAAAGTAAAGTAAACTTTAAAAGTAAACTCTCACCTCCTCCAACCTTGACGTGCCTTAGTGACAAGTTCCCCAGATACACTGTGGTCCCTCCCCGTTAGGCTGGACCAAATCTTCTCTGCGTCCACGTGTACCTTCAAACTCCACAGTGGCAGACGTCTCCCAAAGGTTCCCGAACCCTTCCTGGCTGCCTAGACTGATACTCAAGTCGGATCCAACACGACTCTACCAACTGGAAAAAAACTGTCCCCAGCCACCTCACCGCTACTCTGACCAACACCATAAGCCTTCTCCTTTCCCCATTGCTTTCCTCCTGATTGGCTCATCTAGTCATGACGTCACCCGTCACTTCACTCGCGATTGTCAGAAAAAATGTTTTACATTTTTGCTCACGTCACCACCCGTGGCGGGAAAAATCAGTGAAACTGAGACATCTCCCTAAGATAGACTCCCTGACTGAGACTAAAATAAAATTTTCCTTATCGTCTTCTACGGACACCACTTCCACATTTGCGTCAGTGATTGTTCCATCTACGTTATGAATTATGATATTGGGACCTAACTAAATTCAGTTACTCCCTGCTATTAGGAAACAAACTATATGGTCACACATGTCAACTATCAAGGTGTAATATCACAGGAGTACGTATTCAACTCAGCTGGTCAGCCAGAATGTTACTCACCTCGTAGCCTCGGTCAATACCCTTGGTGATACTCGGTCTGGTTGAACACCTTTGCGTTTTTTTTTTTTTTTTTTTTTGAGATATATACAAGAGTTGTTACATTCTTGTACAGCCACTAGTACGCGTAGCGTTTCGGGCAGGTCCCTGGAATACGATCCCCTGCCGCGAAGAATCGTTTTTTCATCCAAGTACACATTTTACTGTTGCGTTAAACAGAGGCTACATTTAAGGAATTGCGCCCAGTAAATCCTCCCCGGCCAGGATACGAACCCATGACATAGCGCTCGCGGAACGCCAGGCGAGTGTCTTACCACTACACCACGGAGACTGCGTTGTCTAGGTCCTCCAGCTGTCTTTCCACCTTCTCTTTGGTAATTACTATGCAATATTCGGATCTGCAATGCTCAGCCTTCAATGTAGGGGTAAGGATCCTCTGTCTTGAATCTGACACTACTGGCCAATTTATCTAGGGTCAAGGAGCTAAGGTCAGCCAGCAAAGGGCTAGTCTAAGAGCTATCTCGCTATCACACCATAACAGGCGGCTCGTTTGATGTGGATACAAACAAGCCATCTACAATTATCCGCATAGCACAGTGGTCAGGTCAGCTACAAGACCTCACCTCTGGGTCAACATGAGAAATAAACAGTGGGTGTGCCTTTTTATTGTTAAGACTGGAGACAGTCACCAGTCGACAGTATTACAGACTGACTGTCAACTACAACCTCCTGTCTAACTTCACTCATCAGTAAGTTTTATAAAACCATTTATGGTGTTACAATATTGGAAGTCTTAACTAATAATAAAGGAAGCTTAACTTGATAACATTTAAGCTGTTGTTTCCCCTCCTCATGTGACTAGGCATCAGCTTAGGCTGCTTTTCTTTTGCTACAGTACCTCCATATTCAGTAATCTCAGTCTTAACATTGCAACAGGAATCACTGTTGGAGAGATTGGACCACGCTTGGGACTCAACACAAACGACAATGGGTTCTTGAGGTTTGATCACTACCGCATACCCCGTAACAACTTACTCATGAAGCACTCGCAGGTCCTTGAGGTGAGAAAGTCAGATTTATTTCAGAGATTGAATCATGTATTTGTGTTATTTAGTATAACTATGTACTCTATATAAAGAGAAAATGTAATATTTTGTGTGGTGTAAGTATGCTCGTGGTTATATACGCTGAAATATGTACTATCTCTTAGGACGGCCTGTGCGAGGGTGAAGGTGGTTGACTGGTATTGTCACATGCAGCTTATTTACTTCATTTATCTAAATACTTACAAATAATATTTTATTTTATTAAAATATTATTAAATATTTTACATTGGATATTTTTGTTAAAAATTATGGTTTGTAAATGACACAGTTTAGTCAGATAACTGAAAACAGACAAGAGTGTTCTAACGTCTAGGGATGAGTTCAATGTATATTTTAGGCCTCTAAGCTTTATCAGTTTTTGGGTCTTGCTGCTGAAGTAAGCTGACATAGTAACCGTAGGTTAAAGGTTAGACGAATGTTATGTTTATGTAGTGCTAATATTTCCCTTGTTAGACGGAGACTGTCATGGAAGGCTGGCGTATCCAACATGGCCCAAGGGTGCCACTATCGAGCAACCACACAGAAAGAGGCGTTTAATTTCACGAACACAATAATTTTGTCCTCGTCTTTATATAAAGATCGTGACTATTGCCGAGAAGCAGGTATCCCTTGAAGCAACAGATTCCAAGACTACGGAAAAGTGGATGAAACCAGTTGATCCGGTCGACTGGGATCTCAATGTATTTTGATAATTATATAGTCCTATTTACTGAAGACGAGATGTTAGTCATAATTTCAATTGCAGGATGGAACATACGTCAAGCCGATACACAGCAAGCTGTCCTATGGAACTATGATACTTGTTCGAGTTGGTATTGTTTATGACTGCAGCAGGAAACTGGAGCAAGCAGTCACAATAGCAACACGTTACTCTGCTGTACGGCACCAGTCTGAAATGGCTCCTGGGTAAGTCTCAGCTAACTGGCAATATGTAATAATTACATTTTTAACAAATGTATTTGAAGTAAATTCTGTATACAATATGTTATCACGTATAGTAGGCTATGTAAGCAATACTTTATAATGTATAGTAGGCTATCCAGAAATATAGCATCACGGCCCTTGTGGATTTGTTTATAGTAGGCTGTGTAGGCAACACTTACTAGGAGAGATACCCAGCTGCACCTGGGGGCTCTTTCCCTCCCCCCACCCTTCACCCCAACTCCCCCTTGACCACCTGGAACCCAAACCCTTGGTACCCCATTCATCCCTCCCCCTCAAACCCCCCCCCCCCCCCACCCCCCGCCGATTCCCTCCTTCGCCCTTTATCTCAGAAAACGTATTATTAAGAAGCACTGAAACATTTGAATGTGTCTCAGAAAATATGTTACAATGTTACTACCATCAAAAAAGTAGTGGAATCACATCAAATATTTCACAGTTTACTCCATGAAAATCGCATGAGTCTATAAAGGCTAATATTTCTTAAAGTATTTAACTTAGGCCTACCCCGACTAGTATATGTTCATCCCGTGCCCCAGACCCTTCGCCATGCAAAGTTGGGTGAGGCTAGCCCTAATCGTCAGGCCTCCAACTTTGGACAGACAAACGGACAAGCGGAGAAACAGACAGACAGACATATTCTCACACCCACAATCACCCCTATCACTACAACACCTACCATCATCTCTACCACATCCACCATCATCTCTACCACATCCACCATCATCTCTTGCACATCCACCACCATCACTAGCACAACCCTTCCCATTCTCATCCCGTTCCCTGTGCTCAGTACACAAGCCTGCATTCCATATAATTCCTGTAATACAGTAAATACACCATTCTATGTTATTATAATTGCCTAGTATTCATTTCATTCGGTGTATATTACTCAATCTGTACTCACTACAGAACCTCGGGTGTATTGTCACAAATCTCTAGGATCTAGATAATGTTTTACATCTGATATCTGATAAATAGTGTTCCTAGATTTCTCCTATAACAGTTAAGGTAAATTATGCTGCTCACATTTTGGTTCTGTATCAGTTAAGGTATTCTGGATTGTTGTTTACTGTGATTTCTACTGAATACTTATAGAATACACTACTGAATTATTTCTGTGAGATTAGCGAAGCTTCTGAATATGTGCACTATTATCAATATATTTTTAAATCGATACCTTTTTATTATCGTGTTTCAGAGAGCCAGAACCTCAGATTTTAGACTACCAGACTCAGCAGTACAAGCTGATCCCACAAATTGCATCTGTGCTTGCTCTGTACTTCTCAGCCAAAAGTGCAGCACAGATCTACACCAGCGTAACAGCCAGTATGGAGAAGGGTAATGTCCAGCTCCTGCCAGAGGTGAGGCAACAGTGAGCATACCAGGTTTGCCTTCTCACATAACATTAAATGGGGGCCTGTCTGGGAGCTGAACCTGGGACCTCTTGCTCAGGCCCCCATTTTTTAATGTTACATGAGAAGGTATTGCTGCAGTACCTTCACGTGTAACACTGTTCATTCAGAACTGTGACATATAGCACAGATACGACCGCTTGGACTGGTTGGTCGGCATGTAAGAGGTTGGACAACATTCCTTCCCTGCTTTCTCCTGTCCTAGGTCCTATTCTGTTCTTATACCCCTTCTATGTACTTTATATATTCCTACTGACTTAGTGCTTTCTCTTCAAAATTATTATACAACAATGAGACATTTGGTGACTTCTTATATATGATGTAGAAAAACACTAAGATGAATGTAGACATTGTGTTTACACAATGTAACAATTTTTGCTCCTGAGTAGTGCTATTGCCTAATGGTGTATGCCTAAAAAGTATAGAAAATAATAATTAAATAATAATAATTCGTTGTGTCGGGGGACAGGCAGCCAGTTTATACATACAGTACATGTTAGGCTTATATCGAAGTCTTAATTAGGTTTAATTAAAATTAAATTCATAAATAGTAATTTAATGCACTGTATGTATCTTAATTTCATGAAAATGTATGCTTTATTTAAACCTTTCCTTATCATCAGACGTCTCTATGATTTTAGTTACACTCCCTTTCAAGTGGGCTGAAAGCTGTCAGCTCAGATGATGCTACCTCGGGCATTGAAATATGTCGTCTGGCTTGTGGGGGGCACGGGTACCTGGCGTCCTCCAACCTACCCCGCCTCTACACGGGCACCACGTGTGCCATCACTTATGAAGGAGAGAACACTGTGTTGTTGCTGCAGGTTGCCAGGTACGAACACGTGCAATGCGCTGGCTGTAACAAGCAAATGGTGAGAGGGAAAAAATTATGTTTGCTTAAAAAGGAAAATTTGTAGATTATTATTAAATGGCGTTTTAGGAAGATTGAATAGATACTAATTATGGAAGATGCAAATATAATAAATGAGCAGTTCATTATCCTTCGCAAGATATAATGTAAAGTTACACAATATTAATTTTAAAGGTTAATAATAAAAGAGAATTAGATTTTTTATACTGGTGATAAAAATACCTTTAAATAAATAAAAAAGATATGTAGAACAAATGGAATAGGACAATGCATACTATCTCCAGGATGGGTCACAGTAAACAGAACGAAGTAAAATGGGAATAAGAAAGAAAAGTATAACTAAGAAGGTAATAAACAGATAAAGAGACATTGACTTACTAGGCAAAGGAATATAAACACAATTTGTTGGACAAAAAAATAAGACTACTTCTCTTTTTTTTACTTTTTGTTGTGAGCCGTTACATGAGCACATGTTAATGATGAAGATGTGTTTTCGGGTTATTCATGCCCGTACCACCTTTCGGGTGGCTTAATCTTCATCAATCAGTCAATCAATGAAGATATTATTTGTGTAGGTACTTGATCAAGACACACCGAGCAGCTGGAAGACGGGCGCCACCTTCATCTGTTTCTCACCTCGCTGGTGAACTTGCCTCATCGCCTTCGTTATCCAATAAAGGTAATGATGGACTCTCATTTTATCTATCTACTGCTTCAACGTCCATGAAATAGAGATGCACATGATGACGTATACATGTATGAATGTGTGATTACATAAAATAACACTGGATGTTTTCGTGTATATGCATACACATAGGTATATGTATGAAAATGTAATTACACAAAATAGCATATGGATACTCATGTATCTGCATTCACGTGGACAGAGTCACATGCATCTTAATGTTCAGTATATCCTATATATACATACACAGATGTTTATGTGTATGTATGGATGTATGCAAATCTATATAAAAAAAATTTATGTTTATCCAAGGTTGGAGGCCAGACACATGGAATTAGCCTCAACCAATTGTGCATAATGCCTAATGGGGTGGTATGGGACTGTCATAGGCAGGTCGAAGTCAGCTTTATTCCCCTACCCTTCTTTAAGAAGGTCAGTTCCAATTGCAACCCCCCCCCCCATTAAGCCTGAAATGGTGGCTTTTTGCCGCTAGAGCTTTTCAGCTGTTCGTAGTATTACCACCAAGTACTGTTTTAACGATATTGACATTCAAAATGCATGTTTTAATAGCAGATTTACGTTCTGGGGACATCGAACATTTAAATGATATAACCGTTTGGGGTCAATCCAGTGACCGGGATGGTCCAGGCACTGTTGGGGACTCCAGCTTGTATTCAAATTCAAATTCAAGTTTTTATTCAGGCAAAAGTACATACATAGATGAAGAGTTACAAACATAAAGTTGGATTTATAGATAGAGCTAGTACATACAATACCTAAAGCCACTAATACGCATAGCGTTTCGGGCAAGGTGTGGGAGGAAAAAAAACCACTTCGATGCTTAATATGCTTAATGCACAATATATAGCATGCAGACAATCTCTTGGGTGCAGTAATCACAGTGTTTCAGTACCAGGCAGACGTGAAAGGACAAAGTATGCAAAATATGCATATGCCTTCATGCACAAAGTAAAACTTATATATAATTATCAAAATATTGGCAGTAAAGATCATTGGCTTCTCTCAGCATGTAAAATAAACATGAAAATAAATCCCTAGAGATGACACGACTAAAATAATGAGAAGAAATTGGAAAAAAATACAAAAATTATATCAAGAGAATCTTAAAGCAAATGACAGGTATAAAAATGTGTTAATTTCCCTTGTTTTTCATCGGCAGCTCTAGTTGAGGCCTTCCGAGTGTCGGCTTCAGCCCTCGTGGTGGAAACTGAAGCAAGACTACAGAAGCTCTGTGATATGGGACGAGAGTACCATCATGCTTGGAATGATTGCTCCGTTCAGCTAGTCAAGTGTGCTCAGGTATAGTAAAATTATTTGTTAATATATGTTTGTATATAAGAATAAAGCATAATTAATTCTTCACTGTGAATTTGTATTACATTATTTTATTACTACAGTACAATAAAATTATCCGTAAAATTTTAATTACTAAATTGAGGCTTTGCCAGGCACATACAAGGCACTACATTTGTGAGAAATTTGAGGCTAATGTGGAGTCGCTGGATTGTAGCGAGGGAGTACGGAATGTCCTGCGTAGCCTATGCCGTCTGTATCTCATCTACCATATCACTCTTACTCAAGGAAACTTCCTCAGGGTCAGTCAAATCAATAGTTGATTTATGTATCCCTGATAAATATTAATATTCAATCAGCAAAATTATCTTGAGCACCCTTCTTTCAGAATTGTATTTAAACAGGTAATTATTGCTGCATGACATTCTTTGACAATGATGTAAAATATATGTACACATGTAAATGAACATGAATTCACACACACACATTACCTACATATTTACCAAGAATATTTTTGGGGGACGACAGTGTGGAGCACTGACGGCCAGACACATAGCTGTCCTTGAGGCTGAACTATGCGAGCTGTTGGCCACGCTGCGGACCCAGGCTGTCTCTATTGTGGACGCTTTTGACATCCCCGACGCTCTGCTTGGCTCTACCCTGGGATGCTGGGATGGTAATGTTTATGAAAGGTACGATCAAACTAAATTATCGTCAACATTAGCCCCACTTATTTGTTTTTACTAGAGGTAGAGCTCCCCTTGATCTTTCTAAATCCAAATCTTTAGTAAATGAAGATCATTACGAGAAAATGAATCTCGAGGCAATTTGCCCGCACCGCCGAGTAGTGGAAGGTGGGGCTGCAAACCTCGACGCAATCAGACTAAATTTATGTAATTATACGTACATCACACCACAGTTAATGTCTTTGTCCCTTAATGATCTCGTTATAATTTCATTTATGTATTTTGCTCCTTTGGATTTCTATATCCAATTTCGAACTGTTCTCGCCACCTGATACTTGCTCCGAGGAGTAGACCTATTTTCTTAGAATGTCTGGTTTTCTCTTTGTGAGAAAATGGGAATGTTTCAATGGGAAATATTTGTGAGAAACATTCAAAAGGGTTAAAGTTACTGTAACCTGTCATTACTGGTATGGAAACCTTTATTCAAGTTCAAGTTCAAGTATGTTTATTGAGACAAGAAAAAACTACATCTCAAAGGGATAGAGTAGCTTAGGCTATTTCTACCCCCCTCTACTTCAAGTCCCTCAAGGGGCGCACAAATTCAGTGAGTACAGATACACAAATCACAATACAACATTTAACATTGCATATTAATATAGTAAGTGTTACAATCATTGGGGCAAAATTCTTGTAGTTCCTAAGTATTCTGTCTATCATATCATTATCACACATCCAAACAATTTGAAGTGGTACACTACTTATTTCCTTATTTCTATGGTTATCCATAATTTGACACTTTAATACATAATGGTCTCCCAAGTTCAAGTAGGTTTATTGAGACAAGTTAAAAAAAAAAAAAAAAAAAAAAAAAAAAATCAAAGATTAGCTTAGGCTATTTCTACCCCTTCCCATACTTCAAGTCCCTCAAGGGGCGCACAAATTCAGTGAGTACAAATACAAGAATCCCATGTAACATATCAGGTTAATATAGTACTATCTAAGAGTATAATAGTGTACATCCACCGCACTAGATTTTAACCCATTAACGCTCCAAGATAATATTCTCACTCTACTTTCATCCATGATTTAATAAAACTACCTTTGCCCTGTCTGTCACATTCCATGAGATACGAGATTTTCTCAGACAGACTCTCCCAACACTGTAACATTTCTGCTTTCTCCTCATTTGCACAACAGCTACTAGCATCAAAGGTGATCTTATTCATATCTAATTTCTTTCTTATTTCTCTATACCGTTTTACTTTAACCTTTGTTTCGACATTTGTCACTACAGAAGGTTGAACGCTAACACTACTAGAAAGTTCATTTTCCTGACTATCCTCTATCATCAATACGTCATGTTCTTCCTTACTTTCTTCAACGCACATTTCACGTCCTGTTTCACTTTCCACTTCACGTCCTATTTCACTTTCCATTTCACGTCCTGTTTGACTTTCCATTTCACGTCCTGTTTGACTTTCCATTTCACGTCCTGTTTCACTTTCCATTTCACGTCCTGTTTCACTTTCCATTTCACGTCCTGTTTGGCTTTTCATTTCACGTCCTGTTTGGCTTTCCATTTCACGTCCTGTTTGGCTTTCCATTTCACGTCCTGTTTGGCTTTCCATTTCACGTCCTGTTTCACTTTCCATTTCACGTCCTGTTTCACTTTCCATTTCACGTCCTGTTTCACTTTCCACTTCACGTCCTGTTTCACCACCATCTTCACCCCGTCTACCCCCCATAGTTAATTTTTCTAATGCCTCAATCCTCTTTTCTAGTTTTTTTAGATATTCCAATATTTGAGTACCAACCTCAGAGTTCACTATATTGACCTGAACCTTGTTTCCACAAGGTTTAATTTTTTCAGCTGCATTTCCTACTTTCCCTAGGCTCGCCTTAATTGTCTCTGTTCCTTTCTCCCACACATTGTTCATAGGCGCTGTCATTGGCTTCCAACTGTTTCCTCCATGTTCCTGCTGCACAATCTTTCCTTCCTTCGAGGATACATCTATCCTGCTTGTAGCACCCGTCCTCGAGTCTCTCAGATGAGGCTTCATGCGACATAGATAGGAACCAGCATTGTGGCTTCCTCGACAATTGCAACAAGATGGGACGATTTTTTCACCGTTTTTAATCTTGACTCTACACTCTCGAGAGTCGTGTTTCTTACCACAGTACCGACACCTGGAGTCAAACTGGCATTTCCAAGCCATATGTCCCCAACGAGAACACTTCATGCATAATATGGGCTCCTCAATGTATTTTACAACTTTCCTGTAGCCTAGTCCTTGCACAAAAATTCTTTCTGGAGCCTCACCCTTTACCAAGGCAACAACCTGGCTTTGTTTTTCACCACGAACACTGTTCCTCTTTGCCCAAACAACACTATCATTGTTGAGCAATAGATAATCAGGATCCAAATAAGTTGGATACTTAAACACTATGACCTTGGTGTACATCATACCTTTTTCCGGAGTAACCATCACAATATTCTCAAACCCATCCTTCGTTAGGTGTTCCACGGCCTCCTCTGTCCCAACTGTTATATAGGGCCGGTGAAGACCCTCCTTGAATAGTGGTTCATATTCAAAAAACTCCTTAGCCAAACGAACCGTCCACTCCAGCTTTTGATGGAAATTCAGTTGACATGCTGTAGGGAACAACAGCCTCTTCCTTCCATTAGTCTGCATCTCCCGCGTCCTGCTGAGCATGTCTTCATTTTTTGGTCTCTTTGTTATTTCCTCCTCACTGTCTTCGTCTCGCTGTCTTTGAATATTTCTCCGTTTATATCTGTTTACTACTGCTTGATACGGCCTAGTATCATCCTGTCTGCCATCCCCACTGTCACACTCTCCAGGCCCAGTACAGGATCTTCCATCACCTAGGCAGACCGCCTCAGCCATTTCCTCGATACACAAAGGCACTGTATCACTGCAACAGTCGAGAACAAATTCACAACATCTAGCTGCAGCAGCCACGTGCAAACACGAAGATGCGTGTTGCTCCACTTAGGGAAAGAACTTTTGTTTACTCGCGCATAGTATCCAAGCTGCTCGGTTGCTCTCCCTCAGCTCTCTGGAAACCTTTATCTCATTTTATTTTTCTTCCACTTCTTCTCATAAACTTTAGGTTAGATAAGTCATTCTTCACAGCAGAAGAATAGGGCTTTAGATCAAAATTGCTTTCTTAATTCTATATTTATTCTAACAATACTGCAGGACAATTTGGAAAGTTACCTTGGCATCTTAACTAGAATGTCATCCAGCCTGACGGTACATGGTATCAAATTATATAACAGTGTATACCTGCTCTTTAAGGTAACTAATTATGCTTAGAAAGATTCATTTCATTTTCAGTCAAAGAATCAACCTTTAAGGAGCAGCAGAATATGCAATTTCAGAAATAATTATGTTGATGTTGTGTTTCATTCGTCACTGAAACGTCATCCAGTTATAGCTATCTTCGACAGCCAGTTACAGCTGTTGCTTCAGCAACCAGTTACAACTGTTGCTTCGACAACCAGTTACAGCTGCTGCTTGAGCAACCAGTTACAGATGTTGCTTTGACAACCATTTACGGCTGTTGCTTCGACAACCAGTTACAGCTATCATATGACCGAAGCCTAGTTTCGGAATTTAGGTTCATCCATATTGATGTAGGACCGAAACACCACTATGTCAGGGCAAACTGCTCAAAACAATAAGGTTATTTTGATGCAACCTGGCCTGAACGGAATGAGCTTAATTCTAAATTATGTTTCAGAATGGCATACTTATAGTATTTAATATGGCTTTTTGTGTAAAATACAATAACATAGCTATGTACTAAGATATACAGAACTAATGGAACTATGATTTAAGGGAGTTTTATCTAGTAATAAAATTAAGAATAATGCTGAAATGAAATGATAGTGTGGTAAGTCAAATTTGCAAAGGCAACGGAGAAGACAGTCTAGAAAGTAGAGAATATAATAGCAATAGAGAAAAGGGCCAACAAAACCTTCGCATTTGTAGCTAAAAGCTCAGAGTTTGATTCCCGTGACATGACAGATACGTTTGGGCACGTTTCCCTTCACCTAATGCCCCTGTTCACCTTGAAGTAAGAAGTTAGGGAACTCTTGTGGATTGTATCCTGGGAAGGTTTCTGTCCCCATCAATGGGAAACCATGTAAGTTATCACTGACAATCTAACAGAACCAGAGAAAGACTACACATGGCAAAGAGAAGAGAGGTAGACCAGAAAGAGGTGATCGGAATCCTCAACAAGGTGTGGCCATCAGGCGACCAGGGAATGTTAAACTTGTGTTGAACAGAAGAAATTTTGAATGAACAAAACCAACCAGTGAAAGTCATCTTTCAGAACAGTACCTCATATACGAACAGAAAATATGAAATTGAGAAACAGATATGCGTGGTCAAGAAGAGGGGGGATGCACTGAGAGAACATGTTGTGAAAGTTATTGGTACACCAATACCAACATACTCCCAGCACCTCTAGACCAAGCCGACGCCGGACACCATCTCTCCCTACTCGAAGAGCCAACTAGAAAACGTGAACCCCCCAAAAAAGTCTATCAACATCCCAGTGATCCCAGGTGATGATAGCACCAGGCATCGGAGAGCGAGACGTTGAAAAAAAATAAATACCAGACGGTGGTTGTGACCTAAAGGACAATAACTGCGATCCGTTAGCTGGTGGTTCCCAGACACCAACACGTTGTCAATGTTGAACACGAGCTCACCATAGCCCGTGCTACTTGGAACTTTGTTTCAGGTAGCGAATCTTTAGCAACAACAACAATGTTGAACCTGAAGTCGCTGCCGTGAAAGTCACTTACATCCACCAGTTCGTAATCAGATATGCCAACAAATTTTAACTTCGAGATATTTACAAAACACGCAAGGTATATATAAAGCTATGAGGCAGGGCACAAAGAGTTATAAATCTCACTCCTGATAGGCTCTAATAATGTTAACACTGATTCTGATACGGTTAGCACTGATGTTTATAAAAATGTGAAATTTAGGCATTGTATGTACTAGCTCTACCTATAAGTCAACCAATCTTTGTAAAAATTTCTTGTATGTATGTACCTTACCTAAATAAACATTAATTATTTATTTTTATTTATTTCTAACTGGACATAGCAATGTGGACATAATATTTCACGTTACTCGAGCAGAAATGTTCATACTTTGGACATTTATATGGTTGATGATCTTCTTCACCTCATAATTGATCTTTTCCTATCAATTAATACATTTTCTTCACTTTAACTTGGATATATTCAACGACTGCATTAACACGATTAGAAATATAAATGGCATTTTGAAATATATAATTCAATACCTTTGCTGATTCCTTCCTTTAATTGTAAATAATATTTTAATTATCTTCTTCAGGTTGTATAATGCAGCTCTCAAGAGTCCTCTGAACAAGACAGACGTGCCTAAAGCATATTACAAGTACCTCCGCCCACTCATAAAATCCTCCCTTTAAAGGAAAATTACGTCAAGAAGCTATTGATATAGGGAAGCTAATGATAATATAATTTCTCAACAAATAATGGAAGATATTTACATTAAGGATTTTTATAAATTTGCTCATATGCGCTTGTATTTGAATTATATCGATTGAATTTACATAATTCATGAATACCATACTGAATAAAGTTATAATTTATAATTTAATTTATAATTTGTATTTTAATTTATAATTTAATTTACAATTTATATTTTAATTTACAATTTTTAATTTAATTTACAAATTTTAATTCAATTTACAATTTATATTTTAATTTAAAATTCATAATTTAATGTACAATTTATATTTCATAATTTAATATAAATTATAAGTAATTAATTATAGCCCATAAATGTTCATATAAATAAATGTAAAGTGATATAATAGAATGGATGGGTGCTAACTGATGCAGACAAAGCAAGTAACTAATTCTGAGGAGTAAATTAGAGACAATTAACAGATTAGTGTCAATAGGGATGTGCAAGGATACTTTAGGCAATTATACCAATTACCAATTACAATTAGCACCCAGTCTTGAGGTGCTAGGTATTACTGTTACTATTACTGTTACTGTTATTATTAATATTATTATTATTACCTGAATTTACCTGAGGGACTGTTAGCTGGTGCCCTCGACGATGACAGGAGGCCGGCGACTTGTCAAAGTTCCCCCCATTCCATATATGACTAACCATCCTGTGAGATGGGGGTATTAGATGAACTTATAGCTAGTTTTTTATCTACACTTTGTAATCTTTCATATAGAATAGGGTAGCAGCACATTGATGTGTTTACCCAAGTATGTTAATAAAAAAAATAAAGTTATTATATTTTACTGACCAAAAGGACTTTTTCTAGGCTATTCTAATTGTTGGAGAATATTCCTTATACAAGGAATACCACATTCCTTATATAGGATGTGCTATTCATTTTATTTACAAGATATAAACATAATTACAAATTTCTAGTGAATGGATAATATCGTTACTGGTCGTTCAGTTCCTGAACCGACTATGTGCCTTTGTAATCCTTTATACCACCGCCCACGGGATGGGTATGGGGTGCATAATAAAGAAAGAAATTGTAATTGGTCGTTGCCGGAGTGCATACGGCCTGTGCTGTAGCTGCCCCTAGCCCTAAAACAACAACAAGCCTCCCCACAAGTGTGGAGGATACAAGACACTCCGTACATTGACAACATCGCACACTAATATTTTTTATATGTGTATAATAATCCCCATAAGAATCTCAGGGTGACATTTCCCGGGTTTGTGGCCCAGGAGCAGAATTGATTGGTGATTGTGGTACATGGAAAATTCAGTGAATCTGATAAAGGTAATGAACCCATCCATTATTGCCTAAACATACCTGGAGTTGAAATTCCACCCCACAGTATACAGCATAATTCAATTTAACTCCCTATCACAATATATAATTCAGTATATCTCCACATCAAAATTGTGTAAAATAATAAATTCTGGGAGGGCCAGAAATGGCTGGGCGCATTTCCTATCTCCTAATGCATCTGTTCACCTAGCAGCACGTAGGTACCCAGGTGTTAGTCAGCTTCTTGTGGGGTTGCATCCTGGTGAGGGGAGCTTGCTATAAGCCTAAAGTGTATAAAAACACACCGGCTGCCTTTCCCCAACACAACTAGTTCAGTCTTGCACGTTGTTTGACGATCCTTTCATCTGTGGCAATTAAGCAAGTCCAATCTGTGTCAGGGTTCAAGTGACAGGATGAACAATTCAATTAGAATACTGCAAGAATTAATTTTAAGTAATATTGCAGCATTGCAAATTGCAGTCTCCATGGCGTAGTGGTAAGACACTCGCCTGGCGTTTCACGAGTGCTTTGGCCTGTATTCATATCCTGGCCGGGGAGCATTTACTGGGTGTCAATCCTTAACTGTACCCCCCCCCCCTGTTTACCCAACAGTCAATGGGTACCTGGTTGTTTAACAATTTGGCGGATCATTTTCTGGCAGAAATTAGATTTAAGGCCCTGCCCGAAACACTATGCATGCTAGTGGCTGTACAAGAATGTAACGACTCTTCTATGTATCAATAAAATAAATTGTTTTTTATTACAGTATAGTATTTTTATTTTTATTCCCAAATGATGTACCGGATGTTTTGGGGCATAAACCTGAAGGCCGCCATCTATCTACTAGTCTCAATGAGGGCATGAAGCCAGCAGCTTGTCTTGGATCCCCCCCCCCCATTTTTCCTGATCATTTTTTCCAACTGGATTTTGAACCCCAGTAATTTCTTGCCATTTATTAATTTGGTTGTTAGGGGGTTCTATGAGGTTATAACCCCATGGGTGAAAAAAACATTTATTGATTTCTGTCCAACATTGAGGCTTGTTGAATTTGAAGCTCTTGCCAGTTGTGTGTGTTACATCTGACTTTTTGCTGCATGGTAGAATTGTTTATGTGATTGTGATGTGCATTGTTCAATTAAATTTAATACTGTAATGAAATACAGCATACAAAAACTGGCAAAGCATACAGGAGGGATATGATTGTGCTAAGTTGAAATATAGGTCATAATCTTAACCTTGAATGCAAATGGAGCGCATTTAATCCTATCATGCAGAACCAGTAGTAGACTGGTCTTTACAGTCCAGTATTTTCAAGAGATTTATAATTGCATTCACATTGGTAAAATACTATGTTCTCCAATACTGTTCATAATTATGTAATATTCTAGCAGTGATACAAATATTTTTTTTCATTCTAGGTACCCTGAACAGAAAGTTACCATGTTTTCATCTAACAGTCTTAGCAAAGTTCAGTAAGTTTTCATAAATATTTTATTTGTTGTTAGTTATCTATTAATGCTTTAAGTAAAAATTATATACATGTATATAGTGTGTGTGTGTGTGTGTGCAAATCATGAAGCAATTAACACATGATGAACAATGTGACAGTGTCAGACCATGAAGGAAGGATTAAGACAGGAATTATTTTAAGTGCTTTCGTATTTAATAATACATCAAATTAAATCAAATGTTTATTAAGGTAAAAGTACATACATAGAGGATTAGTTACAAACACAATGTTGGATTTATAGATAGAGTTAGTACATACAATACCTAAAGCCACTAGTATGCATAGCGTTTCGGGCAAGGTGAGGTGGGGAGAATAACACTTAGACTAAAACTTAATAGTAATTGAGCTTAAAGTATAAATTGTTGAAAAAAAATAAAAAATAAAAAGGGGGGAACATGCAGAAAATAGCAATTATACAAGTTGGTCAACAAACAACATTGTTTACAAAATCTTCAGAAGGATGGAGTTACAGTTCAGTGCATGTGGATATATAGGCAGGAAAGAGGTGTGGTGAGGTGAAGTAAAATATCCTTAATGGGATATTAATAAGATATTAGTGAGATAAATGTGTATCAATGATCCTACTCAAATTGCCTTTTAGCTGATCAATCAAAAATGGATCTAAATTATACAAACCATTGCTAATATTCAAATTACATGATTTTGTAATCTGTATTAAAGCAGATTCCATAATGTTCCTATTGAAAATACTTTTACAATTCGTTATTGAAGAAGTCCTCTCCCAATCAGTTTGGTGAGAACTTTCTGACAAATGAACAAAGTATTAGACAATTGACCATGTCTTACAGAGTATTTGTTGTGAAATTCTAAATTTTAAATCTTTGGGTGTTTGCCCTACATAGAACCTATTACAGTTTTTAGAAGGTATTTTTTGTAAATAAGACAATTATCACTATGAGGACTGTTTCTAACTAATAGTTTTCCAGCAGTATTTTTGTAATTAAACAATACATGTATAGTATATCCAGTATATCAAAATGTTTCAAAGGCCTTGATAATATTTTCGAACCCAGAAAAACATGGTAAATATAACACATTTTTTGGGCGAATTTTCTCACTGCATATATTATAATACTGTACTGTATGTACGACGTGCTTTGCTACGGCAAACTTCGAGTTTTTTTTAAAGTTTGCTGTAGCAAAGCATGTCGTACATATTATAATAATGTATGCAATGAGAAAATTGTAGGGAATGGACATGCAAGATATGTTTAAAATATTTTTTCCATTCACAATTAAGCTTAAGGTTAGCATTTTGTAGGTCCCATAGTTCACATTCATACAAGCGTAGACATTGATTGTTAAATACCTTTACTTTCTATCAGGTATCAAGATAACCAAATTCACTAATGATAATATTTTTTCTGATCTCCAGGCCTCTGATGGCACCAACAAAATTTACAAATGGGCCATTTGGGGATATAAAATTCCCCAGATGTTTTTCAGAATATTGCATTGCTTAATTTATTAATTTGTTTTACACAGTTCAAATCAAGCCAGATTCATTCAAGAGAGAATATCAGGTGTGGAGAAACACTTTGGCCAGATCTGCAATGCTCTCGGTTCTTACACCAGAAAAACAGCCAAGTAAGTTTCATAAAAAAAAGACACTTTTCCAAGCTGAGCTTTTTTTTGTGTACCCTGAATTAAATTCCGCTGTCCTTCAGTGAGGAACGTGTAAAGTTAAGCAGGATGAGACCAACGCTGCAGGGTTCTTTTCAGGCTCTCTCTGTAGTGTCATATAAAGTTCTAGGCTTCAGATTTTGGATTTTTGTTCCATTTAGGGCTTTTTCTGGGGGGAGCCCCTTCAGCTCTCCAGAGCATACTAGGTTGATATGCTAATGTCAGACTTTAGCATCAGTCATGTGAATGGAGTTCTATGGGCCTACCGGGGACCACAAGCCCGAACCTGGCTCCCTCAGAAGAGGTAAGGGGAGCAATGGCCTATAGAAACCCCCATGTGGATGGAAGCATTCTATGTCTGCCATCGACCTGGTTAAGCACCCAGAAAGGTAAGCGTCCCAAAACAAACCCCTATTCTGGTGAAAATTGCTACCACAAGCCGAACAAGTGGATAGAACTCCCCTAAAATAAACAAGCAAACAATCATGACATCACACATCACCGCGCCGCTGTCCGTGCAGCTTCCGGGGGAAGCTGCGCAGACAGCTGGGGAGAATCCACCCCCAGTTCTAAGGCTGATGCTAAAGGCTGGGGTCATGTGCTCCGGCTCCGGTGGTTGTTTCAGCACTGTACCTAGAGTGTGGTGTCTGTCTTCTAGGTGGTGCGTGAGCTGGGAGTGTTTCTTCAGTACTCGGGCTGCATGCGCCTAGGGTTTCCTTCCCTAGGTGCCCTGTAAGTACTGCCCTTGGGGCTTGGGGTTCCCTTCCACAAGTTCCTTGGGTTCTGCCCCTGCTAGGCTGTTTACTGCTTGGTTTTCGGCCGCCCCTTGTATGCTCAGGTGTTCTGTCTCCCTTGTTCGCCCTGGGGTAGGGGGCAGTTTGCACTGGCGGGGCTCAGGGTGCTGTGCAGCTTGTTTTCACCTATCATAGCGGTCGGCTCTGTTCCACCTGGGTACACTGTCTTCTTGCGGGGTTTTCTTTTTCTTTTTGTTTTCTGCCTAGTGGGGGGGGGTCTGCCTTGGTTCTTGCCCCCTGTGTACTGAGTACTCTTCCTTTTTCCTCCTGTCCCTTCTTCAGTACTGTGTTTTGTTGGCGTGGTCTTGTCCTTCTCTCTTGGGGGTTCGGGGCCGTCATTTTGCCACATACTTTCGCCTCGTATCGTGCGGCGCTGGCGGAGCCGCTTCAGCTTGCTTTCGGTATTGAGGTTACTTCTGCTTCGTTTAGCATGCTGCCTCGGGAATTATTTCACCTCTGGCCTGCTTATGCGCTACCTGAGCGGTCCTGATCATTGGACAGAGTGCTCTTATCTTCTCCTAGGTTTGTTGTGGCCCCTTCGGTTCCGGATTGTTTCTGCAAGGCTCTTTTTCTGTTGGCCTTGGCCTCTTGAGGTCGGGTTGGTGAGCTTCCAGCGCAGGAGTTTTCTGCTCCTTCGGTCATGGCAATGGGGTTGTTCGTTGCAGCAGTCTCCTTCTTTTCTGGCGGAGAATGAGACGGCTGCTTTCCAGAGGGGTCCATGGGTTGTTGATGCTTGGTTGGTTTGGCCGGGGGTGCATCATGTTTGGTGTCTGGTGGCGACCCTCCACCGTTCATTGCGCGCCACGGTTTCTGTGTCCTGTGTCGCGCTTTGGAGTGATCCGATTTCCCTCCTTCCTTGTTTGCGGGGTGCGGGTCTCCCAGGTCGCCTGCAGGATTATTACGGCTAGCTGGCCTGCGCTCTCTCCCCGTGTCTATGTTCGCAAGTTTGCGGCTCTTGCTGCTGTTTTTGGCAACATGTCCTGGGCTGTCATTCGGGCGCGGGATTTTTGGCAGTTGAGCAGGGTCCTGGCTGCTCGTTTTCTCGTGCGCGTTCTTGGGCCTATTCAGGCCTGTGTCGCTTTGGATCGGCAGTTGCAGCCGGTTGTCTCGACTCGGAATTGAGGAGTGAGTGGCGACCACCTCCCGGGTAGGTCCCTCTCTTTTCCTCTGTGGGGAGTTAGCTCCAGGGAGCCAAAGGGGCTCCCCCTAGAAAACCAGCATTGAATGTAATGAAATGCCATTTTCTGGGTGAGTTCCGGAGGCTCCCCAACATCCCTCCCTCCCTCCGGTCGGCGGTTTTTCACGTTTTTTGACATTCACCCTCAGAACTGGGGGTGAATAGCGAGCGCAATAGGTCTGGGGCTTTCCCTTCCCCCTCCCGGGGAGGGGGGAGCTTCGCATACAGCGGCGCGGCAACATGTGACGTCATGATTGTTTGCTCGTTTATTTTTGGGGAGTTCTATCCACTTGTTCGGCTTGTGGTAGCAATTTTCACCAGAATAGGGGTTTGTTTTGGGACGCTTACCTTTCTGGGTGCCTAACCTGGTCAATGGCAGACATAGAATGCTTCCAACCACACGGGAGTTTCTATAGGCCATTGCTCCCCCTTGCCTCTTCTGAGGGGGCCAGGTTCTGGCTCGTGGTCCCCGGTAGGCCCATAGACCTCCATACACATGACTGATGCCAAAGTCTGACATTAGCATATCAACCTAGTAAGCTCCGGGGAGCCTCCGGGACTCACCCAGAAAATGGCGTTTCATTAAATTCAACGCTGATTTTTTTTTTTTTTTACTCCTTTGGGGCTTGTACATATTTCCCTGCTCTGTTGGAAGCTCAGATCTGTAAACCTCTATTCCATTCTGTTAACCTAGAAGTTTGGGCCTGGTTTCACTGTCATTACAGTACAGTATCATTATTACAAATTGTGATTACACCCCATCTATTCACATCTGTGGACAGCAACAAATGGTTTACAAATTGAACCTTGAGAAATGTTTGTAATTGGCTTTGGCCCACAGAATTATCATTTTATCAACCTGACATTGTGGCTGGATTTTTGCATAGGTTCTAATCCTCATTACGGCTAATATGGATTTTCCCATTGATACATCACATTAGTGTGATTACTTTCTGTATTGAAAGAGGATCATCAGAGGTAGAACATTCTTAGATGACAGCCAAAGTGCATGGGGGATTGTGGAAATACTGGTCCAGCTTCAGTGGAAGCCTCGGGAAACCCTCGTGTGTTCAGTTGATCTCCAGGCTCCAATCCTTTTGACCATGTCGTGGCCTGGTTGTCTGGGGCGTGTACATGGGAATACTCACCACAAAGGTTCGAATCCTCATCACAGCTCCTATGGATTTTCTCATTAATTCATCATGTTGGTGTGATTTACTGTGTATTATTAATCTTAATGATATGTTTTAGTTAAAATATAAGTTTGTTTTATTTGCGTTTCATGGGGGAGAGCATCATTGAGAGCATCACTTGGGGGGGGGGGGGGTGGAGAGCATCACTGCTCTGCACCTACAGAAGGGAGCTGGAGGTAGTAGGAGGTGGAGGTCTGAGTGAGGTGTGCATCTTACCTTTGAGGTGTTTACCTCATTTTCTCAATGTTATTTGACAAAGGTCAGTTAATCTAGTGAGTGAGAAATTATTTCCATGTTGTATTATGTCTCATTCTCTGTATCTCTTACTAAATGTTATGTACTCACCTTGCAGGTTTGTTTATGTTCCATGAATCCAAAATAATTGTACTCATCTAGTTGGTCACTTGGTTTCCCCCTCGTGTTTGAGATATATCTTTATAACTTAGATTTGCTCTGCATTCCCAATTTTAAATTAATGTACATGTACTGTAAGTAAGGAAATGGGGAGGCTCAGATTATTTTTTATTTTAAATATTATTAGCCTTCTTCTTTCACCAAAATGCTCTGGTGACAATATTCTATGATCTCAAAGGGATTTATGTAGGGGTTTTGACTTTTTTGACTGAGCAACGTTTGGCTGTTCTGTACAGTGCAGTATGTCATCCTGCCTGACTACATGTCTGTGTCCAAAGGACACGGCAAAATCTATTTAGTGAGCAGAGAATGTAATGGCTTTGAACCCAAATTCAAATGGCTAATTAATTGCATTACTGCTCAATTTTGTTAATGTTGATTACATAACTATTTATATTATGTCACACATAGAGCATATTTTACACAACTTTTGTAGATTATTACCTTGTCACACCTGTGTTCTAAAAGTCAGATAAATTTCTACATTATAAGAGAACAATATCACTGAGTTGCTGATGCAATACAGATATGTATAAATTTTAAGTCTGATAATAAAAATGTAATACAGTATTGTTATTTTTGTGATGGAGTGATTAAAATTTAGTCTTGGTTTTGCACATTGTATATTTTCATACTGAAATAGAATAATTGTTACATGTCATTCATCACTTTTAAAGCTGATAAGTGAGTGATATTCAAATTGCAGTAATTCTCTTTGTCCCCTATACCAAATAAGGCTGCGAGATAGAGGAGATGTACTCTCTAAAACACTCTTGGATTATGGCGAAGTGGAAAACCTGAACAAAAGTTTGCGGTCAGCCCTCTGTGATACAGCAGATACATTAGCAGCTGTTCAGGACTACAGGTAATTCCTCATGTCATGTGCACAACTGATGCATAAGACATTGTGTTGGCTGTGTTTGGCAGAAGGTATCAACAACAACATAGCATTTGAATACCTTGGGTACAAGAGCTTGAAGATACAGTTGAGCACATCATATCCGACAGGGTCAGGACTGAAACCTGTCAGTTACCGAAACATTTTCGGTTATGATGTAGATTTCCTCTCACACGCTATTAAAAAAAACTATAAAATTGTACTCACCCAATCAAATTTTGTAATTTAACTATGACCTTTGATAATTTTAGTGCACTTGATTGTTCACGAATTCCTAGTGAATGGTTACATCATTTTGATATACAGTACTGGTGGCTCACTATCTTCACAGTATTAGCTTACACAAATTGAAAGTGACTCAGGGATACACCTTTATACAAAAATATATAATTTCACAGGGATAATCTGGGCTAATACTTCTGTTTACAGCATTCTCTACAGTATGTTGAGCTTTCATATACCCTACCTTCTTATGCTTTACAAACATGACGGATTATATTTATGCATCATTGCTCATCCCAAGCATTCTGGACTTCATTATGTGATATATTTTTTTTGTAGAAAATGGAGGGAGCATTAAATATTAATATTAACATGAGGTTCTTAGTTTTGTAAAATATAGCATTGAGTGTAATGAAATGCCTCTTTCTACCTATCTTAAATGACTTAGCTATCCGTACAAAATATAACCTTACATACCTCAAGGGGTGCATGTATTGGTACACTAGAATAAACCTAATATAACATAATAGTGTATTGAATGCTTTTCTAATTTGGATATTCTAGTATCCAGCACTACTTAGGCCTCACAAATAGCAAATAATGAAGCTTTTGCTGCATCTTGTCTCTAAAAAATGCTATATTTACAAAAAAAATTATTTCTAAGCTCATTTCTGTAATGGCAGAAATGTGCAAGTAGAGAGACTGGAGACCAGAGTTGTAGGAGAGATTGCATTATATGGAGGCATATGCAAGGCTGCTCGGGAGGAACTGAAGAGAAGCTTTGACACACGTCAGCAGGAAATCAATCATCGACGAGACCTGGAAAAAACCAAGAACCGCCGCCCTCAAAATAGACAGCAGATTGTAAGTACAATACCTGTGGAAAGAGTGAAATAATATAGCCTTGAAATTGACTACACTTAAAATATTTCAATTGGGGGGCAAATCAGGTATTATCCCACTGCATCAGCCTTCTGATACATGATAGTACGTATGAGCTAATATCAAAGTAAGTTACATGATTCAATGATTACATAGGGTATGCAGGAAATTAAGAGATGTTTTAAAATTCTGGTAAACCCTCAACACATGGCTATCACCAAAATTTGCCATCTTGCAAAAACAAAAAAAATAATCAAAATAATATGTTTATAGAATGATACATTTGCATGCACAGGGCAAGGAAAAGACAAAAAGTATGTTAGCTTGCCCGGTGGGTACCTCCTTACATTACCCACCTGGCTAGCTGACATAATTAAGAACCACACTTGATTCCATCGATTTACAAGTATCCTGGGATAAACCACAGTACCCAAGATTAAAAAAAAAAAAAATAATGTGTACCAATACAGACAACTGAATGGAAAACATTGGCAATGCTGTCTATAGCTATGTAAACAATCATAACCCAGATTGAACCACCTGTCTGCCACTCGTGCAATCCATCAGGCAGCAATGCTGGTCACCACTAGTTTTAGGATGTCAATGCACTAAAGTCTAGCACTGATTAAATGTTCAACCCATGAATATTGCAGAAAAATGGTATGGGCAGGGACAGGGAGCTACCAAAAGGACCCATTAGAAAAGAGACATTTCAGTACATTCAACACTGGGTTTCTGAGAGGGTCCCCTCAGTAGCTTCCCGAGCTAACTCACCATGGGAGAAAGTAGAAGCCGATACCTCACCATGGAGAAAGTAAAAGTTGATACCTCACCACAGAGAAAGTAGAAGCCGATACCTCACCATGGAGAAAGTAGAAGCCGATACCTCACCATGGAGAAAGTAGAAGCCGATACCTCACCACAGAGAAAGTAGAAGTCGATACCTCACAAAGAAAGAATTGGCCTGCTGTTACCGTGACAAGAGCGAAGAAGTAGCAAACACTATACACAGGAAATCAACACAACTCGGGCTTGATGTTGGCAAGGAGGGGTTGACTAAATACTGAGCTGCTAGCACTTGTTTAACCACTGTATTGCACTAACCATGATATCATGAAGAAAAAGGTGGTGGGTGTACCGCCCAACATATGATGTTTGTTAGTATATCGTAAGATTCAAAACTCCCACGGGTACATGGGGCTCACATCCTGTTCCTCAGGACTCCAGTAAACAGACAGCATCTTGAAAAAAATTGTCTGCATCCCTCTGGCAGTGAGAGCCTTAGTACTGCCAGAGCATCCGAGGCTAGTGCATGCCGCTGGAGCTCACAGCAGAGCTGTGTGGATCAAGGCTACATCACCATTTAATAATAACGAATAAAATAAGTAATTGAATTATTTTGAAACAATGAGGTGTTTCATGACATTCAATGCTGGTGATTTTGGGAAGACCCTTGTGGCTTTCCAAAAATGCCTGGTTAAAAGACAGAACCCAGGCATGCTCAAAACACACAACCCTGCCAATAACAGGCCCAGGATAGGACAGAAAACTTTCAAGGTACAGTAGATCATGGACACCAGAAATTGCCAAACAAAAAGTACAACCAGAAAACCCAGACCCCATAGCAGCCAAGGAACATAAAGCCTGACACAGGATTCCCGTGAAAGGTGCAAAGTTGGGCAGGCGAGCAGAACCTGTGCACATAAAAAGAAAAGTGCCACACAAAGGCATAAACACCAGAAAGTAAAAGACTATGGCCTTCTGTGCGCTCCAGGGCAAAGTAATGCCCTGCGAATGACAGAACAAGGCAAGGGACGACAGAAGCCAGAGCCACCGGCATTCAGCTAGAAGGGTGACATTGGGATGTTGAATGCTAGGAAATCCCAAGGAGCCCTCCCAGAGCTCCCTCCACCAATGGACACAGTTGATGAAGGGGGCCCTATGACCAGAGGCTCAGAAAGGAGAGTGTGCAATGAAGCATAAACCCTAAGCCAAGGGCAAGGCCAACCACATAGCCAACAAAATAGAGATTGGTCAGACCAGCTTGCCACAAAAGCAGAGATTGGCGAGATCCAACATGACTACCAAAGCAAAGATTAGCCGAACCCAACAAGGCCACACTGACCTGACAGACATGTCTAAACTCAAATTTGACGAACTAAACAGGAGAAGAGAAGGCCAGGCAGAAGATAAATGAACTAGCCAAGAGCCAGCTTTCAATGAAATATGTATAAAACCACCCAAAGAGGAAAACAACAGGTAAATGCCAAGGAGTGAACCCCAAACTCCCACCTTAGTTTTAGACAATGAGTGCCTGCAGAGACAACCCTTAAACTAAATTGAAGCAGATAACAATAGCCAGAGACACACAGAATTGGCTATCCATGCCATGAAGTAAAAAAAAAAAAAAAAAAAAAAAAATGGAACCTGATACCTCACCATGGTATGGAAAAATGGAGGGAGCCGGTCGGCCGAGTGGACAGCACGCTGGACTTGTGATCCTGTGGTCCCGGGGTCGATCCCGGGCGCCAGCGAGAAACAATGGGTAGAGTTTTTCACCCTATGCCCCTGTTACCTAGCAGTAAAATAGGTACCTGGGTGTTAGTCAGCTGTCACGGGCTGCTTCCTGGGGGGTGGAGGCCTGGTCGAGGACCGGGCCGCGGGGACACTAAAAAACCCCGAAATCATCTCAAGATAACCTCTAGCACAGAGACAAATGTCTTATCTGAATTTGCCTATGCAGAGCTAAGGTGCATAAGGAAAGACCACTAGGCAATAAATGAAGACAACCAGCTTCCTCAACCATGTTGTTATGAGCTAAGCTGCCATCTAGTGGCAATCTGTGTAGGAGCTAGTTATTACCCAGTAGCTAAGAGATTGATAGTTGGTTTTCCTCACTATTCTAATGATTGCTTGTAGGGGGGGTGTTTTTTAGTATATTCATTTGTTTTTATGTATAATAATGAATGGTAACACAAGGTAGACTGAGATTGGTTTTGCACTCTCTCTCTGACCCCTCAACCATATGACGAAACCCTCTTAAAATGTTTCCTGCCATGAGTAAGGTCAAGCAGAGCCTAGTGTGAGTACCATGTCCTGAGTGGACCACGACTCTTACTTCAGGAATAATTGACAGGACATAGCTTAGAAATGTCTTGACCTTTGTCTTGATCTTGTGCTTTACTTTTCATATGTCTATTCAGGTAATTGCCGAGACAAAACATCAGAAGGCTACTGCAGAAGCAAAACGGGCTTGTCAAAACCTTGAAGAACAAATGGACCAGTTTGAACAAAAAAAAGTAGCCGACTTAAAGAAGGTGCTCAGAGAATTTGTTCAGGTAAGAGAGAACATTATTTTTAAATTTGAATTCAAATCTAATTTTCAGATTTGTATTAATTTTAACAGCAGTTTATTTCTACTATTGTCTATTAAAGATTTGTACATCTAAGTAACCTTTTGACCATTCATCTATTAAACACATCTTGATACAATGATTGAGAGAGAGTATTTGATTAATTTTGAGGATAGAAGATGATGAAGGCAAAATTAATTCAAGCTTGGTAGACATGGTGAGTATGTGAGGAAGCTGGGATTAAGGGTCAACAGTAAAGTTCAGTTTTGAATGTTTGGTACTTTTAATTATGTACAATTTCCTGCTGTTTATTCAAGAATTGAGTGGTATATTTTAAAGCTGTAAACAGTTTCTGATGTGGAGAATATTGTACAATACTGATACAGGTGTTGCAGGCGATGAGTCACAATAACGTGGCTGAAGTATGTTGACCAGACCACACACTAGAAGTTGAAGGGACGACGACGTTTCGGTCCGTCCTGGACCATTCTCAAGTCGAAACGTCGTCGTCCCTTCAACTTCTAGTGTGTGGTCTGGTCAAGATACAGGTGTTGCTCCAGTGATGTTCGACTAAAATCACGTATTTTAATCAACAGACTGAACTGGCCTTCCATGCAAAGGCACTGGAACTATATACCAAGGCATATAATCAGATTTCCAATATTGAAGAGGAGGAGGATCTTGAAGTAAGTCATGACACAGTAGGGTGGGGAATAGGGAATGGGAAGTGTTGAATATGATAAAATTCTTTTTTCTATTGGGTCTCTCAGTAGCTTCCCTTATTGTCATTATTTGACTTGGGTACAAGCACATTTATGCAGCTACCCTAGACTATGTGAAGGGTTACATAGTTTGTGTCAAGAGCTAGCTATATGATATTAAAATCTCAATCTCTCAGGATGACTAGTTTTATAGGGGCATGTGATCAGTAGCCTGCATTGGTAAATTTTGGATGGATTGTGAGGATGTCCTCAGAAACACGAGTGGACAAAGTCAAACTTGCGATGCCCAGGTTCCTCTACCAGCAGGTGAAAATGGGTCTAATGGCTAGATATTCAATAATAATATTTAATAATTATTTTTATTGAATGTCACTCCTTGTTTTGAAGTGTTTTGGCTCTAGTAGGTTTTTGTTCATTTCTGTTGTGATCTGATTCCAGAGCTGCCCTTTACCTCCTTGAGTGAGTGGGGGAGGGACAGATTTGGTGCTCGTAGTTCTTTAAAGGCCTGATTTGTTCCCCAAGGCTTAGTCATTACCAGGTTGTAGCTTCAGGGAGCTATTGAGTGGCACATCACAAAGAAGTGTTTCGTTATATTCAACACCAAAATTTTGGAATATACAAACTTTATTTCATGCTTCTTTTATCATTGTATAACCAAACACCTATACAGTACATAGAAATTATCTATACAGTATATAACACAGAAAAGTAATTGGTAAGCAAATATAATCTGTAAAATTTATTTAATTATTATTAAATAATAAAATATTTTCTTTCAGACAAGCAAATTTACTAAATTTTAATTTCTAACCACAGGCATTCCGTAACGCACGAGATGTCTTTGATGCGGTAAATCAGATTGCTCTTTTCCTTTTTAATCATTTAGTATAGGTCTTGTAGATTCTGTATTTTATAATTTTGCTTTTGGTGGCATATTCTTCCATGCTTATTGCTGGTAGCTTAGTAGGTCACGTTTGTTGAAGTTAATTCACTGTTTCATACCTGATGCATGTTTGATGGTGTTGCACTCATTTGAATTTTATGGTGATGCAAATGTTATTTTTCATAAGTACACACTTTATTATATGTTTTCTGATCAAGACCACTTTATTCTTCTTGAAGCAAAACACCAGTCAACTCATAGACAGTACTTGATACTGCCAGGCAACCATCAACATTTCCTACACTCCATGATGGGAGACTTTGCTATTACTCAAAACATGTGATAAAGGGGAAAGAGGGACACTGGTGATTACTCAGTCCATCCCAGAATGACCACCAGAAGGATCATTAAGCTGTTTTTCTTGATTTAAGTGCAAGACAGGAAGCCTGATTAGCTCATAGGTCCAGCCTAAACCATGCGTTGAATGTAATAAAATGTCAATATCTGGGCGAGTCCTGAGGCTCCCTAACACCCTCCCTTCCCCATTGTGTTGGTGTGTTTCATCATCTTAGAACTGAAGGTGGGGCGGGGCGGCTGACTCAGTATGTCTCCCTCCTCCCCCCAAATGAGGAGGGAGGTAGGAGCAAACTAGTGTGCACTAGTTTCACAAACATTTTGTGATTTGTTTTTTATAGTTGGGAGAGTTCTTTTTGGCAATTTTGGAACTGCAGTCTCGTGCAATCGTCTGTTGGTTCGCCAAACTTTCTGGGTGCTTCCCTGGTGGTGGGAAATATGATTAACGTTAAATGTAAAGTGTTCATAGGCCATCACTCCTTGCACCTCTCTGAGGAGGCCAGGTTATGGCTTGTAGTCCCCAGTAGGCCAATAGAACTCCACAACTGATGGCAACTAGTAGTAGTGTGGCACAGATCAGTGTATGATATCTTCAGAGAGCCTCTGGGATCCACAAAAAAATTGGTGTTTAATTACATGTAACGCTGGTTTTCTGATAGGCAAGTCCTGGCCACATTTTTTTTTTGTTTATTGATCAATTTCTTTACAGAAATATTGGCTGCCTTTGATTAGGCACCATTGTAAGGGAACTTAGAAAGATAATGAGGGTGTGCTCCCAAATATTGAATTGAATGTAATTAAACGCTTTGTTCTGTTATGGCTTTCACTAGCTTCCAGTTCCCACCCTATTCCCTTATTTTCTTTGGGTTGGAGGATTTCACTTAGGGAAGTTCATGAGTGAGGGGGGATGGAGCTTCAGGTGACCTGGGCTGCCACCTGTTGGTGCTCAAACACATCATTGCCCCTGATATTTTACATTTGCTTTCTGGTGATTTATTTCTCAATGTTATTGATTTCTGATCACCCAAGCTGTCATTGCCATGTAGAGAGTGCCAGACTGGTCCAGGCTCCTGGTAGGTAAGAGTGGATCTCGGAAGCCTAGAACAACTGTCTAAGGCCTGGTTAGCAGCTACCGGGGGACCCACCAGAAAAGGGTGTTTCATTACATTTGTAGCTTGAATTTTTTTTTAAATATAAAGCTTTCTATCTAACATCATTACCTTTGTGGTAGGAATTTCGTAATGCTTTAAAAGGCAATGCTGCTGCTAGAGCTGAAGTTGTTGGAGCAGGACAGGGCTCGTCACTTTCTCCTGTCATCAACAGCGTAAAAGGGAAGAAAAAGGAATCACATAGAAAGGTAATGAATTACTGATAATTTTATTTTATTTTTAAAGTAGTCAAATTGCTTGAGAAATCATACACTGAAATTACTCTGAAAAATCAAAAAATCAGTTTCAGACATTCTTCAGTCTTTTTGGTGGTTTTAGTTTCATTTGTGCCGCATTCCACATCAGGGATTTATTCATGCTGTTCCTGCCTCTAGTACATTTTACCTAGAGTCTGGGTGAAGATCATTCTCTTTTTGGTATCTCCTGCACTTTCTGCTGGTGTCTGATTTCTTGGGGGGCCTATACAACTGTATAGGGGTTACTGATATAGCATTCCCAGTGTATTCCCGCCAAACACACTCCGAAACTACGACATTGATAGAACGTTCAAACAAGGTTTAACACCTAACCAGTTATAACAACCAATATAGCAAGTTGTAACATTCTAATATGTCATAGACACGTTAAGCCAAGATGTAACAACTTTATTACAACCAAGTTGTAACAAACGGAAAATAGAGACAGTTACGGTTTGTGCTTCCAGGGTTGGCATACCTGCATTGAGCACTCTGTAGACACTGGAAAACCCCCCAAAAAAACTTTCAAACCAGAGATGCCATACCAATGATGATTATTTTCAAGATGCTAGTGCTCTCTAGAGTGGAATACTCTTGCACAATAACAGCCCCTTTCAAAACTGGAGAAATTGCTGACCTGGAGAGTATGTGAAGATTCTTCACTGCTGGAATTCAATCAATACACCATCTAAATTACTGGGATCGACTCAAAAGCCTAAATCTGTATTCTCTTAGAGTGCAAGCGGGAAAGATATATAATAATTTACACATGAAAGATATTAAATGGCTGGTCCCAAATCTGCACACAGAAATAACATCACACGAGACCAGTAGGCGTGACAGGATGTGCAGAATACCCCATTGAAAAGCAGAGGTGCAATAGGTACTCTGAGGGAGAGAACTATCAACATCAGAAGCCCGAGAATGTTCAACACACTTCCATTACACGGAAGGGACATAACTGATCGACCCCTCACAGTGTTCAAGAAAGAACTTGATAAACACCTCCAAAGAATATCTGATCAACTTGGCTGTGATTCATACTTCAGGCTGCGAGCAGCCGCGCCCAACATTCTGGTTGACCAGTCCATCAACCAGGAGGCGTGGTCACAGACTGGGCTGCGGTGACCTTGATCTCTAGAATCACTGCAAGGTAATGTAAGGTAGTGTTGCGCCCATCTACGAAAGTCATCAAAAACATGATTGGAGCCATATTAAGTTACCATTCATACCCTAATGTTTCCCACACTGAATGGGCTGATTTTTGTGAGCAAAATTTTAATTTCCACCTGTCATATGAAGGGCAGCTACCAAGAGAATCTATCTGTAAAAAGAGATTTAACCACATCTAGCGTATTTCCCATGCCTTTGCCTCAAAACCACCTTTTCAGAGAGAAACAGGCCCATATTTGTGAATAAAAACTGAGAAATCTCAAAATGAAAATTAACCATAGAATTTGGCTTTAAATGTACTCAATAACTTTTCCAAGGCCCCAATTCTTTCTTCTAATATTGCACCCATCTACAAAAATCATCAAACATGATTGGAGCCGTATTAAGAGTTATCATTCATACTCTAATATTTCCCACGCTCTGTGGGCTGATTTCATTAAGGAAATCTTTAACTTTTGATCTATGATATGATGGCCAAATTTTCCACCAGACTGTGAATTGTTCCAATGTCCTAAGCAAATCCGCACATCTCCTCGCTTCAGTGAACAAGAGTGTGTGGAATCGGGTGAGTAAATCCGGCCTGGAAAGTGCGTTCTAACCGGAGATTCGCCAAATCAAGGTTTGTTGAATTGCAGTTCCACTGTAACTTGTGGGTTGCATCCTGGAAAAGGCCAAGGGAGTTTGATAAGTCATCAAAAAATGACTTAAGCTTCCCATCCCCGGCTATAGGGAAACCATAAGGTGAATCATATACATGGTGTAAATGTATATTTTTAAAGGTAATATTTACAATGATTTGACAATACTTTACAGTATTTATTAAATTTCTTTTTTTTCAGCGGGACATGAATAAATCCATAGAAAAACTGCAAATTGAGGATTATGAGGAAATCAATGAAAGCACATCTAGTGAGGATGATTGATGGAATTCACATCTAATTTAATTACCAATAAAATGTTTTAGTTCATTATTTATATAGTGTACTTGTAATAAATTAATAAAGTTTTGTTATATTTTGTTTAATCTGTGAATTTATGGTATGTACTCTACAAATTACAGTATATTGACTGCCAAGATTTCAACCAACATTTTAAAGGCTACACAGCTCTGTGAGCTTATTATACAAGCACATTATTATGGTTAATATTATAAAATGTCATATTTTTGAAAGTTTATAAGGATCTGTTATTTTAGCAAAATGAACGTTGTTTTAATGTAATGTTTTGCTGTGGCGAAAAGGTTAACATTTCGTCAAATCTGTTTCATCCGTCCATTTTATACAATTGTAAGATTTTTACTGTTGTTATGAGACATATGTGATAGATGAGATATGAAACTAGAATATGGTACAGTATTGCATATTGCTTACCATTTATGATGACAGAAATTTAAGTGATGCAGTGTTGTACACAACTTAAAATATATAATACAAAAATACATATCCATATATATATATTTATTTATTTATTTATTTGTTTTCTTTAGGACCAGAAAATCCCCTTCTTGAAGTGTATAATATGGCAATATTATTGGGAAATTTCCTATCTCTTGAACCAATAGTATAACCAATCAAGAGAATGCTTTCCGACCAATTTCCCTTACAAGCTGCCTTTGTAAAACATTGGAGAGAATGGTCCTAAATCATCTCCTTCATTTAATAAAAACCATGCTATCCCCCCAGATATATAACTACATGCATGGAAGGAGTGTGCATCATTGCAACACCTCATTTCTTACCATTCACGCTGACAAGTCATATATCACCTTCCTAGATCTTGTCTGCTTTTGATATTGCAAACCCACATGTTAATTTGAGTGACCTTGTAAGAATGAATATTGGTGGTGATCATAATTTCATGCAAGAAGAGCCACACATCTATGGATCATACAATAAAATAAGCAGACTCCTAGATGTTACTAATGCTTGGCTTAGGGCTATAAGTATTCCTGGAAATTTTCATTACCTGCTGATGTAGACTTGATCAAATGTAAAGTGTATCAAAAAAATTATTCCCACACCCTCTGTCACTGTGTGATGGAATGCAAAAAGATACATGAATTCAGAGACAATTCTATAAATGTTCAAGATTTGTGTAAATATTTCATTCAAAAAGATCTGGTACTAAATTTTAGCCAAATATTCCCTTTTTGCTAACTGTAATTAGTAACTAAGTGATTGTAACTTATCCATCGTTGCCCACTAGATGGGAAGGGAGGGGAGTTAGCAGGATAAACATATCAATTGTGACTAGCTCTCCACATGTGTTAGTTGCTTAATTTAGAAACTGTACTTGTGGTCGGTCTTGAGCCCATTGTTGATGTGACGAGGTGCATTGAATTTGTAATTAGCACATCAAAACTGTAATTAGCTTAACTAAATGAATGTTAGGGTTCAGTCCCTGAGCCCATTATGTGCCTCTGTAACCATTTCCACTACTGCCTTCAGGATGGGTATGGGGTGCATAATAACTAACTAATCTAGTCGACTACTTTGTTGGATCAGAGGTTACTTATCAACAGAAAGTAATCTGTATTATTCCAGGGGCATAGGATTGTAACAAGAGACTTTGAACTAGGCTTCCCCTAAGCTTTACCTTATTTAATATCTTAATAAACATGCTGTTGAACTCTGTGTTGAGAAAACTCAATGTGCACATCATTAGTTATGCTGATGATATAATGATACACACCACTGGGTATGCTAACACACAGAAAACACTTTTAACTCTTTATTAGACTCGTGTCAGGATACAAGTTTGGTCATCTCAGCAGAGAAGCCAAACATACTAAATTGGCATCCACCCAGGCAGGGAGGAGCTGTTTGCAAAGATGCAATTGTATGATGGCTCCCTGCTTGACTATGTAAACAGATTAAAATACAGTACCTTTGCCTTGAGGTTCCATTGTATAGTCCTATTGTAATGAGACTGTCATCATTACAGCAGAGACAGCCCATTGTTGATGTGCATTAAATTTTGTAATTAGTTCATCTTAACTGTAACTTGCTTAGCAAATGGAATTTTAGGATTCAGTCCATGAGCCCATTGTGTGCCTCTGTAACTCTTTCCACTACTGCCCACAGGATGAGTATGGGGTGCATAATAAATGAATTAAACTAACACCATCAGATATCAAGAAAATAACCTTCATACTGCTTTTTTGCCTTCAGAAAAGCACAAGTAGGCAAACCTCATAAATATGCTTTGAAATATAAACTGAGAATCTGAAATCAATAATACATAGGACATAAATTCATTAACTGACCTCTTCTCATCAAAACTATGCCTCTACAGCACTCACACCATCCTCTCCTCACCAAGCAAACAACCACTGATTCACAAGTGGCATACTTAAAGCAATTAACAAGAAACACAAATACGAAAGAACATAGGATTGGCCTAGTTACAAATTAACTATTTAAAAGATACTCATTAATGCTCACAGTATAAAAAGAGCTAAACTATCCTATTTGAAAACAGATTTAAAGAAGTAAAAGGAAACATTTAAATCACATGGAAAACCATCTCTAGACAACAATCACGTAACAAAAAGATTAAACTCTCCAAGAATGGTTACACACTTGCAACAGACTTAGAAAGTGCAACTGAATTTAATAGTTTTTCATCAATTGATGTTAACCTTGGCAGAATATCCCAGAGACCCAGACACGTTACTACATATCTCACCAGCAACTATCTTAAGGGGACAAAAGGATAGCTCCTAAAAAAGTTGTTCAATGTCAACCAATATTTTTTGACTAGTTGTATATGAAAAGGGCTGCAATTGTTCCAAGTTTCAGTACTGCAGCCTAAACAAAGGGAGATTGTTTTTTTTCTTTTTTTCTTTTTTTTTTAAAGAATATTACACATTTTCAAATTAGTTGAGACCTTTCACCTTTTCAGATATAATCATTCTATGACACTTTTCTGACACATTAGCATATAATAAAGGATCTGTAGGAAGGGATTTTCCAAAACATCTTTCGTTGTCCTAATACAAATAGTCAAAGTTCCCCCAAAAACTTATGCAAATATATCATGTTTATTGCTATTTATAAAATCAATAAATGAACTTAGGAAAAAATGCTTCCTACACTTTTTAAGAGACAAACATTACATATAAGGTGTAAGTTTCATGTAAATTGAATAAAAATGAAAGAGTACCAACTCGTTTGTTACTTGAAAAATAAATCATTAAATATTAAAGTCTAAGGTGCTGCCATCTGTGGCTGAGGTTGACATAAACCAATTTCCTCCAAAATTGGCACCCTTACAGATAGTCTTACATACAGTCAGGTGTAAAAGTTTCGTGCAAATCGTCCGATAAACAAATATGAAAAATAAAATTGAAAAAAATCTAATTTTATTTTTTTGTATTTTTTTTTAATAAAACTAATTGTATTTTTTTAATATTTTTAATATAATATATATAATACTATTTACTTAATAATAATATTTAATATAATATATAAATACATAATTTAATAATCGTTTTTGACCATTTTGGAAAATTTTTGACACATAATTCAATATTTTATTCTCCCTTCCTATTAGTGCTACGAGGCTGAGATTTGGACCAGATGAAACCCTTTTCATATACAACTCGTCAAAAAATATTGATTGAAATTGAACCATTTTCATTTTTGACTCTCTTGGCCCCTTAACACACTACTACTATTACCAGTCAAATGCTGTGTCACAGGCATGTCCACCAGTTGTGGACATGCCTATGAGGCACAGGAATGTCCACAATCCCCTCACTTATTTTTTTTTTTTTTTTTTTTTTTTTTTTGAGATATATACAAGAGTTGTTACATTCTTGTACAGCCACTAGTACGCGTAGCGTTTCGGGCAAGTCCTTAATCCTATGGTCCCTGGAATACGATCCCCTGCCGCGAAGAATCGTTTTTTCATCCAAGTACACATTTTACTGTTGCGTTAAACAGAGGCTACAGTTAAGGAATTGCGCCCAGTAAATCCTCCCCGGCCAGGATACGAACCCATGACATAGCGCTCGCGGAACGCCAGGCGAGTGTCTTACCACTACACCACGGAGACTGTAGATCAGGGATCAAGGGAACATTAGTGAAATACTAACAATGATATACGCAATTACTGCTCATGTACCACATCATCAAACAGTCAGAAGACTGGCAAATGCTTTTTAATACTGACAATTGCAAGACCTTGCATGTGAGGCATAACAACCCACACCACAACTACCAAATTAATAATATTACATTACAGAGGATTGACAAAGAAAATTACCTTGGAGTCAAAATCCTCCACTCACTAAAAGTTGCACAAAAGATAGGTGCAACAGTCAGAAAAGTTAACCAAATGCTTGGAATAATCAAGCATACCTTTTACTTTAAGGAAAGGAAGGTAGTGGTTCAAGTGTCCACCGGGCAACAAAAATTATTCCAGCACTAAGTCATCTCATCAGGAACGGTTGAAGGCCACAGGGCTAACAATCCTAACTAGCTCATCAATATTGTAACTTGCTTAGAAATGTTTGCCAACTATCCCCCAGTTCGCTAAGTAATTGTAACCTATCCACCGCTGCCCACTGGATGGGGGGCGGTGTGCAGGACAAACATATCAATTGTGACACTAGCTCTCCACATATGTCAGTTGCTTAATTTAGAAACTGTACTTGTGGTTGGTCTCGAGCCCATTGATGATGTGACGATGTGTATTGAATTTTGTAACTAGCTCATCAAGATTGTAACTTGCTTAGCTAAATGAATTGTGGGGTTCAGCCCCTGAGCCCAGTATGTGCCTCTGTAACCCTTTCCACTACCGCCCACAAGATGGGTATGGGGTGCATAATAAATGAACTAAACTAACAAGGCGGATCTCACTGAAACTTTTAAAATACTAAACAATTTGAAGGACAATTGATCCAGATCGGTCCATCTAATTATAATAATAATATAATAATAATATTAATATTTTATTTAGGAAAAGTACATACATAGATGCAGAGTTACAAACATTCTGATTGATTTATAGATAGAGTTAGTACATATAATGCAGAATTTTTTTAGTGTCAACTACTCTGACACTAGAAAAATGCTTTCTAATATCTCTGTGGCTCATTTGGGCACTTAGTTTCCACTAGGGGACACAGGTGGAAACTGAGTGCCCAAATGAACCACAGAGATATTAGAAAGAATTTTTTTAGTGTCAGAGTAGTTGACAAATGGAATGCATTAGGCAGTGATGTGGTGGAGGCTGACTCCATACACAGTTTCAAGTATAGATATGATAGAGCCCAATAGGCTCAGGAACCTGTACACCAGTTGATTGACAGTTGAGAGGTGGGACCAAAGAGCCAGAGCTCAACCCCCGCAAGCACAACTAGGTGAGTACAATAAATAAAGCCACTAGTACGCACAGCATTTCGGGGAAACCCAAAGCTACCCAAAGTTTCCTAGTATTATACGGTAATGAAGAAATATGATATATTTACTCACTATAACGTTGGTGCTGAAGGTAAAATATGAAAAAATATATTTTTACTCTGAAATAATATAAGTTTACAACAAAATTAGACGAAACTAAGTGGGATGAGAGGCCATAGGAAGTCGACGGCCCAAGTTACAATGTCGTGGAGCGACTTATCTCGACTTATATTGTGGCCTACAGATTATATTTGGTTAGGTTAAGTTAGGTTTGTTGGATTATGTTTGGGTAGGTTGGTTAGGTTAGGTAGGTACAGGAGGCTGATATGACAGCAAACACTCTCCAGGCAACAATGTGTCTTTTTTTTTTTTTTTTTTGAGATATATACAAGAGTTGTTACATTCTTGTACAGCCACTAGTACGCGTAGCGTTTCGGGCAAGTCCTTAATCCTATGGTCCCTGGAATACGATCCCCTGCCGCGAAGAATCGTTTTTTCATCCAAGTACACATTTTACTGTTGCGTTAAACAGAGGCTACAGTTAAGGAATTGCGCCCAGTAAATCCTCCCCGGCCAGGATACGAACCCATGACATAGCGCTCGCGGAACGCCAGGCGAGTGTCTTACCACTACACCACGGAGACTGCTAAAATAAGTCTTGTCTTAGTCTTGAAATAAGTCGCTCCAAGTGTCGCTTGGTCCGTCGACTGGATCCATCTAATTACCACAAGCTACCACAAGCTACACAAGCTTCATAAAGCTTCCTGGCAATACGTTAATAATGAATAAATATGATATGTTAGGTTATTCTGACCTAACCTAACCTAACCGACGCTTGGATCGTCGACTTGATTTGGCGTCACCAGCTCTTTATTTTCGTCTAATTTCTTTATAAAAAGATACTTTTTCAGATTAAAATTATGTTTTTTCGTGTTGTACATTCAGCAGCAACTTTATAATGAGTAAATATAGCATATTTATTCATTTTCTAACGTATTGCCAGGAAGGTTTGTGAAGCTTGTGTAGCTTGTGGTAATTAGACGGACCGCGTCGACTTGCTTTGGCGTCACCAGCAGCTTATTTTCGTCTAATTCCGTTATAAAATGATACTTTTTCAAAGTAAAAATATGTTTTCCCATGTTCTACATTCAGCACAACATTATAATGAACAAATATATCATATTTATTTATTATTAACGCAATGTTAGGAAGCTTTGGGTAGCTTGTTAGGAAGCTTTGGGTAGTTAGCTTAGCTTTCGGTAGTTTTGGGTAATTAGACGGACCATCCAGACAATTTCTTCAGAAGGTCAGATGTAACACAAACAAGGAGCAACGGTTGCAAGCTCAACACGCCACAATGTAGGACTGAGAACAAGAGATGCTCTTTCACCCACAAGGTTATTAACCCATGGAACCGCCTACCCGCCCGAGCCGTAACTGCCAAAACTGTGCTAAGTTTAAAATCCAACTGGAAAAGATCAAGGCAAATGGAGGGGGACCTATGACAAGCCGCCGGCTTCCTGTCCTCGTCGAGGCCACTTGTTGTGTAAGTGGCCCTCAGGTAAATTCAGGTAAATTAAGATTAAGGACGTGTCCGAAACGCTGTGAGTATTAGTGGCTCTGCAAGAATGTTAAAACACCAATATTATGTACTCTTACAACCTAATGTACTTTCTTGTATATAAATAAATAAATACATAAATAAATAAATAAATCTATAAATAAATAAATAAATAAATACATAAATAAATAAATAATACATAAATAAATAAATAATATATACAATTTTAAATATTTTTACTTTACGCCGCTTTGGGACTGCTCAATGAACACGTGATGTACGAGCTTACAATATTTTGTAGTAATTTAAATGTATTACTAATACGGTTTTATACCTAGAAGTTAACCTCCAGTAATTTTATATTCATTATTTAAGAAAATAGTGTGTTGATATTTTTTGTTGTTTTTGAAGATAATATAAATGGGTTCGTACAGCCTCTGCCCATAAACGAAAATGGCGGACGTTGACAAGTGGATAGAAATTGCAAAAGAGTGCAAATATCTGCCAGAAAGTGACCTTAAGGTTAGTTCCTTGTACCAGGTACATTTATAGTAAGGAAATAGAATAATGGAGGATAAGAGTAGTGGAAAAATAAGGTGGAAGAGAGCGGGAAAGTGGCCAGAGGCGACGCTAGAGGATCGACTTGCATGTTCGTACTAAGACCATCAATGTTAGGCCTCGGGGCTGCTGGTGATGCAGGTCCCCCAGAGAGCCAGGTGGTGCTCCCCTGAGGTGTCAGGTAGTCCTGCCCTTGCTCTAGTCACTCCTAGGGTAGCTAGGGCATACCCGCGGGCTGAGGCCGGACCTGAGGGCAGCTATGGGAGGCGTTCCCTCCAGCCCTATACTGCCATTCCTACAAAGCTTCGTTTACTAATTGTTCAAAATAATAATATATGGCTGGATGCAAGTTACATCCCACAAATGATGGCTTGTTAATTAATTTTAAAATCTGCCTAAATTGAACCAACCTGAGCTAACCCCAACTTAAAGTAGCCCTACTGGACCCTACTGAATCTCTCGCAGCCGTAACTCTCTATACAGTTTTGACAAATCAAAGTTTGTCGATATGCCTATATATGATAGTACCCCCACATCATTGGTTAGGCTGGGTTATGTTAAGGTTAGGTTGGGTTTGGCTTGGGGTAGGTAAGGTAGGATATAAAATTAGTTTGTAAACCATCCAAGGTACAAAGTAACCTGTAAGACACAAGTCTCTTCGTTCCCAAGATAGTTTGACAATGGGTTTTAAAACTTACCTGACTTTACCTAACTATCCTAATCCGACCTAACCAAACCTGTAACCCAATGTAATCTATGTTAACACAGGCTAATTTAACAATATATGGTTTTAACAATTGGGAAATGAACTGTCGGAATGTATGTGTGTGATTTGACTATAGCCATCACTTGCTACACAAGACAAATCACCACAGGATTTTAAAGCCTATTTGACCTAAGTTAACGTGGTCCAACCTTATGATATATAAGTTTTGAAGCTCTTAAATTGTGGTGTTGTCATACATTGATCTCCAGGGTATTGCTGTTATACGTTGGTTTTAGTTATTTCCGTTTTTTATACAAAAGATGTAAATATAGATGCTTAAGTTTACATAAGTCATGAGCAAATTCACAATGGCTATGATGAGAGTTCTAATTTGTTCATTTAGTGTATCACGCTATTGTGATTTCTGTGTGTATTTACATAAGTCAGGTTTAAAATTTATCATAATTTTGTAATAATAAAATACAATTGGAGTATTTGCTACATGTTTTCTTTTCTCAACCTTAATATCTGGCAATAATCACATTTGCCTTGTAATGGCACATACCGATATGTTCAGTAAAGCATTACTAGAGTCGTATTCTTTCAGAAATTATGTGAGACCGTATGTGAGCTGCTTTTAGAAGAAGGAAACATCCAGCCTGTATCATGTCCTGTGACTGTATGTGGCGACATTCATGGACAGGTAAGTCTATTGCAGTTTGCCAATAATCTCACAACATGATCTCGCACTGCTTTATTTGTATTAGCGTGAGCTGTAAGTGCTATTCATACTCGCTCAGTAGACAAATACATTTTAAATATAATTATGTATATTCAGGTGCTAAACTATAGTGCATTCTAATCTTTGTTATCTTTTCTAGTTCTACGACCTAGAAGAATTATTTCGAACAGGTGGCCAAGTTCCTGATACGAATTACATCTTTATGGGTGATTTCGTGGATCGAGGCTACTATAGTTTAGAAACCCTCACTCGTCTCCTGTCCCTTAAGGCAAAATGGCCACACAAGATAACCCTACTAAGAGGAAACCATGAATCACGGCAGATTACGCAGGTGTACGGCTTTTACGGTAAGTTTTTGCTTCTCTCTATACAGTACTCTACTAAATCATCTCGAGATAAGCTCAAAATAAGAAGATACCCATACTTAGCATGTGCAAGTAAAATATTGGTCTGCACATTAAAAGCTTGTGGATTCAGATATGTATTGTCTGGCAACACTTTAATTTCAAAATTATCATATATTTTATAAGATCTTTTCAAATCTAATCACTATCTCAACTTCAGATAGCTAGAAGATTGCTGTTCTAGCACTTGGTTTCAGTTGTTTCTCACTCAGACTGCACTTGTCTCTCTGCTGTTTATGATAACCTTGATATGCCAGGTGGTGCTCTTAACATTTCAATTAACTTTGCGGATTTTGGCCTCAATAATGACTTCTTGTAAATGACTGTTGCCTTCTGATGAATGTAGGGGGTACTGTATTAACATTATCAAATAACATAAAACCATCATAATCTTGCAGTAAGGAGGAAAATAGAAAAACAATATTGTAAAGAAATAGATAAAGAGACATCAGTATTGAATCTATGTAAAACAGCACAATCCAAATGAAAAATTACATAATTAAATTTGTCTTTTTAGATTGCATGAAAGGTGAATTTAATCCTCTAAACTGCTCAGGCAGAAACTATCCATTGTGTGCCATGGGCAAAAACAAAAAATTCAAAATTGCTTTTTCTAAGGATAGTGTTAACAAATATCCACAAAGCACAACAATCCTTGTAGAAGCCTCCTTACTGTGGTGCAGCTGTAGTGGCATGGTAGAGTTGGGTAGTTTTGTTAGCCGAGTGGCGTGGTGGCCTGACTTGGGTCGCCTGGCCAGGCCTAGTCTGACTTGGGTCATCTGGCATGGCCTGGTCTGACTTGGGTCATCTGGCATGGCCTGGTCTGACTTGGGTCATCTGGCATGGCCTGGTCTGACTTGGGTCTTCTGGCATGGCCTGGTCTGACTTGGGTCACCTGGCCTGGTCTGACTTGGGTCGCCTAGCCTGGTTTGATCTGATTTGGGTCGCCTAGCCTGGTTTGATCTGATTTGGTTCGCCTGGCCTGGTCTGATTTGGGTTGCCTGACAATAGGGTGATGTGCAGCAATAATTCTGTTATTATTTCAATTGTTTCTCACCTTATTTCATTTTCTGGGAGGGAGGGCTTCTATGAAAGTGCCCTGTTCCTAGGATTAGCTCCACATAATTCAATTGAAACAAGGCAATTGCAAGTCATTGTAAGCTTACCAAAGATAAGAAGGCTAAAACCTAGCTTCCTTTATTATGGTCCAGGAAACTTAGTATATAAGATTATTCAAGCCACAGAAAGTCATAGCGAGACAAAACATATACTACAGTAAAGTAAACATAACTGAGAACAAAACCCTGAAATAATCCACCCAGTGGTTAGATAGTTCACCCGCTGGTAGCGGTGCACCTAGTTACTGGATGTGCCCAGCTGACATGACAGTCATTAAGCCCGATGCAGCGTGCCATCCCTCGTAGACAATACAGAGATCAACATGAAAATTACTTTTACAAAAGACATTGAAATTGCAAGGTGATATCAATAGTCTTTGGTTGGGCAATGGAAAATAACATTTAACAAAAATTAAATTCCAGATACTGTACTTAGGTATGGTAAAAATGAAGAACTTGAACAAAATACAGGGTACAAGACACAATTAGATCTCATAGAAGGAAAGCAACATGTAAAGGATCTGGGGATATGATGTCAGCTGACCGAACCTTTAGTGAGCCAAATAAAGCAAATATAGCATAAGCCAGGAAAATGATCATCACAGCTCTCAATCCAACCATCTCATATTTACACAAAATTTGGTAGGATGTTAGAGTACATGAGGTAGGTAACATGTGCAAAATTTTAGCCCTCAGTGATGCATGACATTCATACAGCAGGGCTGCCAATATCATAAAAAAACCTGGTGTTGAATGCAACGAAACGCCTCTCTCTGGATGTGTCCGGTGGCTCCTTGAATCTCTGAGATTCCTGACTCCATGCTAATTGGCAACATTAGATGCAGGAGATCTGTTTGCCCTACTGGGGACCAGTGCCAAAATCTAGTTCCCCCCTCACAGAGGTGCAGAGAACAAGTGACAATTTGTCACCACACTGGAAAAGCATCCAGAAAATCGTTGAAACTTTATAGACAATTGGAGGATTAAGAAAAACTAAAAACTCAAAAATACCATACAACTCACAAACTATTCACACATAAGATGAGAAACATTCAAAATTAGCACAAAACTCAAAGTACCAAATGCCACCACCACACGGCCCAGTTTCCACACATGGCCATATTGCTAGCCAGTTCTAGAGCTGATGAATTGACTAACCTGGATGGGAGGTTACCAGAGAGCCACCAGGGCTCGTCCAGAAGGAGGCATTTCATTATAGTCAACGCTGGGTTTCTGGAGCAGCCCCCTGGTGGCTACCTGGAGCTAACTAACCACAGAGAACAAGAAACAGGATTCACTAGGGAGGAGAGGTAACATGTACTAGGTTAAAGAAGATAATCCAGGATGGGGGAGAAACTCAAAGGTACCACATGACCGACTGGGACCAAAGACATTAACTAAATACCTGGCTCCAGAACCATTAGAACACGCAAACCCCCATGCCCAAATATCAACCTAGGGCATTATCGCAGGCAGTCAGGTAGGCTGACCCTACCTGACCGCCTCTGTGTGGGGACAGAACCTCAAGAAAACAACAACTGGTCAATAGGCCAACAGGCAAAAGCTGCTGCAGACAGAACTTGGGACACTGCATCCTCTGGATATAGAAGAGAGGCTAGAAAATGGAGAGGGACAAAGATTAATGGGTCCAAGCCAGATCTAATGAATGGGCCAACACTGTCTGTCAACAAGTGAGGTGGGCCAAGTAAAATGCTGCCCTTGCCTCCCAAGGAGAGGGTGAGCATCTTGGACAAGGCTGTCAAAGCATGAACTGTATAAGTACTTCAAGGCCTCCATACCCAGGGTAGTACAGGGTGAAGCCACATCCTCATGGAGCTGCCCGGAGAGCCCTTCCATGAGAACTCAAACCCTCAAGACACTGCTAAGTGCATACACATTTTGTTGTCATTCACAGCCAAGAGTTACAGAGGGAGCTGCCACTTGCCCACAATCTTGGGGAGTGCTGGAGCAAGCAGACAGTTCCCAAGTGAAAAAGGGTGTATTGTTTTGCAATTTTTTTCCATGAATTGTTTATTTTATTAATTTTTTGTTTTCTTTGTTTTACAGATGAGTGCCAAAACAAGTATGGGAATGTAAATGCTTGGAAATACTGCTGCAAAGTATTCGATCTACTCACTATAGCTGCTGTAAGTTAATATTAAAGGGTTTGTTTCATCATTAGTGTCACTAAATATAAATTAAATGTTTGATAAATGCTTATCTGATCCATACTCAGTTGCTTTGATTTTTGGACACCCTGGTGAGGATCTCTCACTCATGGAGGTGAACTTTCTTCACCACAGCAGAAAACTTTTCAAACAATCCTCTTAGGGTAATACTGTTACTGTATTTGGGAGACAATTGAGAATACTCAATCAATCCAAAATGCACCTAGACGTTTATTCATATAAAACTTTGTTGTTTCATTCACTCCTAGGCATTGCAAAGACTTCCAAGCATCGTTCACACTTAACTGCCTAATGGCCCACTAGATTATTATTCCTGACCTCTGCCAGGTGGCAGCACCTAAACCACAACAGTTTCCTGACCCAGGCTTCATGCATTCTATCCTAACTGTCATCTGCATAAGGTTTTAATGGTCAGGCAAAGATAAGAGGGCACTGCCAATACAACATGGTGCAGGGGTCAGGCATGATAGAACTTGGGGAGATGGTTAGTTGACTTTGTGATGTTTGGGTCAACACCGAGTGGTGGTGGTCTAATAATGACCTAGTAGGTCATTATTAGATAGTGAGAACACTGCTTGTAGTCTTTGTGATACCTAGTAGAACTTAGAAAAACATTCAAATTTTGTTTGAATGCACTTTTTGGCTGGGTTAAGCGTTTCCATTGTCTCCCTACACCAGTGTGACCCAGCAGGGAGACTGAAAAGTTACCTGCTGTGCTGTCAAACTGCCCTTACTGAATGAGATTCTATTCAGGGGTTAGTATGATCAACATCCAAAGCAGATGGCTCATCAAATATAATAACCAGAACAATATTTTCCCATTTTAGTGACAATTTATCTATTAATGGCATTTCTTTCTGCAGTATGGAAGGATATTATATGTGAGAACACTTCAGTTGCCACAGTTGTCTCCTTATGACTTTTGCATTTAGATTTGATCTGCTTTTTCTCATATTTCATGCAGTCGTAGGCTGTACCCATTCAGGTTGGCTAATAGGTGTATAATTTCCCCAGCATGCCCATACCAACTTGCAACTCTTGCTCTTCACAGTATACTTTTAGACAATTCATTATTCATGGCTTCATTAGCACCATCTGTTGCTACATAACAGCATAGCTTGTTAGGGATTTTTTTTGTAGGGGGGACATAAAGGTGTATCACCACAAATGGTTTTTAGTTGTAAATTAACAGAGTGGAATTTAGTATGGCAGGACATGATAGCATTGGTGAGTTTGTTGCCAGACAATACAAAAGTCACATCTCCAGTATGTGATTTGTACCTTGATCCATGGCCAGGTCATGGGGGTGGGAGGGACTACATATTAATAAGACAGATTCAAAAAGGTTGGTTTAAGGCGTCAAAAAATTAGCAACTTGAGTCTAATACAGGGGAACCTCGGTATTCAGACTTACTGTAATTGGTTCCTGAAGGTGGGACGAATGCCGAAAAGTTTGAACACTGAAAAAAAATCCCATAAGGAATAATGTAAATTGGATTAATCCGATCCAGATCACAAAAATAAATATATTAATGCAATAATAAATGAAATAAATGCTAACACACTAAGCACTTTACCTGCACTTAGGAGAGTTGATGGCATATGTGGAAGGTGGCGAGGCAGAGGAAGAGAGATGTTATTCTTTGGCAGGGAAGTCCCCTACTATTATAACTCCTGGTGGTTGTGCACCTGGGGTTCTTTTTCTTTCTTGTCTTTTTATGTTTCCCTCATTAGACTCGCTGGATGCTTTTCTTACAAGAAACTTGTCCATGGATGATTGCTTTTGCCTGAGCATTAAAATGTTTCTAAAGTGAGACCTAGCATTGTCACTCAACAGGTTTATAACAGTTTGTGACAGCTTTGTCTGGGTGATATTTTTTCAAGAAATTTTCTTTGCATTCCCCCTCCCCCCATTTTGCACACTTCTTTTATTAGAGAACTAGATTTAGGCATACCAAACTCGATAACAAGAGCAGACACACAGGCACCACTTTCATGCTTAGCAAAGAGGGTTTTTTTTCTCTCTATCGTGGTTCTAACCAATTTTCTTTTTGCTTGGCTCTTATCACTACCTTTCTTAGGTAACATGGTGACTTATTTACACTAAGAATATACAAAAATTCTAAAATATCTAAGAGAAAAGTGTAGTGGGTTGTGCACTGAATGACAGCTATGGCAAAACCGACGCATCAGGGTATGCATGTTTACGTGTGAATGCCAAGTCAACGGATGAATACCGAATATGAACAAAGTGTCAGAATGCCAAAAAGTATAAATTGGGAGCAGTACAAATACCGAGGTTCCACTGTACAGTTCTTGATTCTCACTATATTTCTTAACCTACATCCTATCAATGGCTTTGATTTAAAGTTAATTGTTTATGTTCACAATCTGCAGATCATTGATGATGAAGTTCTGTGTGTCCATGGAGGCCTCTCTCCAGAAATCAATACTCTTGACCAGATTAGAACAATTAACCGAAATCAGGAGATTCCTCATAAAGGTAAGATTAATAATGAAATGTCAACAAACTAGTGAAATAGCTAGTACGAGTTGTCTGTCTTTCTCGTTATCTCTCCCTCTCTCTCTCCTCACCCTGTCTACCTTCTCCACCCCCTTGACCTCCTCCCCACCTTCTCTTCCTTCCCCACACCCTGAGGGGGAGCCGGTCGGCTGAGCGGACAGCACGCTGGACTTGTGATCCTGTAGTCCCGGGTTCGATCCCGGGCGCCGGCGAGGAACAATGGGTAGAGTTTCTTTCACCCTATGCCCCTGTTACCTAGCAGTAAAATAGGTACCTGGGTGTTAGTCAGCTGTCACTGGCTGCTTCCTGGGGGTGGAGGCCTGGTCGAGGACCGGGCTGCGGGGACACTAAAGCCCCGAAATCATCTCAAGATAACCTCATCTCAAGATACACCCTCTACTTTCTCCACCTTCCCTCCCCCCTCCTCTACCTTCTTCCCCCTTATCCCCCCCGCCCTCTTAACAATTTACATTTCTGCTAGTTCCATAAAAAAATTATGTATTTTTACAAGCCCATTTTCCACTGTTATGGTATAGATGCACATGAACCAGATGAGAGAAAATGTGAAGAACATAGTGAAAGACACCAAGAACTGGGCCGATTTTTGCCTTTAGTTAGAAACATTTTGGGAAGAATTGTCCCTCATACAGTCCCTCTACCACTACAGTACAGGGAATGCAAGCCTGACTGCACTACATAGTGGTCGACAATAGGGTTTCCATATTCATGTTCCTAAAGATTATTAACATGTGAAAAATACAATAAATGATTATTAATATTTATAGGTTACAGTGGATATGTACCTATCATTGTCCATCTGACAATCAAAGGGTTTTTCATGTGTACAGTGATATGTAATCAAAGTAAGGAACAGTAAAGTATACTAAATGTATATTTAAGAAATTGGCAATATACTCTAATTTTTAGGTGTGTAACCCCCGTACAACTAAATACCCATGGGAGCTTGCATTGCTGTAAAGGGTCTCTCTCTGTAAGATTCAAAATTATGTACAATAACTAACCACTGGATATTACTGTCATGTGTTCACAAGCAAATTATATTTGATAGGTGCCTTCTGTGATTTGGTATGGAGTGACCCAGAAGAGATCGATGCCTGGTCTATGTCTCCGAGAGGAGCGGGTTGGCTCTTTGGCGCCAAAGTCACGCATCAATTTACGGAAACGAACAACTTAAAACTCATCTGTAGAGCTCATCAACTTGTCAATGAAGGTAAGATTTTCCTGTACCCATGTTGCTATATTACTGTGACACTCGCCATCCTTCCATACACCTCGGGCCCAATTGCGATTGGATATGTAGTCGTGTCCGTATAAATACGTAGTTGAATCCCGCCCCCCAGGCACGAAAAATAATAATTTTATATACGAAAGTATGTAACAATACATAATTGTTTTACTAGATACTGCAAACAAAACACCACAAAATATTGGTACAGTATAGTAACAGTAACAATAAATATGGTTATTCATAAATTATCCAGATGTTTCTCCACATATGATCTTGGAATAAGGGCTAGGTGATTATGGTGGTGTTAATTGAAGGTGGAGGTAGTTGTTGAGGGTTGGCCACTCTCTTGCCTTTCTTTGCCGTTATGCCCTGGATTGGTGTTTGGGCACATGGGTTTTGGAGGTTGGCCACAGTCTTGGCAGCTGATTTTGGGGTTCTTTCTTCTGGACTCTGGCTCAGTTGTCTAGGAATGTTCTACCTCTGACACTCCTCTTTCAGTACACAGAGAGAAATCACACTAATATGAAATATCAATGAAAAACCCGTAGGAGCCGTATTGAGAATTTGAACCTATGTGGTGGGTATTCCCAGGCACATGCCTCAGACAACTTGGCCATGACATGGTATGTCATGTACGGGGGGGGGGGGTGAAATCCTGGTTCGGCTTCACTGGAAGCCTCGGGAGCCCTCGTGAGTTCAGTAGAACCCCAGGTTGCAATCCTTTTACTGTGTTGTGGCCTAGTTGTCTGGGCCGAGTGCCTGAGAATACCCAGCACAGATTTGAATCCTCAACAAAGCTCCTATGGATTTCTCTTTCCCTATTAACTTTGTCATATGCTTTTTCCAAGTCAATAAATGTATACATTAATTCACTCATTAATTTTTTTTTTTCTGTAGCTGTAGTTTAATGCAGGATTGGTTATTGGAATAAAGCATAGGATAATATTAACATAGGATTTGTATAAGAAGTCTACCAATTTTAATTGTGTATTACAACAGGTATCAAGTACATGTTTGAGGGTAAGCTGGTAACTGTGTGGTCTGCTCCAAACTACTGCTACCGTGCTGGTAATGTGGCTTCAATCCTCAGCTTTACGTCGACGAATGAGAAGCATGCAAAGTTATTTGATGCAGTTCCAGATGACAAGAGAGTAATACCTCCAGTTCACACAACACCGTATTTCCTCTGAAGTGAGGTGCAACACAGTAATCATTGTTTGTGTATATTTGTCAACAAATGTGTTTATCCTGCCTCCATGTGAACGGGTATGTGGTAGGAGTTTCCCCTGTCCAAACGGACCATATTTTGTTTAGTTCGTGGGTTACTTGACTTAAAAGTCATACACTGTTAAAGTGCAGTTTCTGCATTTTATTCAGTCTATATTTTCTAGAACACTTTTTGACATTGGTATTAACTTCAAGAATTATTGTACACTCATAATAATCATTACAGTGTCTACTTGCCTGTATATTAGTTAATTTGACAGGGGAAAGCTCTGCACCTGAATGTTCAAGTGTCAAGGGTCTTTCATGACAACTCCCAAGACTGCCTGTGTCCAGGTATCTGAGTAAGGCCTAATCCACGTGCCTTGATGCTTGGATTGGAATGAGTGTCGCTGTTCCATTTTGTGACTCTGTTTCTGCGACAGTTGTGATTGGGCTATTTTCATTCCTTTTTTATTTGTAATTATTGTTGCAGTTATTATTTTTTTTTAACCACAGTCATTTTATTAGGAATCAAAATTCGACACTTGTTCCATCAGAATTTGCCAAGCCAGCTTTGATTTGATAAAGTTGGGTCAGATCAATGAGGGCTGACTGTTCTTTGTTACTTAATGGTGCTGATCATGCTGATGCTAAGGTAGGATTTTTATTTATTTTGTCTGAACATGTCAATTCCTCCCAAGGAAAGTTGTAAGCCAGTATGTGATTATTTTGTCATCAAACACAGGTTTCTTGTTCTGTTCTTTCAGTTTAGGCAGACAGTCTTATGTACGTGGTTCAGCTCTCGAGTGCAATAACGTTGCATATATAGTTCAAGAATGCCATATACAGTGAAACTTGGGTGAAAGCAGTATTTCCTCTAGATTTGATTATATTGTATATAAGTTACAGAAGTTTGGAGGGAACATACCACCATTAAGAGTGCAAAGAAACTTAAGAGAAACTGGTGAAAGTATTAATTGGGAGGTAAATTTCACACATGTGGTGTAAGTGATCTCTGTTTTATGTGAAGGTGTTAAAGGCTAACTGACAGTGTTTTACACACCAACATACAGACAGATATATTAAATAGCCAAGGTGATACATGCACAAAAAATACATTATTTTAGTGCTATTTACCCCTTTTCTTTCTAACAACCAGTATCAGATCCACTTCTGCCACATTGGCAATGGCTTCTTAGTGTCAAAGTTTGGTAGTTTAGTGATCATTCCTCTTGCATTACATTTGTATTCTAAATATAGATTCTCGATCAGGTGATTAGTTCAATATGAGCTCGATGCAACCATATTTAAAACATCAATTTGTTGATGTAATTTACTGGTGCATTTTTCTGCATTCCACACGTTATCGTATAGATATACTGTACCAGTACCCTGCGTGATTGTGGCATTATTCCAAAAGCAATCAGACAGTATTTTTTGCTTTGTGTGATTTTTTAAGAACTCAGAAGTTGAAAGTTAGGATAAACACCCAACCCACAAATTTAAAAGTGAAGAATTGATGTTGTTTCGGTCCGTCATGGACTATTACACTTACTTGATTATGACTCGTCGTCTGCAAGTTAGGATAGTTTAGGTTGTACAGTATAGAGCTGTTAATGGTAATTTTGAAAGTTTTACAGTATAGTATTGGGCAAGTTGGAGGAGATTGGCGGGTAGGTTATTTATTATGCTCAAATGCAGGTAGGATAGAGTAGTCGGTGGTCTTTGATACTGAAGTTATAGATCCATGTCAGATACTCAATTTCAGGGACTGCAATTCTTCCTATAGTTGAGGGTATAGCTCAATTTAACTCATTTCTTTACTTAATTGGAGGCCTTAATAGTTTTGCCTTTGCAGCAGTGGATAATTATCAGCCAGGAGAGTTACCAGTAGATAACATGGATGTTACATTAATATTGTTTTAATGAAACCTATTTATTTACCAAGACTGTCTGATACCCTTTCAGATTATATACCTGTGATAGAAATCTAGTTAAGTATCTTCACATTGCAAGTGGAATGGTGAAAATTCTTGAAAAAGTTTACATTGTTTATGCCTTGCATTTGTCACCTTGAACTGTATTTGCATGTGGGTTGCTAGCTTGTAATGGTGGCAAAGAGTAGTTAGTTGCAATTAATGTCAGTTACCCTCTAAGACCCCCACAAATTTGAGTTTAGATTGAGATGCATCATCATCCACTGACTGTTACTGTGATGTCAACATTACCTGTATATTCTAGTTATACTCAAATCCGAAACCAACAGTAGTCTGTGATTGTCTTCAAACATAATAAACAAACTTTCATGATACAAAAGTTTCTAAATAAAGCTTGCGATGTTTTAACTTTCCTCATTCATACCTTTCCTCTTTCATATATTTACATGTAAAGCTTGTCTCTGTAACAGATCTTGATATTTAATTTTTAGCCTACGGAATGGAGGCACATACAAGGTACAAAGTATCAAATTGTTTTTCATAGGGAACCAAAGAGAGACATATGGCATCGACGGCCTCACCCAGAGCAGACTTGGAGCACTGTAACATGTGGGACTCCTGCTCTCTTGGGTCTTTGGGGGAGTAATGGAAAGGTTTTAATGTTATAATTAAAGTTTGGTGTTAATCCAAAAGCACAAGTATATTTAATTGTAAATATAGTCATTAATTTTGAATGACTTTGAAGTACAGAGTAGATGCAGCTAAACATGGAACTACCCTGAACAGATATTTTGTAAATGTTATTTGATTATTTTCTTAGTTTTCTTGAACATTACTTTCCTTAAAATAACAAAATATGTAGCTGCAAATACCTATAATTAGCATTGAGTGACATCTAGTTTGAACAGGAAAGGTTTTTAGGATATTTGTATGGGTAGTGTTTAGCCATGTATTATGTGTTGCCATATAGCAACTATTAGGTCTCATTTATAGTATTCCTTTTTTTTCCCATGTTCCTATACCAAAATAATCCTGTGATGAAGATTCTGACTTTGGGAAGAATAACATTCTGTATATAGTATTCAACAATCCAAGAGATATCCCTCAGTGTAAAATCTTAAAATAAACATGCTTTCCAGATAGTATTTTTTAATTGACCTCATTCATGGAAAAATAAGTTAAATTATTTCATGAAATAAACAGATAAAATGTATAATATGTACGAGACGAAGAGAAAGGCGAGAGCGAGCGAGTATGTGCTGGCCAGCACACGGTAGGAACTCCAGTTTGGATGCCCCAGAATTGGCTCCAGTGGTGTTTAGGGATCTGGAATTTGAGGTGCTGTTAACCTCCACCTGAACTTAGTCTATTCATTAGATTAACCATTAAGCAAAAAACACATACTTAGGGCATCAAGAGAAGGGGGGCACCACTGAAAATTTCTAATGCTGGACTTACCATGAACCATGTTTTGTTTTTTCTTCTCCCACAGACGTGGCCACACATTTACAGTGCTAATCAGCATATGTACATTTCCTTCTGTCCTCCATGGACAGGGTGAGAGATCTGTTATACATATAGTTCAGTGATTTATTGAACATTCAACTACAGAAGGTGATTGTACAGTAGTGCTATTAAAATGCTAATGTAACCTACATATATAAATACACAGATTTACGTCTGCACTACATAAACACTGTTCGATGTGTCTCTTTACAGTGTCATTAATGTGCATTTACAAAGGTGAAATGCAATTCTGACCAGCTTCCACATATCCTGTATACACACATACATACTGTATATATACACACATACAATTATGTCTCTCCTACTCTGACAGGGTTAGATAGCTGCTATAGAAACTAGTGTGTTATTAAGCACTTAACCACTGAAGGTGATTAAGATGCTTTTACAAGCTCAGGATATAGTTATATCACATACATTGTATAATTGATGCATTGTGCTAAATGGCAAATGGTGCAGCCAAACCAATTTTCACAAAAATGGGGCTTCCATAATAAATGAAAAAATTACGTATACAATAATATAATAGTAATAATAAAAGTTAATGATAGACAATTAATCTTGAGATTGTAACAAAACTGGAATCCGGTAACTGCCACATGCTCCACCGAGGCTCGTGTGATTATTTTTTTCTAGATCATTTCGGCTGTCTTGTTCAGTCGTCCACTGAGAGTGAGTGCAACAGCGCTCAGTAGCTCACTCAGCATCCAGCATGCCAACAACAAAGTGCTATAATTGTAACTTAATTGATAGCTGTTATAGTTTTTATGATGCTGACAATAAATAATGAATTAATGTTTCATAATTCTGTGAACTGGTAGTGAAATGTCACAAAACTCGTGAAGATGTTCAAACGTATAGTGCTGCATTTGACTGCATATATTTTCTATTTTTTTTATCACATGGTAATTAATTGTAGTTACAGGATGAGAACTATGCTCGTGGTGTCCTGTTTTCCCAGTACTATACTCTCTATCATATAAAGTTTTGAACCTACTGATGGTTTTGGCCTCCACCACTTTCTTACTTAATATGTTCCAACTGTCTACCTTATTGCAAAAGTGAACTTTCTAATGCTTTTTCTGCAATGTTGTTTAGTTATGTTAAATAAATGAAGTTCCAGGTTTCAAAAACAAATCATATCTGTATTTCTTATATTCTTCTTCACTTGAGAAGGAAGTTGAAAATTTATCTCTTCAGAATTCATTTTACAGTTTTATTGTGGCCCGACACTAAAAGACGCATTTCGCTGATTCTGTCAACATTTTCAAAGGATGCTAAGAGATGAGTTCCGTGTTCAAAGACAGAGTAAAAGTGAGTACAGGTTGGCTGAAGCAAACAAATACATAGAGGAGAGTGAGGAGAGTGTTGCAAGGGCCAATAGGCCCACAGCATCTTACCCATCTCTCATACATATCAATGATGGCTGGAGCAGTATTTTGGATGCTCCATCTTGGTCTAGATGATGGCAGAGTGTAACCATGTGTTAGCTGTGTAGCTGTTGAGGGTTGGCTGAATTTGCTTAAGGTGCAGTGCTTTACCGATATCCAATCTTCTACTGTCATTGTATCCGTTGTATCTGTCAATTATTTTACTGTTGTTTGTTAGGATATCTGGTGATGATCCGGTTGTATGTAGGGACCCTATATTTACCTGTAGGCCACTCTAGCAGCCTCCACGAGGACAGGAAGCCAGCGGGTTGTCAAAGGTCCCCACATTTGTACTAATGATTTTATCAAGCTTGATTTTGAAATTCAGCAGTGTTTTGGCATTTTATATTTGGCACTACGTAGGTTTATAACCCGATTGGTGAAAAGTATCATCTGTTTTCTGACCTACATTTTGGCTTGTTGAGCTTGAAACCATTGTTCCTTTTTCATGTTACATCTGACCTTTTGAAGACATTGTCTGGATCAGTGGCCTCCAAACTGTTCAGTATTTGTTAAGTATGTTTCTTAGTGAAGCCAAGGAACATACAGTACTGTATTACTATTTGTGCATTGTCTGCCGCCTTGAAAGAGATGGTGTCTCGCCTATATACTGAAGACGTTGTGGCTGACAGTTCCCAAGTGGGCACTGAAGGTGTAGATAACATTACTCATTCAAGATACATTATTTTGCGTGGTGACAGGAAAGTTCTTCACGAGCAAGTTGGTGGTCTTCTTGCTCTTATAGTGCATTATTAACTTTAGCTTCTGGTTGGTGTCGGTAGGGGTCACGTTTCTATAAATAGTGTCTTTTAGGACTTTTTCTCCGTTTTGTGAGCTGTGGAAAATTAGTTCCTGTAGGATGTTTTAATTGGAGCCACCAGTACAATCTCAAACTGTAAAAGCAATTTAAATATAAATATTATTGAATCTTTTAATACAAATTACAAAGCCACATAACACAAATATTAATAATCATTTATACACATTGATCCCATTTTTAATGGATTATGTAAAAAAGAAAGACAGTATTACTAGACAACTATTTCCACAAGAATAAATTACTTTTAGGAATTGACATGTATAGGTCAGTAGGCCTCTTGTAGTTTCTTCATTTCTTATACCTCATTAACCTTGATTATAAAGAAAAAAAATTCCATCTCAAATGTATCTCATTTTCCTTCCTAGATATTTCCCTCCAAAGTTGTTTTGTTCTGTGCTGATGGCCAAATATTACATTCCCTCTAAACATTTACCACCAGAAGGCTACTCATGCCCATGTCACCTCTTTGGTGACTTCATCTTCATCATCATAATATTGTTCATAGTTTCATACAGTTCTTGTAAAGATGTGTTGATTAACACGAAAGTGCTTAATTATACCTGTAGTTTCATTTTTCCTTCGTGGGCATATGATTTCACATTATTCATCACATGTTAATTTTCTTGTGATTGTATTTGGTATTTTACTAGTTGTACTTACAGGATCGAGCTATTAGCTCTATGGCCCCCTGAAAGCCTTATGACTTTCTAACTGTTGGTTGTCTACTACACTGTCTCCTGGCAGATTATCCCTCATATATTTATTTATCCAATATTTATTTACAAGAAGGTACATTGGGTTGTAATAGTACATAACATTGGTGTTCTTACATTTCTGCAAAACCAATAATATTCATAGTGTTTCCGGCATATCTACAACAAATATTTCTCTCGGTCACTCTAGTGTGTACTCACCTATTTGTGTTTGTAGAGTTGACTAGAGAAGCTTAACTAGAGAGTGGAGCTTCAGTTGTTTGGTCCTGCCTCTCAACTGTCAATCAACTGGTGTACAGGTTCCTGATGGTCTTATAAACAAGTGACAGGATGAACAACCCAGCGGGTTTTCTTCCTATTGGGGAGTGTTGTACATTCTGCTATGGCGGTATGTTCACTCACAAGATGAGTGGCGCTGCCCAATAAACTCGCCCCTCGGGGCAAAATTAAAAAAAATTAATCACTTTCTAATGCATTCCAGAAATGCAAGTAATGTATGTATGTGTGTAATTATCTAAGTTTAGTTACACGATGAGAGCTAATCTCATGGTTTCCCATCATCCCAGTACTCTTTGTTGTATAACACTTTGAAACTGCTTGTTACTGTACTCATCTAGTTGTGCTTGTGGGGGGGGGGGGGAGCTTTGGCTCTTTGGTCCTGCCTCTCAACTGTCAATCAACTGGTGTAGAGATTCTGGAGCCTATTGGGGTCTTTTATCAAATTTACATTTGAAACTGTGTATGGAGTCTGCTACCACCACATCACTGCCTAGTGCACTGTGTGTGCATGCATGAATTATTACTCTCAATAAATTTAGACTTTTATATGTAAAGTATTTTAAATGTCCTAATACATATAAAATGGTGTCCAAATGGTCTTTAAATGAAAAATTCTCCCAAAACAACCATTATATTGTGGTATATTAATTTGAAGCAATATAAAATGTGTTTATGTCAACCCAGAAATAATAATAATAATACACAGTGAGTAATCGCAATAACGTGATGCATCAATGAGGAAATCCATAGGAGCTGTGATGAGGATTTGAACCTATGCGATGGTGTTCCCACACACATGCCTTAGACCATGTCATGGCCTAGTTGACTAGAGCTGTGCGTGGAAACACCCACCGAATAGGTTCGAACTCTCATTACGGCTCCTATGGATTTTATCAATAATAATAATAATAATTTATTCACAAGAGGGTACAATGGGTTGGTGAGATTACATAAGATTGGTATTTGTGCATTCTTGCCAAAGCCACTAACAGAACAAAGATGAAAATATATTTAAATGGAACATTCTCTGAAACTAGCTATTATAATTATAAGGTGTGAAGGAGAGATGAAATTGTTAAGTGTAATAATCTCCGTTGAGGTCTTATAAAGACCTTTTGTACCCTCTGTAATTCTTTTTTGCTCTACCGTTCACAGGATGAGTATGGGGTGCACAATAAACTAGCTGCCGCCGACGGCAACAATCAAATCAAAATAATAATTCATATTTATTTATTATTTACTTACTTATTTATTTATTCATTTGGTTGATGAGAGTACTCATCTAAACATGGTGTGTTTACATTCTTGTAAAGCCACTAATATACACAGCGCTCTAGTATTAGTACGCTAATATAATATATTCTGTACTCAGTAACCACGCACCAACACTTTATTAAACTGAACTAAATAAAGAGGCACAAATAAGGTGAGAGGGCAGCATGACACCAGACATTCATTATCATGGCTTAAGGAATTTCCTCGCCACAAGAGGCACTACATTAGAGCGTGTATCGTTCGTCCGCCAGCCTATGGAAAACAATAAACGGATGTAAACAAACGTTTGTGGCTTCAGTCTTTATAAGGCATTACATTGCCATTAATTACTTCATATTAGGCAATAGCCTACTTAGAAAGCTGCTTATGTAGAATCATGCAAACTATCACAATGTAGCTCTGACTATTTCTCCATTCATAATAAAGCTGAAAGAGCAGCGGCGATCTATTTGCATATTTGGTGTATTACAGTACGACGACATTACGCGCGGCAAGCGGCAGATTCAATCGGTATCACCATGGCAACAATCAGTCGCGTCAGGTGGGTTGGTGCGCGAGGAGCAGCAGTAAGAGGTCTTCGCCTTCGCCAGTTGTCTTAGACCAGTGTGGCAGCTCCAGGCACCTGTGGCTGGTGCAGAAACATGATCTGGGACAGGCCCAACGCCGCCGCAGGAACGGTGTATATATGTATATATATATATATATATATATATATATATATATATATATATATATATATATATATATATATATATATATATATATGAGAGAGCATTCTCATGGAAAGTAACAGGTGGTAGTCTAGTGGGCTTCGTTCTCGAGTCGCACTCGTGGATCCCGGGTTCGATTCCCGGGTGGGACAGAAATGGTCGGCCACGTTTCCTTTCACCTGTTGCCGCTGTTCACCTAGCAGTTACTAGGTACCCGTGAGTTAGGCAACTATTGTGTGTCGCTTCCTGCTAAGGGTCATTAGCTTCACCTTCAGGGGACACATATATGCATAGTCTTCCTGTCCCTGATAGTACGAATTACTAAGACCTACAAAAGATAACCACAGGAGACCGTCAAAAGTTAATATAGATGTATAAACAGTCTTTTTTTATCTGGAGATAAAAAAAAAGTTAGTACGAGGGTTGAATAAATTAGTTCTTGTTAGAGTGTAATCACCTAACAGTACTCAGACGTTCCCTTCACCTGGGCTGTAGGAGGCTCGAACCTGGACCCCCTTGTGTGTGAGACTGAAGCTTAAACAGTTGTGCTTGCGGGGGGCTGAGCTTCGGCTCTTTGGTCCCGCCTCTGAACTTTCAGTCAACTGGCATATAGGTCCTCAACCCTATATGATTCTATTATAGGTTTTTAAGTCTATTTTATTCAATTATATGTATATATGGAAGCTGTACAAGGAATCTGTTTCCATCACCTAACTTCCTATTGCATTCCATTATTCTCTGTGGCACTGAAATAGCTATTTCTAATCTCTCTGTGATTCATTTTGGTATATCTGTGTCCCATTGTTAGGGTACTGCCCAGTCTAAATAGTTCTATCCTGTCTACTCCCTCAGTTTCCTTGAGAATTTTGTATGTGGTAATCATGTCTTGTCTAACTCTTTTTTGACTTCCAGCAACGTAAGGTTTAATTCCTGTAGCCTTTCCTTGTAACTTATGTCTCTTAGTTCTGGGACTAGCCAGGTAGCATGCCTGTAAACTTTTCCAACTTTATGTGGTGTTTGATTCGTTAAGTACTCACCACTGGCGCCTCACCACCGATTGGTCTGACATACGTGGTATATAAGGCCCTGAATGATTCCATACTCATATTTCTTAAGGCATTTGTATTCTTATGTTGGCCAACCTAGCATTCGCCTGAGATATTATCTGTTTGATGTGGGGTTCAGGAGACAGGTTCAGGTGTGTCAAGAGACGGGTTCAGGTGTGTGATAAGAACAGGTTCAGGTGTGTTCTCGCCACTTAAGAGCATGAAGGATTTCGTCTTCCATTTGTTAACATGTGTGTGTAATGTGTGTATGTGTAGTGTGTGTGTGTGTGTGTGTGTGTATGTGTAGTGTGTGTGTGTGTTTGTGTAGTGTGTGTGTATGTGTAGTAATTGTGTGAAATGTGGTAACTAATAATAGTTCGATTCTGCAGACACAAATAGTAAATAAATACACACACACACACACACACACACACACACATCCCCAGGAAGCAGCCCATAGCAGCTGTCTAACTCCCAGGTACCTATATACTACTAGGCGAACAGAAGCATAAGAATAAAGAAACTCTACCCATTTGTTTCCGCCGGGAATGTTGAGAGGCGGGACCCAAGAACAGTAGCTCATCCTCCCACAAACACAACTAGATAAGCACAAACGTAAAACAATGAATGAAACAAACATTACATTCACAACTGAGGAGTGACACGCATTGCGCTGTTCCCTCTTCTTGTGGGGGTCTGTCAACAATGAGGTTATTAAAAAATATGTTGAATGATGGCAATCTGTAGGTTACATCGTCTAGTTTTCAGCAAAACAATACAGGAGTTTCGTCCATACGCGCCAGGCTGGTACTATTATTACCACATTGTACCAGTTGTTCATTTGTGTTAGTGGCAATTGCTGGTGTGTGTATATGTGTAGTTCAATACATGTATTATCAGTAAGGTGTGTGTGTGTGTGTGTGTGTGTGTGTGTGTGTGTGTGTGTGTGTGTGTGTGTTAGAGAGAAATATATGTAGTAGATATAATAGAGGAAAAATTGAATAGTTAGAAAGGCGGGGTCCAAGAGCTAATAGTTTGATTGTGCAGATACAAATAGCCCACATGAGCCACAGGGTCGTTAGAAAGAACTTTTTCAGTGTCAGAGTAGTTAACAGGTAGAATGCATTAGGCAGTGATGTGGTGGAGGCTGACTCCATACACAGTTTCAAGTGTAGATATGATAGAGCCCAGTAGGCTCAGGAACCTGTACACCAGTTGACTGACAGTTGAGAGGCGGGACCAAAGAGCCAGAGCTCAACCCCCGCAAGCACAAATAGGTGAGTATACACACACACACACACACACACACACACACACACACACACACACACACACACACACACACACACACACACACACACACACACACACACACACTGGACCAAAGAGCCAGAGCTCAACCCCCGCAAGCACAACTAGGTGAGTTCATACACACACACACACACACACACACACACACACACACACACACACACACTGGACCAAAGAGCCAGAGCTCAACCCCCGCAAGCACAACTAGGTGAGTTCACACACACACACCCCCCCCCCACACACACACCCCCCCCCCACACACACCCCCCCCCCCCCACACACACACACACACACACACACACACACACACACACACACACCCACACACACACACACACACACACACACACACACACACACACACACACACACACACACTGGACCAAAGAGCCAGAGCTCAACCCCCGCAAGCACAACTAGGTGAGTTCACACACACACACACACACACACACACACACACACACACACACACACACACACACACACACACCCCACACACCCCACACACCCCACACACCCCCCCCCCCCACACACACACAAGACCCCACCAAAGACAATCACAGCACAAGCAACTGTCTCACATACAGTGTCTTCTCTCCCAAACAAAGAACATTGCTGCCCTTCGCCTCTTCTCATTAGCCACCTTCACAAAAACTCGTGACAACTTCCGGTAGGATTCCCCCACCTGAAGGTGTGTGAGAACACAGGGGGGTAGGGGAGTGGGTGGAAGCGATTGGGGAGGGAGGTGTGGGGGTAGAGTGGGTGGGGGGGGAAGGGGGGATGGTAGGAGTTGGTTGTGGGGAAGGAGTGGGGGACGGTCGGGACAGGGAGGGGGTGTGGCTGGGGAGGGACGGGTTACAGGGTTGCTGGTGGAGGGTTCCCCTGGCCCCTCAGGGTTTAAATTACAATATATCACATCGGGAATTATTAAATTAGTGGGCGTGGACGCGGGCGTCGGCGTTCAATCCCCGACTGTCCACAAGTGGTTGGGCACCATTCCTTTCCTCCCGTCCCACCCCGAATCCTTCCCAGTGCTATATAGTCTTAATGACTGGACTTAATGACCCCCTGATAGCTCATTTGAAGATTGTTGTCATATATTGGTATATAATGCAGTTGATGTTTCTGAGCTACAAGTTACAGCCCCGCTCCAGTGCCACTCATCACGGGATCACCATAGACCGTGCTACTTGGAACTTTTTGTTCCCAGTAACTGAATCTTAAATAACAATATCCTGAGCTATTTAGTGTGTTGAAGAGTGATTTAGCGTGCATAAAGAAACCTCACTAGAGAGATGCACCAATTGGGAAAAATCAGTACGAGCTATGTAAGGGATTCGAACCCGTGTTTGAGGGCGTGTTGTGTAGTGAGATATGAGTGTAAGGGTACACTTTAAGCGAGGTGTAAGTGTATTAAGATCAGGCCGTGGACATTTATACAGCCATCTTAAGACTGTATAAATGGGTAACAGCTTAGACCCGCTGCATGGGTAACAGCTTAAACCCGCTGCATGGGTGACACCTTCCCGAGACTGATGGATGCCTACTACTACAGGAGTAGGGGCTTGTGTAGACCAGACAATGCTATACCGCCACTTGTTATTATAGTGTGTTTGAAAAGGGGGGGGGGGGAATTATGGGTTTACCTCTACTGTTTTAGCGTGAGGGAGTGGTTAATGTCTTGGATATCGTCTACTGTTTAGCGTGAGGGAGTGGTTAATGTCTTGGATATCATCTAATATTTAGCATGAGGGAGTGGTTAATGTTGTGGATATCATCTAATATTTAGCATGAGGGAGTGGTTAATGTTGTGGATATCATCTAATATTTAGCATGAGGGAGTGGTTAATGTTGTGGATATCATCTAATATTTAGCATGAGGGAGTGGTTAATGTTGTGGATATCATCTAATATTTAGCATGAGGGAGTGGTTAATGTCTTGGATATCATCTAATATTTAGCGTGAGGTAGTGGTTAATATCGTGGATATCGTTTACTGTTTAGCGCGGAAGACTGGTCAATGTCGAGGATATCGTCACAGTAGGTTTAATACGACATAAAAACACAAGAATTTCAGATATCTGCATAAGGCCTATTGGGCCATTCCTGGCAAGCTTTATCCAACCATTTTCACACAAATATCCTTTTTTCCCCCAAATTAGAGTATAATCTATACACACATCGTAGTATACAGAGACCTGCGTGCGTGTGTATAACAAGTGTATTAACCCCTCTGGATTTCTCAGAAAATTGACGGTAGCGAGGATGACGGTATGGATATTTTACTGTCAATTGGACGTAGTTGCACGCTGGACTTATGATCCTGTGGTCCCGGGTTCGATCCCGGGCGCCGGCGAGAAACAATGGGCAGTTTCTTTCACCCTGTGCCCCTGTTACCTAGCAGTAAATAGGTACCTGGGTGTTAGTCAGCTGTCACGTGCTGCTTCCTGGGGGTGGAGGCCTGGTCGAGGACCGGGCCGCGGGGACACTAAAGCCCCGAAATCTTCTCAAGATAACCTCAAGATAGTTGATCAGGGAAAGAAGGAATTATCAGAAGCGCAAAGCCATTATGACTATATAGCACTGGGAAGGGGTCAGGATAAGGATTTGGGGTGGGACGGGGGAAAGGAATGGTGCCAAACCTTTTGGACGGTCGGGGATTGAACGCCGAATTCAGTGGAGCAAAGCCATTAATGAAATGTTTTCAAAGATCTTAAGTCAGCAGACGAGGAGTCACAATAACGTGGCTGAAGTATGTTGACCAGACCACACACTAGAAGGTGAAGGGACGACGACGTTTCGGTCCGTCCTGAACCATTCTCAAGTCACAATCGACTTGAGAATGGTCCAGGACGGACCGAAACGTCGTCGTCGTCCCTTCACCTTCTAATGTGTGACAATCGACTTGAGAATGGTCCAGGACGGACCGAAACGTCGTCGTCGTCCCTTCACCTTCTAATGTGTGACAATCGACTTGAGAATGGTCCAGGACGTACCGAAACGTCGTCGTCGTCCCTTCACCTTCTAATGTGTGACAATCGACTTGAGAATGATCCAGGACGGACCGAAACGACGTCGTCGTCCCTTCACCTTCTAATGTGTGACAATCGACTTGAGAATGGTCCAGGACGGACCGAAACGTCGTCGTCGTCCCTTCACCTTCTAATGTGTGACAATCGACTTGAGAATGGTCCAGGACGGACCGAAACGTCGTCGTCCCTTCACCTTCTAGTGTGTGACAATCGACTTGAGAATGGTCCAGGACGGACCGAAACGTCGTCGTCCCTTCACCTTCTAGTGTGTGACAATCGACTTGAGAATGGTCCAGGACGGACCGAAACGTCGTCGTCCCTTCACCTTCTAGTGTGTGACAATCGACTTGAGAATGGTCCAGGACGGACCGAAACGTCGTCGTCCCTTCACCTTCTAGTGTGCGACAATCGACTTGAGAATGGTCCAGGACGGACCGAAACGTCGTCGTCCCTTCACCTTCTAATGTGCGACAATCGACTTGAGAATGGTCCAGGACGGACCGAAACGTCGTCGTCGTCCCTTCACCTTCTAATGTGTGACAATCGACTTGAGAATGGTCCAGGACGGACCGAAACGTCGTCGTCGTCCCTTCACCTTCTTATGTGTGACAATCGACTTGAGAATGGTCCAGGACGTACCGAAACGTCGTCGTCGTCGTCCCTTCACCTTCTAATGTGTGACAATCGACTTGAGAATGATCCAGGACGGACCGAAACGTCGTCGTCGTCCCTTCACCTGCTAGTGTGTGGTCTGGTCAACATCTTCAGTCACCTTCATTGGTTGAGTGCTCAATAATCCATTGCACAGTAAACAAGGGAAGACGCTACTAACCTTGTGTAGTGAAGACAAGGTTGTAAGTCTGTTGCTTAGCAATGTGAAAGCATTACAGACATGTGTGGTTGAATGCTAAGCACCTCACTGCACACTATGCTGGCAGCATTCTCAATGAATGGCCAAGTCTTCGGTAGAAATTATTATTAAAATGGATAATTTTTTGTTTAATCCATCGCTTTTACCATCTTGAGGTTATCTTGAGATGATTTCGGGGCTTAGCGTCCCCGCGGCCCGGTCGTCGACCAGGCCTCCTTTTTGTTACACATCCCTAAGAAGCAGCCCGTAGCAGCTGTCTAGCTCCCAGGTACCTATTTACTGCTAGGTGAACAGGTGCATCAGGGTGGAAGAAACATTTCTTGGAAGATCTTGACTTTAGTATCCTGTCCAATACTTCCCTCTGGCTGACAGCTTAAGATCAGACCGTGGACATTTATACAACCATCTTAAGACCTGCTGCATGGGTGACAGCTTACACCCGCTGCATGGGTGACAGCTTAGACCCGCTGCATGGGTAACAGCTTCCCGAGACTGATGGCTGCCTACTACTAACCTCAATGAAGAGTGACAAACCTCATGTCTGGAACCTGTCATTGCCGTAGCTGGTGATTCAATAATTTAGGTGGATGTGTTAGTCATTGAAGGGGGGGGCTGGGGGGGGGGGTTTGATGGCCTCCACCGTCAATACATGTTTGACAGGAGACGCCCCGTCAGCTGTCAGCTGTCAGCCTCGGCTATGACATGGCGATAGCTGCAACAGTTATAGACTGTTCGCACATTGTGTCAGGTTTCAGTTTTTTTCACATACAATATTTCTTCATAAGTTATTTAGCATTTTTCTCTCTCTTGTTTCTTTTTGTATCTCTTTCGTTCTCTTTATTACTCGCACTGTGTTTAGCTCTCTGTCTCTGTCTGTCTGTCTCTGTCTGTCTGTCTCTGTCTGTCTGTCTCTGTCTGTCTCTGTCTGTCTGTCTCTGTCTGTCTGTCTCTGTCTGTCTGTCTCTGTCTGTCTCTGTCTGTCTCTCTCTCTCTCTCTCTCTCTCTCTCTCTCTCTCTCTCTCTCTCTCTCTCTCTCTCTCTCTCTCTCTCTCTCTCTTCTCTCTCTCTCTGTCTCTCTGTCTCTCTCTCTGTCTCTCTCTCTCTGTCTCTCTCTCTCTCTGTCTCTCTGTCTCTCTCTCTCTCTCTCTCTCTCTCTCTCTCTCTCTCTCTCTCTCTCTCTCTCTCTCTCTCTCTCTCTCTCTCTCTCTCTCTCTCTCTCTCTCTCCGCAATATCGTAATATGATATTTGATATTCTCATCTTGTAGATTAATATACCCCATATATCTCAGAGTTTTCAATATATCATATTATATCCCCCAAAATATATAACATATTCTATATATTCCTGAGGAAATAAGAAAGTGCTCTAACAACTCTAAGGAGGCAACAAATAAGACAGAAACAAAACAAACGATAGCGTAGAATTAAGATAGCGTGATGATAGCGAATAGAGGATAACGAATGTTTATAGGAGGAGAGAGAGCGTGATAAACAGAGGAGAGGCTAAAACAGGATAGCAAGAATGGGTAGCATATCTCATTTATAATAAAAGTTTGATATAGAGTGAATCAATTTTTTTTTTTTTTTGGGGGGGGGGGTTGTTTGGTGACAAGGAGACGCCATATTATAAAATATATAACAGCCATATTTATATAATATGGCTATTTGTCTCTTGTTTGACACATTATTAAAAGTTGATGGTATCTTGGAGACATATATATCTCTCAGAGCCCTTATCACATTAATAATATATAAATAATAATGTATATGATATCAATAATAATAATATTGACCGCTGATGCTGATATCTTTAAAATGATACGAAATAAGAGACATATACCTGAGCATATCATTATATCTCTCATAATGATATGCCCAATCATCTCATACTCTCTAGAATCCACTACTAACCTATTACTTAACCTATACCGTTGATAGGTTAAGTAATAATTGTAAATAAGAAGCAATAAGATGCTTATCTTAACATACTAAGTAGGTTAGGTAAGGTCGGTGTTTTCTATGAAGCTTTTCAAGGTAAACTAAAATATTCACAATCAATTAGTATGTCACATATGCACTTATTAAAAGCCAATATTGATTTATTGCATATATATAGATGTAGTTTCTGGCTAATTTCAATATATATTTAGCTCTCACAAAATAAATCGGTGCATAGAATGAATGATAAAGTGTTAAGTCTGGAAAGATTGGCAAATAAAGTCTTTGTGATCCAGATATGTGTATCATGGTTATCTTGAGATGATTTCGGGGTTTAGCGTCCCCGCGGCCCGGTCCTCGACCAGGCCTCATTTTTGTTACAATCTCCCAGGAAGAAGCCCGTAGCAGCTGTCTAACTCCCAGGTACCAGGCTTGTCATCTCCTGCTCCAAGGAGTACCCGATTAGAATTGATATTTCACCTTTAGGAGTCGAGGGCGGTCACCAGAGGTTAATACGGCACTTAGGCTCCTTGCTCAGGCTCTCACGAAGTAGGTTTGACACCTGTAGGTCTCCTGGGGGACTCGCACTGAATGTCTTTAACACCTGTGTTGAGTTTGCAACCTTCTTACCTGTTGGTGGAGTTTAACATCTTCGTCACGTGCACGATTTTGCTGTCTTTGATTTTGCTGTATAATTTTTTTTTTTTAACACATGTGTTAAGTCACACACAGAGATCACACTAACGTGATGCATCAAATGAACAAATCCACAAGTGATTTATATATATATATATATATATATATATATATATATATATATATATATATATATATATATATATATATATATATATATATATTAGTATATTTTGGTAGCAGTCTTTCCTGTAGACAAATATTATTAAATATGACCGAAAAAGTAAGATTAATAATTCTAACACGAATTTTCTCAATCTTTCGTACATTACGCTTCACTGTTGGAGGTAAATCAAAAATCACTTCTCCAAAATTCATTTTTATTTCTAGTCTGACGCGACACGGGCGCGTTTCGTAAAACTTATTACATTTTCAAAGACTTCACAAATACACAACTGATTAGAACTTGCGTTTCCCTGATTTTATATCTACATTTGAGTGAGGTGGGAAGGGTGATGTGGCATTAACACAAGACAGAACACTAGGGGATATTAATAGGGTATTAAAAGTATCAACACAAGACAGAACAGAAACAATGGGTATTGAATAGAAGTGTTTGTAGAAAGCCTATTGGTCCATATTTCTTGATGCTTCTATATTGGAGCGGAGTCTTGAGGTGGGTAGAATATAGTTGTGCAATAATTGGCTGTTGATTGCTGGTGTTGACTTCTTGATGTGTAGTGCCTCGCAAACGTCAAGCCGCCTGCTATCGCTGTATCTATCGATGATTTCTGTGTTGTTTACTAGGATTTCTAAATCCTAGTCGATGATTTCTGTGTTGTTTACTAGGATTTCTAAATCCTAGTAAACAACACAGAAATCATCGATAGATACAGCGATAGCAGGCGGCTTGACGTTTGCGAGGCACTACACATCAAGAAGTCAACACCAGCAATCAACAGCCAATTATTGCACAACTATATTCTACCCACCTCAAGACTCCGCTCCAATATAGAAGCATCAAGAAATATGGACCAATAGGCTTTCTACAAACACTTCTATTCAATACCCATTGTTTCTGTTCTGTCTTGTGTTGATACTTTTAATACCCTATTAATATCCCCTAGTGTTCTGTCTTGTGTTAATGCCACATCACCCTTCCCACCTCACTCAAATGTAGATATAAAATCAGGGAAACGCAAGTTCTAATCAGTTGTGTATTTGTGAAGTCTTTGAAAATGTAATAAGTTTTACGAAACGCGCCCGTGTCGCGTCAGACTAGAAATAAAAATGAATTTTGGAGAAGTGATTTTTGATTTACCTCCAACAGTGAAGCGTAATGTACGAAAGATTGAGAAAATTCGTGTTAGAAATATATATATATATATATATATATATATTATAACTGAAAACTCACACCCCAGAAGTGACTCGAACCCATACTCCCAGAAGCAACGCAACTGGTATGTACAAGACGCCTTAATCCACTTGACCATCAATTTGTCAAGACCTCATCAAGGACCTCATTTTGTCCGGTCGTGATGGTCAAGTGGATTAAGGCGTCTTGTACATACCAGTTGCGTTGCTTCTGGGAGTATGGGTTCGAGTCACTTCTGGGGTGTGAGTTTTCAGTTGCATATGTCCTGGGGACCATTCAGGCTTGTTCGCATATATATATATATATATATATATATATATATATATATATATATATATATATATATATATATATATATATATATATATACATATATATATAACTGAACTTTTATTTATATACATATATATATATATATATATATCATATATTTCTGTATATCATTGAACTTTTAGAGCATATTAAGTCATGTCAAAAACACTGATCTCGTTAATTATAAATTAACTTTATTCCATTTAATCAGATTAGGGATTTGCCCAATCTTACTAAGTATTAGAAAAAAAGTAGGAACAATCCCTAATGCTGTGAAAAGAAAGACTTGTATTTGACCTTGTATTTGAGCTTGTATTTGACCTTGTATTTGACCTTGTATTTGACCTTGTGCTCAAGCTTGTAGTCGAAAATATTGTGCTTCGTCTATTTCTAATTAGTGTATGGATATACAGGCCTTGTATAGATGCTATAATATAGAATGGTCATGGAGCTAGAACCATATATAATTGGTTCTTAAGTGTCCGTCCTAACCTAACCTAACCTTCATTCCCGTTACAAACGTGTTTTTAAATCAATGTAAGAATTTCCTTCACTTATGACCTATGGTTATCTTGAGGTTATCTTGAGATGATTTCGGGGCTTTAGTGTCCCCGCGGCCCGGTCCTCGACCAGGCCTCCACCCCCAGGAAGCAGCCCGTGACAGCTGACTAACACCCAGGTACCTGTTTTACTGCTAGGTAACAGGGGCATAGGGTGAAAGAAACTCTGCCCATTGTTTCTCGCCGGCGCCTGGGATCGAACCCAGGACCACAGGATCACAAGTCCAGCGTGCTGTCCGCTCGGCCGACCGGCTCCCTAAGGAAGTCGTGGAGTAATTTAGCTGAAGTTAAGGCAGGCTAATGGTGCTATCAGAGTGCCTGTAGAAAGTGGACATCTTGAGGTTATCTTGAGATGATTTCGGGGCTTAGCGTCTCCGCGGCCCGGTCCTCGACCAGGCCTCCTTTTTGTTACACATCAACAGGAAGCAGCCCGTAGCAGCTGTCTAACTCCCAGGTACCTATTTACTGCTAGAAAAAACAGGGGCATCGGGGTGAAAGAAACTGCCCATTTGTTTCCGCCTTCACCGGGGATCGAACCCGGAACCTTAGGACTACGAATCCCGAGCGCTGACCACTCAGCTGTCAGGCCCTCGTACTAATCATAGTGCTAATAGAAAGAGGACTTAAAAAATATTCTCACCATGCATTATTTAAACAAATATTATCTTTGAGTCTGTCAGAAAAGCCTTTTCTTGTACTAAGTCTTAGCACTCGATTTACTGACCCCTCAAGTCTTCAGCATTAAGTGACAGGTAATCCGTCTTCTGACTAGTGATTAGCATGAAAATTCTAGGAATAAAGTGACTAGCCAATCTCCCCCTTATATATATAAGCAGTAGAGCGATTTTGGCATTCTCTCAGATTGTCAGGTTTGGCCTTTTATGGACGTTGTTGGCTGAATGGCAACCAGGAATGTGGGACTTTTTAAGTTGGACTTCAGTATGAAAATTGTTTAACCGGAATATTTGGAAAGTAGAACTTAAAGTTGCATTTAAAGTGAAACTTTGTCGACTTGAGAATGGCCCAGGACGGACCGAAACGTCGTCGTCCCTTCACCTTCTAGTGAAGAAACGTCTAGAAACGTCTAGAAATATTGTCTTGTTTTCTGGTCAAAACGAAGAATTGTTTTAAGTTATAAGAGCGATGGAAGAGCGTGGTACAAATGTGCGGTACAGGAACGTGGTACAAGAGCAGGGAATACAAATGTGCGGTACAGGAACGTGGTACAAGAGCAGGGAATACAAATGTGCGGTACAGGAACGTGGAACAAGAGCAGGAGGTACAAATGTGCGGTACAGGAACGTGGTACAAGACCAGGGGGTACAAATGTGCGGTACAGGAACGTGGTACAAGACCAGGGTACAAATGTGCGGTACAGGGACGTGGTACAAGACCAGGGTACAAATGTGCGGTACAGGAACGTGGTACAAGACCAGGGTACAAATGCGCGGTACAGGGACGTGGTACAAGACCAGGGTACAAATGTGCGGTACAGGGACGTGGTACAAGACCAGGGTACAAATGTGCGGTACAGGAACGTGGTACAAGAGCAGGGGGTACAAATGTGCTGTACAGAAACGTGGTACAAGACCAGGGTACAAATGTGCGGTACAGGAACGTGGTACAAGAGTGGGGAATACAAATGCGCGGTACAGGAACGTGGTACAAGACCAGGGTACAAATGCGCGGTACAGGAACGTGGTACAAGACCAGGGTACAAATGCGCGGTACAGGAACGTGGTACAAGACCAGGGTACAAATGCGCGGTACAGGAACGTGGTACAAGAGCGTGGTACAACTGAACAGCACTAGAGCGCGGTACAACAGCGCAGAGAAACAGAAGAGATGCGCACTGCCAAAGCGAACATTTCAACGCTCTACAATCAACTTTCCGCCTACGGAAAACAATTAACAATCCAGGATCGCCTTGAGAGATGCTCTAGAGGCGTCGAGGAGCTAAGAAGGTCGTCTTCTCCTTGCTAAATACCGCAGACATGACCCCTAGCTACCACCCAACACATAGCACTATCATGCCTCGACCACCTCTGAATCCCACTGGCTATCACTGGTAATCCTATTTACATAAGATAACACAATCGACTTGAGAATGGTCCAGGACGGACCGAAACGTCGTCGTCCCTTCAACTTCTAGTGTGTGGTCTGGTCAACGTTCGATCCTGTTTAACATTTGATCACTGGGTTACCGTTAACGGTGTTTAGTTTGATCTGAAATACGTACATTAACGCCTGTTAACAGGAGGATCTGTTGGCCCCTACACATAAGGGACATAACTGGCCGACCCCTCACAGTGTTCAAGAGAGAACTGGATAAGCACCTCCAAAGGATACCTGATCAACCAGGCTGTGACTCATACGTCAGGCTGCGAGCAGCCGCGTCCAACAACCTGGTTGATCAGTCCGGCAACCAGGAGGCCTGGTCGACGACCGGGCCGCGGGGACGCTAAGCCCCGGAAGCACCTCAAGGTAACCCTTTTTGGTGTTTAATTAGAAAGAGAATGACGGGAGCCGGTCGGCCGAGCGGACAGCACGCTGGACTTGTGATCCTGTGGTCCTGGGTTCGATCCCAGGCGCCGGCGAGAAACAATGGGCATTGTTTCTTTCACCCTATGCCCCTGTTACCTAGCAGTAAAATAGGTACCTGGGTGTTAGTCAGCTGTCACGGGCTGCTTCCTGGGGGTGGAGGCCTGGTCGAGGACCGGGCCGCGGGGACACTAAAAAGCCCCGAAATCGTCTCAAGATAACCTCAAGATAACCTCAAGATAGATTAGCCTGTGGTGATACGGCATATTTTTCATTACCAAGGTTACACACGACGTGAATTGCAATGATTGCATTGTCTATCGCTTCGCACTTACCACTCAGTCTATCGGTTGGGCGGTGTTGCACTCATTCAGAGTGCATTGAAGTAGCTCTTTCTTAATCTTTTGTCTTGGAGATTAGCTACAAAATTACGCTCTTGTCTTGAAACAAAATTTTCAGCGTAGAGGCGCTGAATGTTCACATTATAGGCGGTGAATGTTCACATTATAGGGGCTGAATGTTCTCATTATAGGGGCTGTGTTCTCATTATAGGGGCTGAATGTTCTCATTATAGGGGCTAAGTGTTCTCATTATAGGGGCTGAATGTTCTCATTATAGGGGCTAAGTGTTCACATTATAGGGGCTGAATGTTCTCATTATAGGGGCTAAGTGTTCACATTATAGGGGCTGAATGTTCTCATTATAGGGGCTAAGTGTTCTCATTATAGGGGCTAAGTGTTCTCATTATAGGGGCTAAATGTTCTCATTATAGGGGCTGAATGTTCTCATTATAGGGGCTAAGTGTTCTCATTATAGGCGCTGAATGTTCTCATTATAAGGGCTAAGTGTTCTCATTATAGGGGCTGAATGTTCTCATTATAGGGGCTAAGTGTTCTCATTATAGGGGCTAAATGTTCTCATTATAGGTACTAAATGTACTCATTATAGATACTAAATGTACTCATTATAGGTACTAAATGTACTCATTATAGGTGCTAAATGTACTCATTATAGACGGTAATATATCTTTAGCTTTTAAGCGACAGCTCAAAAGAATTATTAATGTACTTTCAAGTACTATTGCTTTAGAGTTCACTGTGTACAGGTTCGAATCTTTGTTTATAGATTCAGCTACTCGGAACAAGTTCAAGTAGCACGGGCTATGGTGATCCCGTAGTGGACTTACCTGGCACAGGAGCGGGGCAAGTAGCACGGGCTATGGTGATCCTGTAGTGGACTTACCTGGCACAGGAGCGGGGCAAGTAGCACGGGCTATGGTGAGCCCGTAGTGGACTTACCTGGCACAGGAGCGGGGCAAGTAGCACGGGCTATGGTGAGCCCGTAGTGGACTTACCTGGCTCAGGAGCGGGGCAAGTAGCACGGGCTATGGTGATCCTGTAGTGGACTTACCTGGCACAGGAGCGGGGCAAGTAGCACGGGCTATGGTGAGCCCGTAGTGGACTTACCTGGCTCAGGAACGGGGCAAGTAGCACGGGCTATGGTGAGCCCGTAGTGGACTTACCTGGCACAGGAGCGGGGCAAGTAGCACGGGCTATGGTGAGCCCGTAGTGGACTTACCTGGCACAGGAGCGGGGCAAGTAGCACGGGCTATGGTGAGCCCGTAGTGGACTTACCTGGCACAGGAGCGGTGCCCGATTCGAATCCTCCCCATATATATATATAGGGCCCGGAGCGGCCCTCTGTCCCCCCAGCAGTCTAGAGACGTCGCTTGCCTTGCGTGATGTCGTTCAATCCCGCAGCTTCCGGAGTGCGGGCAAGTCTGCCGTCAAAAGGTCTAAGACAATAGACGGGATAAATGCGTATCTTGGAGACTGTCCCCGACACGAAGTCTTCCTCGTTTGGGACGATTTCTATATTCATCGTCTCTTTGTAGCAGCGATTTGGCTATTAAACCAGTTTTTGTCTGGTGGTAATCCCCTGGTGATTAGAGATTGGTCTTTTGATGGATTGTATGGGTGAATTGATTGTCTATTGTTTCTAGTTACTGTTCAATTTACAATTGAGCTTTTTTGACTAAAATTAGTGCGAGCGAAAATTATTGCTTTGTTATGCTCTGAAAACTGTTGTTTTCTCTGTCCAGTTGAGCCGAGGAAATGTCGAAGTTCAAGAAGACTCGTTTCTCGGAGCCCCAAGGATGACTGTTCTTGGAGGAGGAGGAGGAGGAGGGGTAGATGCGGGTCGGCTAGGAGGTGTACGGCTAGGATCTGGACGGCTAGGACGGCTAGGATCTGGACGGCTAGGACGGCTAGGATCTGGACGGCTAGGATCTGGACGGCTAGGATCTGGACGGCTAGGACGGCTAGGATCTGGACGGCTAGGACGGCTAGGATCTGGACGGCTAGGACGGCTAGGATCTGGACGGCTAGGACGGCTAGGATCTGGACGGCTAGGACGGCTAGGATCTGGACGGCTAGGACGGCTAGGATCTGGACGGCTAGGACGGCTAGGATCTGGACGGCTAGGACGGCTAGGTCTATGGTTGACTAGGTCTATATACGAATATTGGGAGAGGTAGTGGCATATATTCACATGAGACCAGGAAATATTACACACAGGAATCACAATAGCGTGATGGATCAAATGAACAAATCCACAATGGCTGGAATGAAAGTGTAATGAAGTAAGGGTGAAGAGGTGTAAAAGGCCTATTGACATAGCTCGAGTGCAGGGGGGAGTTGTGTAAAACCCTGGTTTGTGTCTCGGAGAGGCTACAGGATCCAGTAAGTTCAGTAGAACTTCTGGTTTCAATTCTTTTGACCATGTCGTAGCTCAGTCGATTAAGGCAGCGTCTGGGATGCTCTCGGACGTAGGTTCGAATCCTCGTCACGGCCCTTGTGGATATGTTAAGGAAATATTCCTGATCTGTGTTCTAGCGGGAAGAATGTTAAAAAAGTTAATTATAAAAAGCATTTCGCTGTCTCTTCGGCTTTCTAATTGACAGCAGAGCATCAAATTGGCTTTAACAACTCCATTCGTAGGCTGAAGGACATTGAGCTTTATTCATTTCTGGAGTAAAGACTATATCTTCTTTCTGGGTGTTTGGGAATTTGTTAAATTTTATATTGTAGCAAAAATCGCATATCATTTTTTATCTGGTTTCACGGCTCGGTTTCACGGGGGCCTCGTAGCCTGGTGGATAGCGCGCAGGACTCGTAATTCTGTGGCGCGGATTCGATTCCCGCACGAGGCAGAAACAAATGGGCAAAGTTTCTTTCACCCCTGAATGGCCCTGTTACCTAGCAGTAAATAGGTACCTGGGTGTTAGTCAGCTGTCACGGGCTGCTTCCTGGGGGTGGAGGCCTGGTCGAGGACCGGGCCGCGGGGACACTAAAGCCCCGAAATCATCTCTAGATAACCTCAAGATCACAAGATAACGGCTGGTTTGTTTGTTTATGACACCAGATCGGCTTGACACCGGTTGTGTCTGACACCACCACTTTGGGGCACCCGTCACCCCCTTTCCCACAAGTGGACCTCTTCCGTAGGCGCCACAAAGTGGGAGAGTAGAAAGTGGGGGTCTAGTTAGGTGCTAGCCGGTGTGCTAGCCTCTCTTACACCCTTCTCAAGCTTCAGTCTCTGCTCCTTTCTTACCCTTCTCTTGCCCAAGCCTCTGCTCCTTTCTTACCCTTCTCTTGCCCAAGCCTCTGCTCCTTTCTTACCCTTCTCTTGCCCAAGCCTCTGCTCCTTTCTTACCCTTCTCTTGCCCAAGCCTCTGCTCCTTTCTTACCCTTCTCTTGCCCAAGCCTCTGCTCCTTTCTTACCCTTCTCTTGCCCAAGTCTCTTCCCTCTCACTTCCGGTTCCACAGGTGTCTATGGGCTCATACTTACTCTGTCATGATATATATAATATATATATATATATATATATATATATATATATATATATATATATATATATATATATATATATGAATGAAAACTCACACCCCAGAAGTGACTCGAACCCATACTCCCAGAAGCAACGCAACTGGTAACTACAGGGCGCCTTAATCCGCTTGACCATCACGGCCGTCAAAAGGAAGTGATAGCCGAGGCTATTTGAGCCACTTCCCCGACGGCAACTCGGATGGTAATCTTGGGCATAGCATTTCACCAAATCACCTCATTCTTTGGGGCACACGTGAGGAACACAAATGCGAACAAGCCTGAATGGTACCATTCAGGCTTGTTCGCATATATATATATATATATATATATATATATATATATATATATATATATATATATATATATATATATATATATATATATATATGATTTTATTGCAATGTTACAGTTTACAGAAAACACACACTTATATGTGTATATATATATATATATATATATTAATATATATATATATATATATATATATATATATATAATATATATATATGCATATTATATATATATATATAATATATATTAATATATATATGCTTAATTATATATTTTAGTTCCCCTTATTTTGTGTCTTGGATGCTTATTAAATTTTGATTAACGACTGGTTTTATAATTATATCTGCCTAGTTAATCTATTAAGCATAATTTTTGATGTTTATTATTGTCTAATATTTTTGTTTTTTCTATATTCTGTGTAATTTTTTATATATAATTTGTTATAATTTCTGTTTTTGCATAAATTGATGTAATCTTTTCATTTTTAATTGTAATTTCGAATTAGTCTTTGTTGTCGCTGCTGAGTTTTATCAATTGGTATTTTAGTAAGTTTATTTAAGTTCAATATTGTGTTTTGTTAATTAGTGTAGTTAGTGTAATTATCTTGGTATTCATTATCTTTTTAATTCCTGTTCAGTTTAAGTTTCTTCGTTTGCTGGTTAGCTTTTAATCTAACCCGTTCTCGCACTTTCGTATAGTCAATATTGACTTATTAAATACGTGCATATGTGACATACTAAACATACTGTGACAATTACTCACCTAGTTGTGCTGACGCGGGGTTGAGCTTCGGCTCTCCGGCCCCGCCTCTCAATAGTTGAGTATAGCTGTTTATATGATTGCTCCTAACTAACCGTTCATGTTTTGCACGTATTACAGGCGGCGTTGGTGTGGCCTCCAGGTGGAGAAGGCTCGCACAACAAAGGGGCGGGAGTAGTGGGCGGCGCGGGCGGTTCCTCGCCGCCCACGACTCAACAGGCGGCACCGCAGGGCCTTGTTCATTGGATGAGTGTTATGGCTGAACATATGAACAACCCTCACCATGATGCCATGCACTACATGTGGAATGGCGTCGATGTAAGTACTCTGTGAACTTTTGAACATTGCTTCATTGTGAACTTTTCAATGTTACTATACTGAACTTTTGAACGTTATTACACTATGAACTTTTGAACCTCACTACACTATGAACTTTTGAACCTCACTACACTGAACTTTTGAACCTCACTACACAATGAACTTTTGAACCTCACTACACTGAACTTTTGAACCTCACTACACTGAACTTTTGAACCTCGCTACACAATGAACTTTTGAACGTCACTACACTGAACTTTTGAACGTTATTACATCATGAACTTTGAACCTCACAACACTGTGAACTTTTGAACCTCACTACACACTAAGATCATCATGGGCTTTATATATTTAAATTTTAATTAAAAAAAAGTATTTTTGAATTCATTTAAGGTGAATTCAACGGGGATACATTAAGGGGAATTCAAACGTGTTTTATTAAGTATTCAAGTTTGGCTATTATGAATACCGGTGTATAATACACCATGTATTATGTATACAGGTATATAAATACACCATGTATTATGTATACAGGTGTATAATACACCATGTATTATGTATACAGGTGTATAAATACACCATGTATTATGTATACAGGTGTATAATACACCATGTATTATGTATACAGGTGTATAAATACACCATGTATTATGTATACAGGTGTATAATACACCGTGTATTATGTATACAGGTGTATAAATACACCATGTATTATGTATACAGGTGTATAATACACCGTGTATTATGTATACAGGTGTATAAATACACCATGTATTATGTATACAGGTGTATAATACACCATGTATTATGTATACAGGTGTATAAATACACCATGTATTATGTATACCGGTGTATAATACACCATGTATTATGTATACCGGTGTATAATACACCATGTATTATGTATACAGGTGTATAATACACCATGTATTATGTATACAGGTGTATAAATACACCATGTATTATGTATACAGGTGTATAATACACCATGTATTATGTATACAGGTGTATAAATACACCATGTATTATGTATACAGGTGTATAATACACCATGTATTATGTATACAGGTGTATAAATACACCATGTATTATGTATACAGGTGTATAATACACCATGTATTATGTATACAGGTGTATAAATACACCATGTATTATGTATACCGGTGTATAATACACCATGTATTATGTATACCGGTGTATAATACACCATGTATTATATATACAGGTGTATAATACATCATGTATTATGTATACAGGTGTATAATACACCATGTATTATGTATACAGGTGTATAATACACCATGTATTATGTATACAGGTGTATAATACACCATGTATTATGTATACAGGTGTATAAATACACCATGTATTATGTATACAGGTGTATAATACACCATGTATTATGTATACAGGTGTATAAATACACCATGTATTATGTATACAGGTGTATAATACACCATGTATTATGTATACAGGTGTATAATACACCATGTATTATGTATACCGGTGTATAATACACCATGTATTATGTATACATGTGTATAATACACCATGTATTATGTATACAGGTGTATAATACACCATGTATTATGTATACAGGTGTATAAATACACCATGTAATTAAATACAACAGTATTTTGACCATTGCTAACTTTCTTATGGCTATTTTTCATTCTATGTATCTTTAAGGATACACTAAAGACACGGGTATACATAGCTAACATATGTATACCTGGGATGTGGCACGGGCATGAATATCCCGTAAATTAACATGCAGAAATTTGAAAGTGGGTTCACCTCGTCCTACGATTCACCCAAGCTTCTTAATCACCGGAGAATAGGGGGGGGGGGGGGGCGGGGGGCTGAGGTGATTGTGTGAGATGTCAGGAATGGTTGGGTCGTTACGAGGGGATGTTGGACCAGTCTAACGTCATTCGGCGTCTTGGGTTGGGTATCTGTCGCGTGGAATTTCCGCCGGGGGTTGAAAACTGTTGCAGGCTGAGACTGCAAGCGAAGCAGCCCACTCAGACACATACACACGCACGCACGCACGCACACACACACACACACACACACACACACACACACACACACACACACACACACACACACACACACACACACACACACACACACTAAGAGTGCTGGGAAGACGGGACACCACGAGCGTAGCTCTCATCCTGTAACTACACTTAGGTAATTACACTTAGGTAATCACACACACACACACACACACACACACACACACACACACACACACACACACACACACACACACACACACACACACTAAGAGTGCTGGGAAGACGGGACACCACGAGCGTAGCTCTCATCCTGTAACTACACTTAGGTAATTACACACACACACACACACAGACACAGACACACACACACACACACACACACACACACACACACACACACACACACACTAAGAGTGCTGGGAAGACGGGACACCACGAGCGTAGCTCTCATCCTGTAACTACACTTAGGTAATTACACACACACACACACACACACACACACACACACACACACACACACACACACACACACACACACACTTATGCTTTAGCAGGCATCACTAACAGTTGCTTATGGTAATTATTTTTACTTTAATCACCATAATTAGTGCATTTTTCAGGAGTGGCCATTACTTAATGCCGGCTTTAATTAAGTAATATCAGTCTGTTGGGATACTTTATAATACGTTCGTAAAGTAACTTTATAACTTAATGGCTTCCTTGAGGCTGTAGGATAAATCTAAATGGCTCAAATGAGATCAGGCAGGAAACAATGCTTGTCTTGGGAGCAATCCTGTGTTCGATTCCCGATTGCGCAAGCGATTGGGCACTATTCCTTCCCTCCGTCCTCATAACCCTAGTTCCTTGTCCTCATATCACTCATAATAAATGATTTATCTCCGAAAGGTCACCAATGCCAAATTTTGCCTTTTAACCGCATAATGTTTTTTTTATTAAAAAAACATGCAATATGTGAAGCAATATATGTAATTGATAATTTTTTTGGGGTATTTTGTTGTAAGAATTGTTGTTGAAAACCTTAGTTTTCTAAACAGCGATGAGTTGTTCGGTATTCTTGGCTCGTTTGATTGTTCTCCTGGTGCTCTTCAGGTGTTCTCTGGGTGTTCTCTGGTGTTCTGGGTGTCCTCTGGGTGTTCTCTGATGTTTGGGTGTTCTCTGAGTGTTCTCTGATGTTCTCTGGGTGTTCTCTGATGTTCTCTGGGTGTCCTCTGGGTGTTCTCTGATGTTCTCTGGGTGTTCTCTGGTGTTCTGGGTGTCCTCTGGGTGTTCTCTGATGTTTGGGTGTTCTCTGAGTGTTCTCTGATGTTCTCTGGGTGTTCTCTGATGTTCTCTGGGTGTTCTCTGATGTTCTCTGGGTGTTCTGGGTGTTCTCCGGGTGTTCTCTGATGTTCTCTGGGTGTTCTGGTGTTCTCTGGGTGTTCTCTGGTGTTCTGGGTGTCCTCTGGGTGTTCTCTGATGTTTGGGTGTTCTCTGATGTTCTCTGGGTGTTCTCTGATGTTCTCTGGGTGTTCTCTGAGTGTTCTCTGATGTTCTCTGATGTTCTCTGATGTTCTCTGGGTGTTCTCTGATGTTCTCTGGGTGTTCTCTGATGTTCTCTGGGTGTTCTGATGTTCTGGGTGTTCTCTGATGTTCTCCGGGTGTTCTCTGATGTTCTCTAGTGTTCTGGGTGTTCTCCGGGTGTTCTCTGATGTTCTCCGGGTGTTCTCTGATGTTCTCTAGTGTTCTGGGTGTTCTCCGGGTGTTCTCTGATGTTCTCCGGGTGTTCTCTGATGTTCTCTAGTGTTCTGGGTGTTCTCCGGGTGTTCTCTGATGTTCTCTTGGTGTTCTCTGGGTGTTCTCCGGATGTTAGCTTCCCGTCTCAATATTTTGTTAAACTAGCCAGCTTAATTTAACAAAAAATATACCCAACAAAGCCTGAATTTTTTTCTTTTACACGTATAATAAATTGGAACATGTACGAATTTCGTTCTAAATTGGTCTGTTATCATGAACAAAGTTAATTATTAGCAGTGGTATAAATTAGCGATCATAAAAAAGGTTGTTGGCAAGTAATCTTGGGTAGTTAATGTGATAATTCAAGATTACTATATAATGCTACTTTGAGGCTAATATGTGATTTGTTGCTTAGATTGGCGGGTAGTTCAGCAAGCTTGGCTCTTACTACAAGCTTGGCTCTTACTACAAGCTTGGCTCTTGCTACAAGCTTTGTCACACCCAACCACTTGGGCTGGACGGTAGAGCGACAGTCTCGCTTCATGCAGGTCGGCGTTCAGTCCCCCGAGACCGTCCACAAGGAATTGGGCACCATTCCTTTCCCCCCCGTCCCATCCCAAAATCCTTATCCTGACCCCTTCCCAGTGGTATATAGTCGTAATGGCTTGGCGCTTTTCCCCTGTATACATTCCCTTCAGGTATACCTACCTTGGCACTGTGCTTAACCACCGCTCGTAAACCCTGGTAGAGTTGGGAAACTATTGTGCTATCCTCGTTATGATAGCCACCCTCCCCCCCATTTTCCCATTATAAGGAAGCTCAAATTGGTTAAGTGATGTATTAAATTTAATGTGTTTCCTGTGAGTTATTCAGTAACGTTGGAAATTAATCTGTAATCCAGGGAAAAAATATACATATATACTCTATATTACTGGAGAGAGACGTTAATAGGGGGCGAGAGGTTGTTAAGCCAGCGAAGCGGTGGTTACGTGGTGTTCTGTGTTCAATTAGAACACAAGGGCAAGCTAGAGATATGGAGCGCATTCCCCGCTACCTGTCCCTAGGCCCATAAAGATATACGCACAAAAAGATGGAAAAGTCTTGCAATAAATCAATTAACACAGCAATAAATGTCTCTACGGAGCGTGTAGTGAGGATTCACGAAGCTCCGAGACGAGGGCTTAGCAGTAAAGATAATAAGGGTTATTTAATTCAATAATTACAAGAGTACTGGAGGAAGAGTTGAAGCTCAGATTTTCTCAAGCGCGCGTAGATTACTTCAGGCGTTAAGGAACAGCTTCTACGGAACAGCTTCGAGCGAGCATAAAAAATATTGCCGGAACAACCGTGGACATCTTCAAGAGGAAACTAGATTTATTCCTCCAAGGAGTACCGGACCAGCCAGGCTGTGGTGGGTATGTGGGCCTGCGGGCCGCTCCAAGCAACAGCCTGGTGGACCAAACTCTCACAAGTCAAGCCTGGCCTCGGGCCGGGCTTGGGGAGTAGAAGAACTCCCAGAACCCCATCAAGCAGGTATATGTGGGCCTGCGGGCCGCTCCAAGCAACAGCTTGGTGGACCAAACTCTCACAAGTCAAGCCTGGCCTCGGGCCGGGCTTGGGGAGTAGAAGAACTCCCAGAACCCCATCAAGCAGGTATATGTGGGCCTGCGGGCCGCTCCAAGCAACAGCCTGGTGGACCAAACTCTCACAAGTCAAGCCTGGCCTCGGGCCGGGCTTGGGCAGTAGAAGAACTCCCAGAACCCCATCAAGCAGGTATATGTGGGCCTGCGGGCCGCTCCAAGCAACAGCCTGGTGGACCAAACTCTCACAAGTCAAGCCTGGCCTCGGGCCGGGCTTGGGGAGTAGAAGAACTCCCAGAACCCCATCAAGCAGGTAATCAACCAAGTACGTCTCTTGTACGTCTGTTGAGAGCATTGCTGGTTCTATTTGTGACTTAATAAAATCCCAATTGTTCAATCCATCCTCATATTTAGATAGTGCCTATTGTGACAATCGTTAATAGTCAGAATTCGACATTCTTAGCTTTTAGATAGTAGTATATTGACTATTAAGAAATTCTAAAACAAATTTAAATATTTTTAGGCCTAGTATAGTTCACATATATGCTATATCTGGCCTCAGATATAGTGCATTAGGCCTAGTGACGTTAGTATAGGTTAGTTTGTCAAAGCAACATAAGTAAAAAATTCCTTTTCCAGTTTGTTCAACTCAATAGTACAGATATCTACTTTCTAATTTCGTTGTATGTCGGTATATGTACTATGGTCCTCGTCGGTACTTTAAGTACTACCAAAATAGAAGAATGAGCTACATAATTGCACCCAGGCAGTAGGACATGCAAATGACTGCTCCAAATATGTGAAAAAAAGAATATGCTACATATTCATCAATATGTCTTAAACATGACATATTGATGGATATGTAGCATTGTTTTGCTCGGTTCTTATATGTAAAAATAAGATTATGTAAGATAGATTTTTTTTAACCTATTAGAAGAGATGTTTATGGTAGACATTTCTATGTTAGCTACTTATCAGGTGTCATTTGAATGTAAATTTTAGCAGAGTTAGACTAAATTGCTCTATAAAAAAGCTGTTTTCTACATTGAATCTTGGAAGATTTCTGTATGAGTGTGTGATGGTTTGACCAACACAAGATGGTTTGATTGTTGGCTAGTTTATTGTGCACCCCATACTCATCCTGTGAGCGGTAGCGGAAAAAGCATTAGAGGGCACAAAAGGTCTTTATCAGACCTCATCTTAGATTATTACATAAACAATTTCATCTATCCTTCACACCTTATAGTTATAATGTCAGTTAGTTACAGAGAAAGTGTTATTACAAGAGCTTTATATTTACAGTAAGTCATTATACATTAATGGTAGGTCTTATCGCTAATACATAATAGCTTGACCAATGGGGATATTAAGAGTCACAGGGGAACTTCTGTTTATTATTAGTCTTCACAATACACTACACAAGAATGGTATGTGTACCACTACACCTCCAGCCCCTACACCAGCACACCTCTACACCACCACATGTACACAAAGGTACACCTTACGTGTGTACCTGTGTGTTTCAAATGCGTGTGTACATGAAACTATTTTGACAAGTGGAGAGTTATAGAAGGGTTCCACTACATTTTCTGTGTGTGTGTGTGTGTGTGTGTGTGTGTGTGTGTGTGTGTGTGTGTGTGTGTGTGTGTGTTTACTATTTGTAGTTATTGTGTCTGCAGAATCGAGCTATTAGCTCTTGGACCCCGCCTTTCAAACTACTTTCAAAATTCTTTCAAGCTACAGTGCACATTGAATGAATATAATTATGTATTTATGAGGTGCTCTGATTGGTCTGTTATGAGGCCCAATGAGTGTCTGGGAGAAGATTATGAGGTATTGATTGATTAAGATTAAGCCACCCAAGAGGCGGCATGGGCATGAATAACCCGTGAATGGTAGATTTTGCTGGAGTGAATGTGATCTTTGGTCGTGAAGAGTTAGGAAGATAACGGCATGAAAAGGCGATAGTACGGTGAGAGTATCTCGTTATCGCCAGCGGGAGTCGAAACCCGCACTTGACGCTATCGCTGTAGGCACTAGGATCCCAATCTGCTACTCTGCCACCACCCCTTAAACTTTTTTAGAGTCTCGCGAGGTCAAAGATCTGCAAATATGTGATGCTGGAAGTGAAGAATAGGAAGGGAGGGGCCAGTGGCGCTGAAAGGAGAGCAGACAGGCAAGAAAACAGCCATTTTCAACACCAACCACCTGATATCCGAAGCCAACTCAGCGGACAAAAACTTGGAGGAACAGTTACCAGACTGGAGCCAGAGGTGCGGCACGCGCGGTATCACCCGTAAGGCCACTTTTTCACTGCCTTTCTTTTGGTCAATCTTAAATACATTATCATGCTAATCATATGTGGTCTAGGATTTGGCCCGTCGTCACTTGATGACTGAGGAGTGATGCCTGGTGGTCGCTGTACCGGGTTACAGGGTTACAGTTAGTGCTTGTTGCTGGCTTGAGATGCCTCGGGGCGGCTTCCAGGTGGATTGCAAGATTGCAAGGCATCTTCTACCTCTACTTTTTAGGAGATTCTTGAGTTTTTTAATGAGATTCTTGAGGCTTTTTAGGAGATTCTTGAGGCTTTTTAGGAGATTCTTGAGGCTTTTTGGGAGATTCTTGAGGCTCTTTGGGAGATTCTTGAGGCTTTTTGGGAGATTCTTGAGGCTTTTGGGGAGATTCTTGAGGCTTTTGGTAGATTCTTGAGGCTTTTGGGAGATTCTTGAGGTCCTTTGGGAGATTCTTGAGGTCCTTTGGGAGATTCTTGAGGTCCTTTGGGAGATTCTTGAGGTCCTTTGGGAGATTCTTGAGGTCCTTTGGGAGATTCTTGAGGTCCTTTGGGGAGATTCTTGAGGCTTTTTAAGAGATTCTTGAGGCTTTTTGGGAGATTCTTGAGGCTTTTTAAGAGATTCTTGAGGCTTTTTAAGAGATTCTTGAGGCTTTTTGGGAGATTCTCGAAGCTTTTTGGGAGATTCTTGAGGCTTTTTAAGAGATTCTTGAGGCTTTTGGGGAAATTCTTGAGGCTTTTTGGGAGATTCTTGAGGCTTTTTGGGAGATTCTTGAGGCTTTTTGGATTCTTGAAACTTGAAACTTGATTCTTGAAACTCCCCACTGGTGTGGGTAGTTAAAACCGGGTTTACTATAACCAAAACATAATCATATTTTTAAAACAACATTTACTTTCAAGTTAATAATACCACCAGATTTACAATTTATCGAGTGATGTAAACATTAAACAAGAAAATATAAAATATAAACAAAACACAGCTGTTGTTTGTTACAAAAACACACTAAAGGTTTTTGCAGGACATAGTTCGATTCCAGAATGCTCTCTTGTGCTTGTTTGAGGGTGAGGGAGTTATCAAGAGAAAGCGCCAAGCCATTTCGACTATATAGCAACTTGGAAGGGGTCAGGATAAGGATTTGAGATAGGACGGGGGGAAGGAATGGTGCCCAACCACTTGGACGGTCGGGGATTGAACACCGACCTGCATGAAGCGAGACCGTCGCCCTACCGTCCAGCCCAAGTGGTTGGGCTGTTTGAGGGTGAGAAAAACATGAAAGAGATGAACCACTCTAACACGACCTTGTTTAAAAGGCTTTGAACTGGAACCTCCCAAAAACGCCTTCAGATGTCTGGTTTTTGAACATATTAGATACGGGGCATGGAACTCAGGGAGCTCCATGTAGCTGATGAATGAAATCAGGTTGTATTTTTTGTCGTTCCTGTTGGTAGAACTGGTAACGGTAGCCACCTGCCACAGGTAACGGTAGCCACCTGCCACAGGTAACGGTAGCCACCTGCTACAGGTAACGGTAGCCACCTGCCACAGGTAACGGTAGCCACCTGCCACAGGTAACGGTAGCCACCTGCCACAGGTAACGGTAGCCACCTGCCACAGGTAAGGGTAGCCACCTGCCACAGGTAAGGGTAGCCACCTGCCACAGGTAACGGTAGCCACTTGCCACAGGTAACGGTAGCCACCTGCTACAGGTAACGGTAGCCACCTGCTACAGGTAACGGTAGCCACCTGCTACAGGTAACGGTAGCCACCTGCTACAGGTAAGGGTAGCCACCTGCCACAGGTAACGGTAGCCACTTGCCACAGGTAACGGTAGCCACCGGCCACAGGTAACGGTAGCCACCTGCCACAGGTAACGGTAGCCACCTGCTACAGGTAACGGTAGCCACCTGCTACAGGTAACGGTAGCCACCTGCTACAGGTAACGGTAGCCACCTGCTACAGGTAAGGGTAGCCACCTGCCACAGGTAACGGTAGCCACTTGCCACAGGTAACGGTAGCCACCGGCCACAGGTAACGGTAGCCACCTGCCACAGGTAACGGTAGCCACCTGCTACAGGTAACGGTAGCCACCTGCCACAGGTAACGGTAGCCACCTGCCACAGGTAACGGTAGCCACCTGCCACAGGTAACGGTAGCCACCTGCCACAGGTAACTGTAGCCACCTGCCACAGGTAACGGTAGCCACCTGCCACAGGTAACGGTAGCCACCTGCCACAGGTAACGGTAGCCACCTGCCACAGGTAACGGTAGCCACCTGCCACAGGTAACTGTAGCCACCTGCCCTAGGTAACTGTAGCCACCTGCCACAGGTAACGGTAGCCACCTGCCACAGGTAACGGTAGCCACCTGCCACAGGTAACGGTAGCCACCTGCCACAGGTAACGGTAGCCACCTGCCACAGGTGACGGTAGCCACCTGCCACAGGTAACGGTAGCCACCTGCCACAGGTAACGGTAGCCACCTGCTACAGGTAACGGTAGCCACCTGCTACAGGTAACGGTAGCCACCTGCTACAGGTAACGGTAGCCACCTGCCACAGGTAACGGTAGCCACCTGCCACAGGTAACGGTAGCCACCTGCCACAGGTAACGGTAGCCACCTGCCACAGGTAACGGTAGCCACCTGCCACAGGTAACGGTAGCCACCTGCCACAGGTAACGGTAACCCAACCTGATCCTGGCAACCACTGTGTCGCACAGTCTGGTCCACGTTTTGTCCTGCCCATAAACATAGGTTTCAGATCTGACCAAATCATAGCTTCTTATACTAGTACTTTCAGGTCGTTGGAAGTCAGAAATTCCTTTCCTATCAGACCTGAGTGTTTGGACCATAACTCTACGGATTTAAGGAAGACTCGTTCAACAGATAAAAGATTGTCTGCAAGAAACCTCGGCTTCTTAGACTGGTCAAGCTAGACTCGTACACACTCGAGGACGATTAATCTTCGACGGGGGAAGAATCGAACCAATTCAGAGATGACATCGAAGCTGATACCTGAAGCTGTTGCCAGCCTGTGTGAACCAGTTCTCTGAGGCAGTGGTCGGTCGAAACTTGACTTTGAAACATGCAGTTGTTTGACATACTGCTTATTGCTATTGGTTCAGCTCTCTCTCTCTCTCTCTCTCTCTCTCTCTCTCTCTCTCTCTCTCTCTCTCTCTCTCTCTCTCTCTCTCTCTCTCTCTCTCTCTCTCTCTCTCTCTCTCTCTCTCTCATGGACCTCACAGACATATACGTACGTATATTTAATTGTATATATCTATGTTAAACGCTCGGGGGTCGTAGTCATAAGGACTCGGATTCGATTCCCGGCCGAGGCGGAAACAAATGGGCAAAGTTTCTTTCACCCTGAATGCCCCTGTTACCTAGCAGTAAATAGGTACCTGGGAGTTAGTCAGCTGTCACGGGCTGCTTCCTAGGGTGTGTGTGTGTGTGGTGTGGAGACACACACACACACACACACACACACTATAAACCAAGTGCCCAAATGAGCCACAGAGATGTTAGAAAGAACTTTTTTAGTGTCAGAGTGGTTGACAAATGGAATGCATCAGGCAGTGATGTGGTGGAGGCTGACTCCATACACAGTTTTAAGTGTAGATATGATAGAGCCCAGTAGGCTCAGGAACTTGTACACCAGTTGATTGACGGTTGAGAGACGGGACCAAAGAGCCAGAGCTCAACCCCCGCAAGCACAAATAGGTGAGTACACACACACACACACACACACACACACACACACACACACACACACACACACACACACACACACACACACACACTCACACACACACACACACACACACGCACGCACGCACGCCACTGGGGCCAAATAGCCCAAATACCTCCTCCTGGTTAACTCCTTTTGTAGTATCAAGTTAACAAAACAACTTCTTTTCCAAACGGGTCAGATGCTGAAGAAAAAGCCGACCTGAAGCGGCCTTGACCAGAGTATCCACCTAGGGAACTGTCTCAGTCCTCAGCGAAGAAAAAACAGTACATAGTACCAAATTGGCCAAAGGTTAGAGGTAATTGAACACGCCAGTCACCATATTGGTCTGATAGACGGGCAAAAACCTCACTTTTCGGCGGATTGCTGGGGTTAACCTCGTCTATATTGGGGTAGGGGCAGTTGTTGTTATAGATTCAGCTACTCTGAACAAGTTGCAAGTAGCACGGGCTATGGTGAGCCCGTAACTTACCCGGCAGGAGCGGGGCAAGTAGCACGGGCTATGGTGAGCCCGTAACTTACCGGCAGGAGCGGGGCAAGTAGCACGGGCTATGGTGAGCCCGTAGTGGACTTACCCGGCAGGAGCGGGGCAAGTAGCACGGGCTATGGTGAGCCCGTAGTGGACTTACCCGGCAGGAGCGGGGCAAGTAGCACGGGCTATGGTGAGCCCATAACTTACCCGGCAGGAGCGGGGCAAGTAGCACGGGCTATGGTGAGCCCGTAACTTACCCGGCAGGAGTGGGGCAAGTAGCACGGGCTATGGTGAGCCCGTAGTGGACTTACCCGGCAGGAGCGGGGCAAGTAGCACGGGCTATGGTGAGCCCGTAGTTATAATCCCCTTCCTTGGCTATGCCCTAGGTAGCCATCTTGACATGATATTGAAGGAGGTGTTGCCGAAGAACTGGATCTCCACGCGTGTCTCCTACTAGCCTTCCGGGACGGCTTACAGGCACTATCCACAAAACATTATCGCCACTATCCTGCTCATCCATCACCTCTGGTAATGATGCAATACCTCTCCGTGTCTGAAGGGGACAATTACTGGCTAATTTT
>NC_091163.1:12489033-12699463 GCF_040958095.1 Procambarus clarkii
GGGTGCTGTGCAGCTTGTTTTCACCTATCATAGCGGTCGGCTCTGTTCCACCTGGTACACTGTCTTCTTGCGGGGTTTTCTTTTTCTTTTTGTTTTCTGCTGCCTAGTGGGGGGGGGTCTGCCTTGGTTCTTGCCCCCTGTGTACTGAGTACTCTTCCTTTTTCCTCCTGTCCCTTCTTCAGTACTGTGTTTTGTTGGCGTGGTCTTGTCCTTCTCTCTTGGGGGTTCGGGGCCGTCATTTTGCCACATACTTTCGCCTCGTATCGTGCGGCGCTGGCGGAGCCGCTTCAGCTTGCTTTCGGTATTGAGGTTACTTCTGCTTCGTTTAGCATGCTGCCTCGGGAATTATTTCACCTCTGGCCTGCTTATGCGCTACCTGAGCGGTCCTGATCATTGGACAGAGTGCTCTTATCTTCTCCTAGGTTTGTTGTGGCCCCTTCGGTTCCGGATTGTTTCTGCAAGGCTCTTTTTCTGTTGGCCTTGGCCTCTTGAGGTCGGGTTGGTGAGCTTCCAGCGCAGGAGTTTTCTGCTCCTTCGGTCATGGCAATGGGGTTGTTCGTTGCAGCAGTCTCCTTCTTTTCTGGCGGAGAATGAGACGGCTGCTTTCCAGAGGGGTCCATGGGTTGTTGATGCTTGGTTGGTTTGGCCGGGGGTGCATCATGTTTGGTGTCTGGTGGCGACCCTCCACCGTTCATTGCGCGCCACGGTTTCTGTGTCCTGTGTCGCGCTTTGGAGTGATCCGATTTCCCTCCTTCCTTGTTTGCGGGGTGCGGGTCTCCCAGGTCGCCTGCAGGATTATTACGGCTAGCTGGCCTGCGCTCTCTCCCCGTGTCTATGTTCGCAAGTTTGCGGCTCTTGCTGCTGTTTTTGGCAACATGTCCTGGGCTGTCATTCGGGCGCGGGATTTTTGGCAGTTGAGCAGGGTCCTGGCTGCTCGTTTTCTCTGTGCGCGTTCTTGGGCCTATTCAGGCCTGTGTCGCTTTGGATCGGCAGTTGCAGCCGGTTGTCTCGACTCGGAATTGAGGAGTGAGTGGCGACCACCTCCCGGGTAGGTCCCTCTCTTTTCCTCTGTGGGGAGTTAGCTCCAGGGAGCCAAAGGGGCTCCCCCTAGAAAACCAGCATTGAATGTAATGAAATGCCATTTTCTGGGTGAGTTCCGGAGGCTCCCCAACATCCCTCCCTCCCTCCGGTCGGCGGTTTTTCACGTTTTTTGACATTCACCCTCAGAACTGGGGGTGAATAGCGAGCGCAATAGGTCTGGGGCTTTCCCTTCCCCCTCCCGGGGAGGGGGGAGCTTCGCATACAGCGGCGCGGCAACATGTGACGTCATGATTGTTTGCTCGTTTATTTTTGGGGAGTTCTATCCACTTGTTCGGCTTGTGGTAGCAATTTTCACCAGAATAGGGGTTTGTTTTGGGACGCTTACCTTTCTGGGTGCCTAACCTGGTCAATGGCAGACATAGAATGCTTCCAACCACACGGGAGTTTCTATAGGCCATTGCTCCCCCTTGCCTCTTCTGAGGGGGCCAGGTTCTGGCTCGTGGTCCCCGGTAGGCCCATAGACCTCCATACACATGACTGATGCCAAAGTCTGACATTAGCATATCAACCTAGTAAGCTCCGGGGAGCCTCCGGGACTCACCCAGAAAATGGCGTTTCATTAAATTCAACGCTGATTTTTTTTTTTTTTTACTCCTTTGGGGCTTGTACATATTTCCCTGCTCTGTTGGAAGCTCAGATCTGTAAACCTCTATTCCATTCTGTTAACCTAGAAGTTTGGGCCTGGTTTCACTGTCATTACAGTACAGTATCATTATTACAAATTGTGATTACACCCCATCTATTCACATCTGTGGACAGCAACAAATGGTTTACAAATTGAACCTTGAGAAATGTTTGTAATTGGCTTTGGCCCACAGAATTATCATTTTATCAACCTGACATTGTGGCTGGATTTTTGCATAGGTTCTAATCCTCATTACGGCTAATATGGATTTTCCCATTGATACATCACATTAGTGTGATTACTTTCTGTATTGAAAGAGGATCATCAGAGGTAGAACATTCTTAGATGACAGCCAAAGTGCATGGGGGATTGTGGAAATACTGGTCCAGCTTCAGTGGAAGCCTCGGGAAACCCTCGTGTGTTCAGTTGATCTCCAGGCTCCAATCCTTTTGACCATGTCGTGGCCTGGTTGTCTGGGGCGTGTACATGGGAATACTCACCACAAAGGTTCGAATCCTCATCACAGCTCCTATGGATTTTCTCATTAATTCATCATGTTGGTGTGATTTACTGTGTATTATTAATCTTAATGATATGTTTTAGTTAAAATATAAGTTTGTTTTATTTGCGTTTCATGGGGGAGAGCATCATTGAGAGCATCACTTGGGGGGGGGGGGGGTGGAGAGCATCACTGCTCTGCACCTACAGAAGGGAGCTGGAGGTAGTAGGAGGTGGAGGTCTGAGTGAGGTGTGCATCTTACCTTTGAGGTGTTTACCTCATTTTCTCAATGTTATTTGACAAAGGTCAGTTAATCTAGTGAGTGAGAAATTATTTCCATGTTGTATTATGTCTCATTCTCTGTATCTCTTACTAAATGTTATGTACTCACCTTGCAGGTTTGTTTATGTTCCATGAATCCAAAATAATTGTACTCATCTAGTTGGTCACTTGGTTTCCCCCTCGTGTTTGAGATATATCTTTATAACTTAGATTTGCTCTGCATTCCCAATTTTAAATTAATGTACATGTACTGTAAGTAAGGAAATGGGGAGGCTCAGATTATTTTTTATTTTAAATATTATTAGCCTTCTTCTTTCACCAAAATGCTCTGGTGACAATATTCTATGATCTCAAAGGGATTTATGTAGGGGTTTTGACTTTTTGACTGAGCAACGTTTGGCTGTTCTGTACAGTGCAGTATGTCATCCTGCCTGACTACATGTCTGTGTCCAAAGGACACGGCAAAATCTATTTAGTGAGCAGAGAATGTAATGGCTTTGAACCCAAATTCAAATGGCTAATTAATTGCATTACTGCTCAATTTTGTTAATGTTGATTACATAACTATTTATATTATGTCACACATAGAGCATATTTTACACAACTTTTGTAGATTATTACCTTGTCACACCTGTGTTCTAAAAGTCAGATAAATTTCTACATTATAAGAGAACAATATCACTGAGTTGCTGATGCAATACAGATATGTATAAATTTTAAGTCTGATAATAAAAATGTAATACAGTATTGTTATTTTTGTGATGGAGTGATTAAAATTTAGTCTTGGTTTTGCACATTGTATATTTTCATACTGAAATAGAATAATTGTTACATGTCATTCATCACTTTTAAAGCTGATAAGTGAGTGATATTCAAATTGCAGTAATTCTCTTTGTCCCCTATACCAAATAAGGCTGCGAGATAGAGGAGATGTACTCTCTAAAACACTCTTGGATTATGGCGAAGTGGAAAACCTGAACAAAAGTTTGCGGTCAGCCCTCTGTGATACAGCAGATACATTAGCAGCTGTTCAGGACTACAGGTAATTCCTCATGTCATGTGCACAACTGATGCATAAGACATTGTGTTGGCTGTGTTTGGCAGAAGGTATCAACAACAACATAGCATTTGAATACCTTGGGTACAAGAGCTTGAAGATACAGTTGAGCACATCATATCCGACAGGGTCAGGACTGAAACCTGTCAGTTACCGAAACATTTTCGGTTATGATGTAGATTTCCTCTCACACGCTATTAAAAAAAACTATAAAATTGTACTCACCCAATCAAATTTTGTAATTTAACTATGACCTTTGATAATTTTAGTGCACTTGATTGTTCACGAATTCCTAGTGAATGGTTACATCATTTTGATATACAGTACTGGTGGCTCACTATCTTCACAGTATTAGCTTACACAAATTGAAAGTGACTCAGGGATACACCTTTATACAAAAATATATAATTTCACAGGGATAATCTGGGCTAATACTTCTGTTTACAGCATTCTCTACAGTATGTTGAGCTTTCATATACCCTACCTTCTTATGCTTTACAAACATGACGGATTATATTTATGCATCATTGCTCATCCCAAGCATTCTGGACTTCATTATGTGATATATTTTTTTTGTAGAAAATGGAGGGAGCATTAAATATTAATATTAACATGAGGTTCTTAGTTTTGTAAAATATAGCATTGAGTGTAATGAAATGCCTCTTTCTACCTATCTTAAATGACTTAGCTATCCGTACAAAATATAACCTTACATACCTCAAGGGGTGCATGTATTGGTACACTAGAATAAACCTAATATAACATAATAGTGTATTGAATGCTTTTCTAATTTGGATATTCTAGTATCCAGCACTACTTAGGCCTCACAAATAGCAAATAATGAAGCTTTTGCTGCATCTTGTCTCTAAAAAATGCTATATTTACAAAAAAAATTATTTCTAAGCTCATTTCTGTAATGGCAGAAATGTGCAAGTAGAGAGACTGGAGACCAGAGTTGTAGGAGAGATTGCATTATATGGAGGCATATGCAAGGCTGCTCGGGAGGAACTGAAGAGAAGCTTTGACACACGTCAGCAGGAAATCAATCATCGACGAGACCTGGAAAAAACCAAGAACCGCCGCCCTCAAAATAGACAGCAGATTGTAAGTACAATACCTGTGGAAAGAGTGAAATAATATAGCCTTGAAATTGACTACACTTAAAATATTTCAATTGGGGGGCAAATCAGGTATTATCCCACTGCATCAGCCTTCTGATACATGATAGTACGTATGAGCTAATATCAAAGTAAGTTACATGATTCAATGATTACATAGGGTATGCAGGAAATTAAGAGATGTTTTAAAATTCTGGTAAACCCTCAACACATGGCTATCACCAAAATTTGCCATCTTGCAAAAACAAAAAAAATAATCAAAATAATATGTTTATAGAATGATACATTTGCATGCACAGGGCAAGGAAAAGACAAAAAGTATGTTAGCTTGCCCGGTGGGTACCTCCTTACATTACCCACCTGGCTAGCTGACATAATTAAGAACCACACTTGATTCCATCGATTTACAAGTATCCTGGGATAAACCACAGTACCCAAGATTAAAAAAAAAAAAATAATGTGTACCAATACAGACAACTGAATGGAAAACATTGGCAATGCTGTCTATAGCTATGTAAACAATCATAACCCAGATTGAACCACCTGTCTGCCACTCGTGCAATCCATCAGGCAGCAATGCTGGTCACCACTAGTTTAGGAATGTCAATGCACTAAAGTCTAGCACTGATTAAATGTTCAAACCCATGAATATTGCAGAAAAATGGTATGGGCAGGGACAGGGAGCTACCAAAAGGACCCATTAGAAAAGAGACATTTCAGTACATTCAACACTGGGTTTCTGAGAGGGTCCCCTCAGTAGCTTCCCGAGCTAACTCACCATGGGAGAAAGTAGAAGCCGATACCTCACCATGGAGAAAGTAAAAAGTTGATACCTCACCACAGAGAAAGTAGAAGCCGATACCTCACCATGGAGAAAGTAGAAGCCGATACCTCACCATGGAGAAAGTAGAAGCCGATACCTCACCACAGAGAAAGTAGAAGTCGATACCTCACAAAGAAAGAATTGGCCTGCTGTTACCGTGACAAGAGCGAAGAAGTAGCAAACACTATACACAGGAAATCAACACAACTCGGGCTTGATGTTGGCAAGGAGGGGTTGACTAAATACTGAGCTGCTAGCACTTGTTTAACCACTGTATTGCACTAACCATGATATCATGAAGAAAAAGGTGGTGGGTGTACCGCCCAACATATGATGTTTGTTAGTATATCGTAAGATTCAAAACTCCCACGGGTACATGGGGCTCACATCCTGTTCCTCAGGACTCCAGTAAACAGACAGCATCTTGAAAAAAATTGTCTGCATCCCTCTGGCAGTGAGAGCCTTAGTACTGCCAGAGCATCCGAGGCTAGTGCATGCCGCTGGAGCTCACAGCAGAGCTGTGTGGATCAAGGCTACATCACCATTTAATAATAACGAATAAAATAAGTAATTGAATTATTTTGAACAATGAGGTGTTTTCATGACATGCAATGCTGGTGATTTTGGGAAGACCCTTGTGGCTTTCCAAAAATTGCCTGGTTAAAAGACAGAACCCAGGCAATGCTCAAAACACACAACCCTGCCAATAACAGGCCCAGGATAGGACAGAAAACTTTCAAGGTACAGTAGATCATGGACACCAGAAATTGCCAAACAAAAAGTACAACCAGAAAACCCAGACCCCATAGCAGCCAAGGAACATAAAGCCTGACACAGGATTCCCGTGAAAGGTGCAAAGTTGGGCAGGCGAGCAGAACCTGTGCACATAAAAAGAAAAGTGCCACACAAAGGCATAAACACCAGAAAGTAAAAGACTATGCCTTCTGTGCGCTCCAGGGCAAAGTAATGCCCTGCGAATGACAGAACAAGGCAAGGGACGACAGAAGCCAGAGCCACCGGCATTCAGCTAGAAGGGTGACATTGGGATGTTGAATGCTAGGAAATCCCAAGGAAGCCCTCCCAGAGCTCCCTCCACCAATGGACACAGTTGATGAAGGGGGCCCTATGACCAGAGGCTCAGAAAGGAGAGTGTGCAATGAAGCATAAACCCTAAGCCAAGGGCAAGGCCAACCACATAGCCAACAAAATAGAGATTGGTCAGACCAGCTTGCCACAAAAGCAGAGATTGCGAGATCCAACATGACTACCAAAGCAAAGATTAGCCGAACCCAACAAGGCCACACTGACCTGACAGACATGTCTAAACTCAAATTTGACGAACTAAACAGGAGAAGAGAAGGCCAGGCAGAAGATAAATGAACTAGCCAAGAGCCAGCTTTCAATGAAATATGTATAAAACCACCCAAAGAGGAAAACAACAGGTAAATGCCAAGGAGTGAACCCCAAACTTCCACCTTAGTTTTAGACAATGAGTGCCTGCAGAGACAACCCTTAAACTAAATTGAAGCAGATAACAATAGCCAGAGACACACAGAATTGGCTATCCATGCCATGAAGTAAAAAAAAAAAAAAAAAAAAAAAATGGAACCTGATACCTCACCATGGTATGGAAAAATGGAGGGAGCCGGTCGGCCGAGTGGACAGCACGCTGGACTTGTGATCCTGTGGTCCCGGGGTCGATCCCGGGCGCCAGCGAGAAACAATGGTAGAGTTTTTCACCCTATGCCCCTGTTACCTAGCAGTAAAATAGGTACCTGGGTGTTAGTCAGCTGTCACGGGCTGCTTCCTGGGGGGTGGAGGCCTGGTCGAGGGACCGGGCCGCGGGGACACTAAAAAACCCCGAAATCATCTCAAGATAACCTCTAGCACAGAGACAAATGTCTTATCTGAATTTGACCTATGCAGAGCTAAGGTGCATAAGGAAAGACCACTAGGCAATAAATGAAGACAACCAGCTTCCTCAACCATGTTGTTATGAGCTAAGCTGCCATCTAGTGGCAATCTGTGTAGGAGCTAGTTATTACCCAGTAGCTAAGAGATTGATAGTTGGTTTCCTCACTATTCTAATGATTGCTTGTAGGGGGGGTGTTTTTTAGTATATTCATTTGTTTTTATGTATAATAATGAATGGTAACACAAGGTAGACTGAGATTGGTTTTGCACTCTCTCTCTGACCCCTCAACCATATGACGAAACCCTCTTAAAATGTTTCCTGCCATGAGTAAGGTCAAGCAGAGCCTAGTGTGAGTACCATGTCCTGAGTGGACCACGACTCTTACTTCAGGAATAATTGACAGGACATAGCTTAGAAATGTCTTGACCTTTGTCTTGATCTTGTGCTTTACTTTTCATATGTCTATTCAGGTAATTGCCGAGACAAAACATCAGAAGGCTACTGCAGAAGCAAAACGGGCTTGTCAAAACCTTGAAGAACAAATGGACCAGTTTGAACAAAAAAAAGTAGCCGACTTAAAGAAGGTGCTCAGAGAATTTGTTCAGGGTAAGAGAGAACATTATTTTTAAATTTGAATTCAAATCTAATTTTCAGATTTGTATTAATTTTAACAGCAGTTTATTTCTACTATTGTCTATTAAAGATTTGTACATCTAAGTAACCTTTTGACCATTCATCTATTAAACACATCTTGATACAATGATTGAGAGAGAGTATTTGATAATTTTGAGGATAGAAGATGATGAAGGCAAAATTAATTCAAGCTTGGTAGACATGGTGAGTATGTGAGGAAGCTGGGATTAAGGGTCAACAGTAAAGTTCAGTTTTGAATGTTTGGTACTTTTAATTATGTACAATTTCCTGCTGTTTATTCAAGAATTGAGTGGTATATTTTAAAGCTGTAAACAGTTTCTGGATGTGGAGAATATTGTACAATACTGATACAGGTGTTGCAGGCGATGAGTCACAATAACGTGGCTGAAGTATGTTGACCAGACCACACACTAGAAGTTGAAGGGACGACGACGTTTCGGGTCCGTCCTGGACCATTCTCAAGTCGAAACGTCGTCGTCCCTTCAACTTCTAGTGTGTGGTCTGGTCAAGATACAGGTGTTGCTCCAGTGATGTTCGACTAAAATCACGTATTTTAATCAACAGACTGAACTGGCCTTCCATGCAAAGGCACTGGGAACTATATACCAAGGCATATTAATCAGATTTCCAATATTGAAGAGGAGGAGGATCTTGAAGTAAGTCATGACACAGTAGGGTGGGGAATAGGGAATGGGAAGTGTTGAATATGATAAATTCTTTTTTCTATTGGGTCTCTCAGTAGCTTTCCCTTATTGTCATTATTTGACTTGGGGTACAAGCACATTTATGCAGCTACCCTAGACTATGTGAAGGGTTACATAGTTTGTGTCAAGAGCTAGCTATATGATATTAAAATCTCAATCTCTCAGGATGACTAGTTTTATAGGGGCATGTGATCAGTAGCCTGCATTGGTAAATTTTGGATGGATTGTGAGGATGTCCTCAGAAACACGAGTGGACAAAGTCAAACTTGCGATGCCCAGGTTCCTCTACCAGCAGGTGAAAATGGGTCTAATGGCTAGATATTCAATAATAATATTTAATAATTATTTTTATTGAATGTCACTCCTTGTTTTGAAGTGTTTTGGCTCTAGTAGGTTTTTGTTCATTTCTGTTGTGATCTGATTCCAGAGCTGCCCTTTACCTCCTTGAGTGAGTGGGGGAGGGACAGATTTGGTGCTCGTAGTTCTTTAAAGGCCTGATTTGTTCCCCAAGGCTTAGTCATTACCAGGTTGTAGCTTCAGGGAGCTATTGAGTGGCACATCACAAAGAAGTGTTTCGTTATATTCAACACCAAAATTTTGGAATATACAAACTTTATTTCATGCTTCTTTTATCATTGTATAACCAAACACCTATACAGTACATAGAAATTATCTATACAGTATATAACACAGAAAGTAATTGGTAAGCAAATATAATCTGTAAAATTTATTTAATTATTATTAAATAATAAAATATTTTCTTTCAGACAAGCAAATTTACTAAATTTTAATTTCTAACCACAGGCATTCCGTAACGCACGAGATGTCTTTGATGCGGTAAATCAGATTGCTCTTTTCCTTTTTAATCATTTAGTATAGGTCTTGTAGATTCTGTATTTTATAATTTTGCTTTTGGTGGCATATTCTTCCATGCTTATTGCTGGTAGCTTAGTAGGTCACGTTGTTGAAGTTAATTCACTGTTCATACCTGATGCATGTTTGATGGTGTTGCACTCATTTGAATTTTATGGTGATGCAAATGTTATTTTTCATAAGTACACACTTTATTATATGTTTTCTGATCAAGACCACTTTATTCTTCTTGAAGCAAAACACCAGTCAACTCATAGACAGTACTTGATACTGCCAGGCAACCATCAACATTTCCTACACTCCATGATGGGAGACTTTGCTATTACTCAAACATGTGATAAAGGGGAAAGAGGGACACTGGTGATTACTCAGTCCATCCCAGAATGACCACCAGAAGGATCATTAAGCTGTTTTTCTTGATTTAAGTGCAAGACAGGAAGCCTGATTAGCTCATAGGTCCAGCCTAAACCATGCGTTGAATGTAATAAAATGTCAATATCTGGGCGAGTCCTGAGGCTCCCTAACACCCTCCCTTCCCCATTGTGTTGGTGTGTTTCATCATCTTAGAACTGAAGGTGGGGCGGGGCGGCTGACTCAGTATGTCTCCCTCCTCCCCCCAAATGAGGAGGGAGGTAGGAGCAAACTAGTGTGCACTAGTTTCACAAACATTTTGTGATTTGTTTTTTTATAGTTGGGAGAGTTCTTTTTGGCAATTTTGGAACTGCAGTCTCGTGCAATCGTCTGTTGGTTCGCCAAACTTTCTGGGTGCTTCCCTGGTGGTGGGAAATATGATTAACGTTAAATGTAAAGTGTTCATAGGCCATCACTCCTTGCACCTCTCTGAGGAGGCCAGGTTATGGCTTGTAGTCCCCAGTAGGCCAATAGAACTCCACAACTGATGGCAACTAGTAGTAGTGTGGCACAGATCAGTGTATGATATCTTCAGAGAGCCTCTGGGATCCACAAAAAAATTGGTGTTTAATTACATGTAACGCTGGTTTTCTGATAGGCAAGTCCTGGCCACATTTTTTTTTTGTTTATTGATCAATTTCTTTACAGAAATATTGGCTGCCTTTGATTAGGCACCATTGTAAGGGAACTTAGAAAGATAATGAGGGTGTGCTCCCAAATATTGAATTGAATGTAATTAAACGCTTTGTTTCTGTTATGGCTTTCACTAGCTTCCAGTTCCCACCCTATTCCCTTATTTTCTTTGGGTTGGAGGATTTCACTTAGGGAAGTTCATGAGTGAGGGGGGATGGAGCTTCAGGTGACCTGGGCTGCCACCTGTTGGTGCTCAAACACATCATTGCCCCTGATTATTTTACATTTGCTTTCTGGTGATTTATTTCTCAATGTTATTGATTTCTGATCACCCAAGCTGTCATTGCCATGTAGAGAGTGCCAGACTGGTCCAGGCTCCTGGTAGGTAAGAGTGGATCTCGGAAGCCTAGAACAACTGTCTAAGGCCTGGTTAGCAGCTACCGGGGGACCCACCAGAAAAGGGTGTTTCATTACATTTGTAGCTTGAATTTTTTTTTAAATATAAAGCTTTCTATCTAACATCATTACCTTTGTGGTAGGAATTTCGTAATGCTTTAAAAGGCAATGCTGCTGCTAGAGCTGAAGTTGTTGGAGCAGGACAGGGCTCGTCACTTTCTCCTGTCATCAACAGCGTAAAAGGGAAGAAAAAGGAATCACATAGAAAGGTAATGAATTACTGATAATTTTATTTTATTTTTAAAGTAGTCAAATTGCTTGAGAAATCATACACTGAAATTACTCTGAAAAATCAAAAAATCAGTTTCAGACATTCTTCAGTCTTTTTGGTGGTTTTAGTTTCATTTGTGCCGCATTCCACATCAGGGATTTATTCATGCTGTTCCTGCCTCTAGTACATTTTACCTAGAGTCTGGGTGAAGATCATTCTCTTTTTGGTATCTCCTGCACTTTCTGCTGGTGTCTGATTTCTTGGGGGGCCTATACAACTGTATAGGGGTTTACTGATATAGCATTCCCAGTGTATTCCCGCCAAACACACTCCGAAACTACGACATTGATAGAACGTTCAAACAAGGTTTAACACCTAACCAGTTATAACAACCAATATAGCAAGTTGTAACATTCTAATATGTCATAGACACGTTAAGCCAAGATGTAACAACTTTATTACAACCAAGTTGTAACAAACGGAAAATAGAGACAGTTACGGTTTGTGCTTCCAGGGTTGGCATACCTGCATTGAGCACTCTGTAGACACTGGAAAACCCCCCAAAAAAACTTTCAAACCAGAGATGCCATACCAATGATGATTATTTTCAAGATGCTAGTGCTCTCTAGAGTGGAATACTCTTGCACAATAACAGCCCCTTTCAAAACTGGAGAAATTGCTGACCTGGAGAGTATGTGAAGATTCTTCACTGCTGGAATTCAATCAATACACCATCTAAATTACTGGGATCGACTCAAAAGCCTAAATCTGTATTCTCTTAGAGTGCAAGCGGGAAAGATATATAATAATTTACACATGAAAGATATTAAATGGCTGGTCCCAAATCTGCACACAGAAATAACATCACACGAGACCAGTAGGCGTGACAGGATGTGCAGAATACCCCATTGAAAAGCAGAGGTGCAATAGGTACTCTGAGGGAGAGAACTATCAACATCAGAAGCCCGAGAATGTTCAACACACTTCCATTACACGGAAGGGGACATAACTGATCGACCCCTCACAGTGTTCAAGAAAGAACTTGATAAACACCTCCAAAGAATATCTGATCAACTTGGCTGTGATTCATACTTCAGGCTGCGAGCAGCCGCGCCCAACATTCTGGTTGACCAGTCCATCAACCAGGAGGCGTGGTCACAGACTGGGCTGCGGTGACCTTGATCTCTAGAATCACTGCAAGGTAATGTAAGGTAGTGTTGCGCCCATCTACGAAAGTCATCAAAAACATGATTGGAGCCATATTAAGTTACCATTCATACCCTAATGTTTCCCCACACTGAATGGGCTGATTTTTGTGAGCAAAATTTTAATTTCCACCTGTCATATGAAGGGCAGCTACCAAGAGAATCTATCTGTAAAAAGAGATTTAACCACATCTAGCGTATTTCCCATGCCTTTGCCTCAAAACCACCTTTTCAGAGAGAAACAGGCCCATATTTGTGAATAAAAACTGAGAAATCTCAAAATGAAAATTAACCATAGAATTTGGCTTTAAATGTACTCAATAACTTTTCCAAGGCCCCAATTCTTTCTTCTAATATTGCACCCATCTACAAAATCATCAAACATGATTGGAGCCGTATTAAGAGTTATCATTCATACTCTAATATTTCCCACGCTCTGTGGGCTGATTTCATTAAGGAAATCTTTAACTTTTGATCTATGATATGATGGCCAAATTTTCCACCAGACTGTGAATTGTTCCAATGTCCTAAGCAAATCCGCACATCTCCTCGCTTCAGTGAACAAGAGTGTGTGGAATCGGGTGAGTAAATCCGGCCTGGAAAGTGCGTTCTAACCGGAGATTCGCCAAATCAAGGTTTGTTGAATTGCAGTTCCACTGTAACTTGTGGGTTGCATCCTGGAAAAGGCCAAGGGAGTTTGATAAGTCATCAAAAAATGACTTAAGCTTCCCATCCCCGGCTATAGGGAAACCATAAGGTGAATCATATACATGGTGTAAATGTATATTTTTAAAGGTAATATTTACAATGATTTGACAATACTTTACAGTATTTATTAAATTTCTTTTTTTTCAGCGGGACATGAATAAATCCATAGAAAAACTGCAAATTGAGGATTATGAGGAAATCAATGAAAGCACATCTAGTGAGGATGATTGATGGAATTCACATCTAATTTAATTACCAATAAAATGTTTTAGTTCATTATTTATATAGTGTACTTGTAATAAATTAATAAAGTTTTGTTATATTTTGTTTAATCTGTGAATTTATGGTATGTACTCTACAAATTACAGTATATTGACTGCCAAGATTTCAACCAACATTTTAAAGGCTACACAGCTCTGTGAGCTTATTATACAAGCACATTATTATGGTTAATATTATAAAATGTCATATTTTTGAAAGTTTATAAGGATCTGTTATTTTAGCAAAATGAACGTTGTTTTAATGTAATGTTTTGCTGTGGCGAAAAGGTTAACATTTCGTCAAATCTGTTTCATCCGTCCATTTTATACAATTGTAAGATTTTTACTGTTGTTATGAGACATATGTGATAGATGAGATATGAAACTAGAATATGGTACAGTATTGCATATTGCTTACCATTTATGATGACAGAAATTTAAGTGATGCAGTGTTGTACACAACTTAAAATATATAATACAAAAATACATATCCATATATATATATTTATTTATTTATTTATTTGTTTTCTTTAGGACCAGAAAATCCCCTTCTTGAAGTGTATAATATGGCAATATTATTGGGAAATTTCCTATCTCTTGAACCAATAGTATAACCAATCAAGAGAATGCTTTCCGACCAATTTCCCTTACAAGCTGCCTTTGTAAAACATTGGAGAGAATGGTCCTAAATCATCTCCTTCATTTAATAAAAACCATGCTATCCCCCCAGATATATAACTACATGCATGGAAGGAGTGTGCATCATTGCAACACCTCATTTCTTACCATTCACGCTGACAAGTCATATATCACCTTCCTAGATCTTGTCTGCTTTTGATATTGCAAACCCACATGTTAATTTGAGTGACCTTGTAAGAATGAATATTGGTGGTGATCATAATTTCATGCAAGAAGAGCCACACATCTATGGATCATACAATAAAATAAGCAGACTCCTAGATGTTACTAATGCTTGGCTTAGGGCTATAAGTATTCCTGGAAATTTTCATTACCTGCTGATGTAGACTTGATCAAATGTAAAGTGTATCAAAAAAATTATTCCCACACCCTCTGTCACTGTGTGATGGAATGCAAAAAGATACATGAATTCAGAGACAATTCTATAAATGTTCAAGATTTGTGTAAATATTTCATTCAAAAAGATCTGGTACTAAATTTTAGCCAAATATTCCCTTTTTGCTAACTGTAATTAGTAACTAAGTGATTGTAACTTATCCATCGTTGCCCACTAGATGGGAAGGGAGGGGAGTTAGCAGGATAAACATATCAATTGTGACTAGCTCTCCACATGTGTTAGTTGCTTAATTTAGAAACTGTACTTGTGGTCGGTCTTGAGCCCATTGTTGATGTGACGAGGTGCATTGAATTTGTAATTAGCACATCAAAACTGTAATTAGCTTAACTAAATGAATGTTAGGGTTCAGTCCCTGAGCCCATTATGTGCCTCTGTAACCATTTCCACTACTGCCTTCAGGATGGGTATGGGGTGCATAATAACTAACTAATCTAGTCGACTACTTTGTTGGATCAGAGGTTACTTATCAACAGAAAGTAATCTGTATTATTCCAGGGGCATAGGATTGTAACAAGAGACTTTGAACTAGGCTTCCCCTAAGCTTTACCTTATTTAATATCTTAATAAACATGCTGTTGAACTCTGTGTTGAGAAAACTCAATGTGCACATCATTAGTTATGCTGATGATATAATGATACACACCACTGGGTATGCTAACACACAGAAAACACTTTTAACTCTTTATTAGACTCGTGTCAGGATACAAGTTTGGTCATCTCAGCAGAGAAGCCAAACATACTAAATTGGCATCCACCCAGGCAGGGAGGAGCTGTTTGCAAAGATGCAATTGTATGATGGCTCCCTGCTTGACTATGTAAACAGATTAAAATACAGTACCTTTGCCTTGAGGTTCCATTGTATAGTCCTATTGTAATGAGACTGTCATCATTACAGCAGAGACAGCCCATTGTTGATGTGCATTAAATTTTGTAATTAGTTTCATCTTAACTGTAACTTGCTTAGCAAATGGAATTTTAGGATTCAGTCCATGAGCCCATTGTGTGCCTCTGTAACTCTTTCCACTACTGCCCACAGGATGAGTATGGGGTGCATAATAAATGAATTAAACTAACACCATCAGATATCAAGAAAATAACCTTCATACTGCTTTTTTGCCTTCAGAAAAGCACAAGTAGGCAAACCTCATAAATATGCTTTGAAATATAAACTGAGAATCTGAAATCAATAATACATAGGACATAAATTCATTAACTGACCTCTTCTCATCAAAACTATGCCTCTACAGCACTCACACCATCCTCTCCTCACCAAGCAAACAACCACTGATTCACAAGTGGCATACTTAAAGCAATTAACAAGAAACACAAATACGAAAGAACATAGGATTGGCCTAGTTACAAATTAACTATTTAAAAGATACTCATTAATGCTCACAGTATAAAAAGAGCTAAACTATCCTATTTGAAAACAGATTTAAAGAAGTAAAAGGAAACATTTAAATCACATGGAAAACCATCTCTAGACAACAATCACGTAACAAAAAGATTAAACTCTCCAAGAATGGTTACACACTTGCAACAGACTTAGAAAGTGCAACTGAATTTAATAGTTTTTCATCAATTGATGTTAACCTTGGCAGAATATCCCAGAGACCCAGACACGTTACTACATATCTCACCAGCAACTATCTTAAGGGGACAAAAGGATAGCTCCTAAAAAAGTTGTTCAATGTCAACCAATATTTTTTGACTAGTTGTATATGAAAAGGGCTGCAATTGTTCCAAGTTTCAGTACTGCAGCCTAAACAAAGGGAGATTGTTTTTTTTCTTTTTTTCTTTTTTTTTTTAAAGAATATTACACATTTTCAAATTAGTTGAGACCTTTCACCTTTTCAGATATAATCATTCTATGACACTTTTCTGACACATTAGCATATAATAAAGGATCTGTAGGAAGGGATTTTCCAAACATCTTTCGTTGTCCTAATACAAATAGTCAAAGTTCCCCCAAAAACTTATGCAAATATATCATGTTTATTGCTATTTATAAAATCAATAAATGAACTTAGGAAAAAAATGCTTCCTACACTTTTTAAGAGACAAACATTACATATAAGGTGTAAGTTTCATGTAAATTGAATAAAAATGAAAGAGTACCAACTCGTTTGTTACTTGAAAAATAAATCATTAAATATTAAAGTCTAAGGTGCTGCCATCTGTGGCTGAGGTTGACATAAACCAATTTCCTCCAAAATTGGCACCCTTACAGATAGTCTTACATACAGTCAGGTGTAAAAGTTTCGTGCAAATCGTCCGATAAACAAATATGAAAAATAAATTGAAAAAAATCTAATTTTATTTTTTTGTATTTTTTTTTAATAAAACTAATTGTATTTTTTTAATATTTTTAATATAATATATATAATACTATTTACTTAATAATAATATTTAATATAATATATAAATACATAATTTAATAATCGTTTTTGACCATTTTGGAAAATTTTTGACACATAATTCAATATTTTATTCTCCCTTCCTATTAGTGCTACGAGGCTGAGATTTGGACCAGATGAAACCCTTTTCATATACAACTCGTCAAAAAATATTGATTGAAATTGAACCATTTTCATTTTTGACTCTCTTGGCCCCTTAACACACTACTACTATTACCAGTCAAATGCTGTGTCACAGGCATGTCCACCAGTTGTGGACATGCCTATGAGGCACAGGAATGTCCACAATCCCCTCACTTATTTTTTTTTTTTTTTTTTTTTTTTTTTTTTGAGATATATACAAGAGTTGTTACATTCTTGTACAGCCACTAGTACGCGTAGCGTTTCGGGCAAGTCCTTAATCCTATGGTCCCTGGAATACGATCCCCTGCCGCGAAGAATCGTTTTTTCATCCAAGTACACATTTTACTGTTGCGTTAAACAGAGGCTACAGTTAAGGAATTGCGCCCAGTAAATCCTCCCCGGCCAGGATACGAACCCATGACATAGCGCTCGCGGAACGCCAGGCGAGTGTCTTACCACTACACCACGGAGACTGTAGATCAGGGATCAAGGGAACATTAGTGAAATACTAACAATGATATACGCAATTACTGCTCATGTACCACATCATCAAACAGTCAGAAGACTGGCAAATGCTTTTTAATACTGACAATTGCAAGACCTTGCATGTGAGGCATAACAACCCACACCACAACTACCAAATTAATAATATTACATTACAGAGGATTGACAAAGAAAATTACCTTGGAGTCAAAATCCTCCACTCACTAAAAGTTGCACAAAAGATAGGTGCAACAGTCAGAAAAGTTAACCAAATGCTTGGAATAATCAAGCATACCTTTTACTTTAAGGAAAGGAAGGTAGTGGTTCAAGTGTCCACCGGGCAACAAAAATTATTCCAGCACTAAGTCATCTCATCAGGAACGGTTGAAGGCCACAGGGCTAACAATCCTAACTAGCTCATCAATATTGTAACTTGCTTAGAAATGTTTGCCAACTATCCCCCAGTTCGCTAAGTAATTGTAACCTATCCACCGCTGCCCACTGGATGGGGGGCGGTGTGCAGGACAAACATATCAATTGTGACACTAGCTCTCCACATATGTCAGTTGCTTAATTTAGAAACTGTACTTGTGGTTGGTCTCGAGCCCATTGATGATGTGACGATGTGTATTGAATTTTGTAACTAGCTCATCAAGATTGTAACTTGCTTAGCTAAATGAATTGTGGGGTTCAGCCCCTGAGCCCAGTATGTGCCTCTGTAACCCTTTCCACTACCGCCCACAAGATGGGTATGGGGTGCATAATAAATGAACTAAACTAACAAGGCGGATCTCACTGAAACTTTTAAAATACTAAACAATTTGAAGGACAATTGATCCAGATCGGTCCATCTAATTATAATAATAATATAATAATAATATTAATATTTTATTTAGGAAAAGTACATACATAGATGCAGAGTTACAAACATTCTGATTGATTTATAGATAGAGTTAGTACATATAATGCAGAATTTTTTTAGTGTCAACTACTCTGACACTAGAAAAATGCTTTCTAATATCTCTGTGGCTCATTTGGGCACTTAGTTTCCACTAGGGGACACAGGTGGAAACTGAGTGCCCAAATGAACCACAGAGATATTAGAAAGAATTTTTTTAGTGTCAGAGTAGTTGACAAATGGAATGCATTAGGCAGTGATGTGGTGGAGGCTGACTCCATACACAGTTTCAAGTATAGATATGATAGAGCCCAATAGGCTCAGGAACCTGTACACCAGTTGATTGACAGTTGAGAGGTGGGACCAAAGAGCCAGAGCTCAACCCCCGCAAGCACAACTAGGTGAGTACAATAAATAAAGCCACTAGTACGCACAGCATTTCGGGGAAACCCAAAGCTACCCAAAGTTTCCTAGTATTATACGGTAATGAAGAAATATGATATATTTACTCACTATAACGTTGGTGCTGAAGGTAAAATATGAAAAAATATATTTTTACTCTGAAATAATATAAGTTTACAACAAAATTAGACGAAACTAAGTGGGATGAGAGGCCATAGGAAGTCGACGGCCCAAGTTACAATGTCGTGGAGCGACTTATCTCGACTTATATTGTGGCCTACAGATTATATTTGGTTAGGTTAAGTTAGGTTTTGTTGGATTATGTTTGGGTAGGTTGGTTAGGTTAGGTAGGTACAGGAGGCTGATATGACAGCAAACACTCTCCAGGCAACAATGTGTCTTTTTTTTTTTTTTTTTTGAGATATATACAAGAGTTGTTACATTCTTGTACAGCCACTAGTACGCGTAGCGTTTCGGGCAAGTCCTTAATCCTATGGTCCCTGGAATACGATCCCCTGCCGCGAAGAATCGTTTTTTCATCCAAGTACACATTTTACTGTTGCGTTAAACAGAGGCTACAGTTAAGGAATTGCGCCCAGTAAATCCTCCCCGGCCAGGATACGAACCCATGACATAGCGCTCGCGGAACGCCAGGCGAGTGTCTTACCACTACACCACGGAGACTGCTAAAATAAGTCTTGTCTTAGTCTTGAAATAAGTCGCTCCAAGTGTCGCTTGGTCCGTCGACTGGATCCATCTAATTACCACAAGCTACCACAAGCTACACAAGCTTCATAAAGCTTCCTGGCAATACGTTAATAATGAATAAATATGATATGTTAGGTTATTCTGACCTAACCTAACCTAACCGACGCTTGGATCGTCGACTTGATTTGGCGTCACCAGCTCTTTATTTTCGTCTAATTTCTTTATAAAAAGATACTTTTTCAGATTAAAATTATGTTTTTTTCGTGTTGTACATTCAGCAGCAACTTTATAATGAGTAAATATAGCATATTTATTCATTTTCTAACGTATTGCCAGGAAGGTTTGTGAAGCTTGTGTAGCTTGTGGTAATTAGACGGACCGCGTCGACTTGCTTTGGCGTCACCAGCAGCTTATTTTCGTCTAATTCCGTTATAAAATGATACTTTTTCAAAGTAAAAATATGTTTTCCCATGTTCTACATTCAGCACAACATTATAATGAACAAATATATCATATTTATTTATTATTAACGCAATGTTAGGAAGCTTTGGGTAGCTTGTTAGGAAGCTTTGGGTAGTTAGCTTAGCTTTCGGTAGTTTTGGGTAATTAGACGGACCATCCAGACAATTTCTTCAGAAGGTCAGATGTAACACAAACAAGGAGCAACGGTTGCAAGCTCAACACGCCACAATGTAGGACTGAGAACAAGAGATGCTCTTTCACCCACAAGGTTATTAACCCATGGAACCGCCTACCCGCCCGAGCCGTAACTGCCAAAACTGTGCTAAGTTTAAAATCCAACTGGAAAAGATCAAGGCAAATGGAGGGGGACCTATGACAAGCCGCCGGCTTCCTGTCCTCGTCGAGGCCACTTGTTGTGTAAGTGGCCCTCAGGTAAATTCAGGTAAATTAAGATTAAGGACGTGTCCGAAACGCTGTGAGTATTAGTGGCTCTGCAAGAATGTTAAAACACCAATATTATGTACTCTTACAACCTAATGTACTTTCTTGTATATAAATAAATAAATACATAAATAAATAAATAAATCTATAAATAAATAAATAAATAAATACATAAATAAATAAATAATACATAAATAAATAAATAATATATACAATTTTAAATATTTTTACTTTACGCCGCTTTGGGACTGCTCAATGAACACGTGATGTACGAGCTTACAATATTTTGTAGTAATTTAAATGTATTACTAATACGGTTTTATACCTAGAAGTTAACCTCCAGTAATTTTATATTCATTATTTAAGAAAATAGTGTGTTGATATTTTTTGTTGTTTTTGAAGATAATATAAATGGGTTCGTACAGCCTCTGCCCATAAACGAAAATGGCGGACGTTGACAAGTGGATAGAAATTGCAAAAGAGTGCAAATATCTGCCAGAAAGTGACCTTAAGGTTAGTTCCTTGTACCAGGTACATTTATAGTAAGGAAATAGAATAATGGAGGATAAGAGTAGTGGAAAAATAAGGTGGAAGAGAGCGGGAAAGTGGCCAGAGGCGACGCTAGAGGATCGACTTGCATGTTCGTACTAAGACCATCAATGTTAGGCCTCGGGGCTGCTGGTGATGCAGGTCCCCCAGAGAGCCAGGTGGTGCTCCCCTGAGGTGTCAGGTAGTCCTGCCCTTGCTCTAGTCACTCCTAGGGTAGCTAGGGCATACCCGCGGGCTGAGGCCGGACCTGAGGGCAGCTATGGGAGGCGTTCCCTCCAGCCCTATACTGCCATTCCTACAAAGCTTCGTTTACTAATTGTTCAAAATAATAATATATGGCTGGATGCAAGTTACATCCCACAAATGATGGCTTGTTAATTAATTTTTAAAATCTGCCTAAATTGAACCAACCTGAGCTAACCCCAACTTAAAGTAGCCCTACTGGACCCTACTGAATCTCTCGCAGCCGTAACTCTCTATACAGTTTTGACAAATCAAAGTTTGTCGATATGCCTATATATGATAGTACCCCCACATCATTGGTTAGGCTGGGTTATGTTAAGGTTAGGTTGGGTTTGGCTTGGGGTAGGTAAGGTAGGATATAAAATTAGTTTGTAAACCATCCAAGGTACAAAGTAACCTGTAAGACACAAGTCTCTTCGTTCCCAAGATAGTTTGACAATGGGTTTTAAAACTTACCTGACTTTACCTAACTATCCTAATCCGACCTAACCAAACCTGTAACCCAATGTAATCTATGTTAACACAGGCTAATTTAACAATATATGGTTTTAACAATTGGGAAATGAACTGTCGGAATGTATGTGTGTGATTTGACTATAGCCATCACTTGCTACACAAGACAAATCACCACAGGATTTTAAAGCCTATTTGACCTAAGTTAACGTGGTCCAACCTTATGATATATAAGTTTTGAAGCTCTTAAATTGTGGTGTTGTCATACATTGATCTCCAGGGTATTGCTGTTATACGTTGGTTTTAGTTATTTCCGTTTTTTATACAAAAGATGTAAATATAGATGCTTAAGTTTACATAAGTCATGAGCAAATTCACAATGGCTATGATGAGAGTTCTAATTTGTTCATTTAGTGTATCACGCTATTGTGATTTCTGTGTGTATTTACATAAGTCAGGTTTAAAATTTATCATAATTTTGTAATAATAAAATACAATTGGAGTATTTGCTACATGTTTTCTTTTCTCAACCTTAATATCTGGCAATAATCACATTTGCCTTGTAATGGCACATACCGATATGTTCAGTAAAGCATTACTAGAGTCGTATTCTTTCAGAAATTATGTGAGACCGTATGTGAGCTGCTTTTAGAAGAAGGAAACATCCAGCCTGTATCATGTCCTGTGACTGTATGTGGCGACATTCATGGACAGGTAAGTCTATTGCAGTTTGCCAATAATCTCACAACATGATCTCGCACTGCTTTATTTGTATTAGCGTGAGCTGTAAGTGCTATTCATACTCGCTCAGTAGACAAATACATTTTAAATATAATTATGTATATTCAGGTGCTAAACTATAGTGCATTCTAATCTTTGTTATCTTTTCTAGTTCTACGACCTAGAAGAATTATTTCGAACAGGTGGCCAAGTTCCTGATACGAATTACATCTTTATGGGTGATTTCGTGGATCGAGGCTACTATAGTTTAGAAACCCTCACTCGTCTCCTGTCCCTTAAGGCAAAATGGCCACACAAGATAACCCTACTAAGAGGAAACCATGAATCACGGCAGATTACGCAGGTGTACGGCTTTTACGGTAAGTTTTTGCTTCTCTCTATACAGTACTCTACTAAATCATCTCGAGATAAGCTCAAAATAAGAAGATACCCATACTTAGCATGTGCAAGTAAAATATTGGTCTGCACATTAAAAGCTTGTGGATTCAGATATGTATTGTCTGGCAACACTTTAATTTCAAAATTATCATATATTTTATAAGATCTTTTCAAATCTAATCACTATCTCAACTTCAGATAGCTAGAAGATTGCTGTTCTAGCACTTGGTTTCAGTTGTTTCTCACTCAGACTGCACTTGTCTCTCTGCTGTTTATGATAACCTTGATATGCCAGGTGGTGCTCTTAACATTTCAATTAACTTTGCGGATTTTGGCCTCAATAATGACTTCTTGTAAATGACTGTTGCCTTCTGATGAATGTAGGGGGTACTGTATTAACATTATCAAATAACATAAAACCATCATAATCTTGCAGTAAGGAGGAAAATAGAAAAACAATATTGTAAAGAAATAGATAAAGAGACATCAGTATTGAATCTATGTAAAACAGCACAATCCAAATGAAAAATTACATAATTAAATTTGTCTTTTTAGATTGCATGAAAGGTGAATTTAATCCTCTAAACTGCTCAGGCAGAAACTATCCATTGTGTGCCATGGGCAAAAACAAAAAATTCAAAATTGCTTTTTCTAAGGATAGTGTTAACAAATATCCACAAAGCACAACAATCCTTGTAGAAGCCTCCTTACTGTGGTGCAGCTGTAGTGGCATGGTAGAGTTGGGTAGTTTTGTTAGCCGAGTGGCGTGGTGGCCTGACTTGGGTCGCCTGGCCAGGCCTAGTCTGACTTGGGTCATCTGGCATGGCCTGGTCTGACTTGGGTCATCTGGCATGGCCTGGTCTGACTTGGGTCATCTGGCATGGCCTGGTCTGACTTGGGTCTTCTGGCATGGCCTGGTCTGACTTGGGTCACCTGGCCTGGTCTGACTTGGGTCGCCTAGCCTGGTTTGATCTGATTTGGGTCGCCTAGCCTGGTTTGATCTGATTTGGTTCGCCTGGCCTGGTCTGATTTGGGTTGCCTGACAATAGGGTGATGTGCAGCAATAATTCTGTTATTATTTCAATTGTTTCTCACCTTATTTCATTTTCTGGGAGGGAGGGCTTCTATGAAAGTGCCCTGTTCCTAGGATTAGCTCCACATAATTCAATTGAAACAAGGCAATTGCAAGTCATTGTAAGCTTACCAAAGATAAGAAGGCTAAAACCTAGCTTCCTTTATTATGGTCCAGGAAACTTAGTATATAAGATTATTCAAGCCACAGAAAGTCATAGCGAGACAAAACATATACTACAGTAAAGTAAACATAACTGAGAACAAAACCCTGAAATAATCCACCCAGTGGTTAGATAGTTCACCCGCTGGTAGCGGTGCACCTAGTTACTGGATGTGCCCAGCTGACATGACAGTCATTAAGCCCGATGCAGCGTGCCATCCCTCGTAGACAATACAGAGATCAACATGAAAATTACTTTTACAAAAGACATTGAAATTGCAAGGTGATATCAATAGTCTTTGGTTGGGCAATGGAAAATAACATTTAACAAAAATTAAATTCCAGATACTGTACTTAGGTATGGTAAAAATGAAGAACTTGAACAAAATACAGGGTACAAGACACAATTAGATCTCATAGAAGGAAAGCAACATGTAAAGGATCTGGGGATATGATGTCAGCTGACCGAACCTTTAGTGAGCCAAATAAAGCAAATATAGCATAAGCCAGGAAAATGATCATCACAGCTCTCAATCCAACCATCTCATATTTACACAAAATTTGGTAGGATGTTAGAGTACATGAGGTAGGTAACATGTGCAAAATTTTAGCCCTCAGTGATGCATGACATTCATACAGCAGGGCTGCCAATATCATAAAAAAACCTGGTGTTGAATGCAACGAAACGCCTCTCTCTGGATGTGTCCGGTGGCTCCTTGAATCTCTGAGATTCCTGACTCCATGCTAATTGGCAACATTAGATGCAGGAGATCTGTTTGCCCTACTGGGGACCAGTGCCAAAATCTAGTTCCCCCCTCACAGAGGTGCAGAGAACAAGTGACAATTTGTCACCACACTGGAAAAGCATCCAGAAAATCGTTGAAACTTTATAGACAATTGGAGGATTAAGAAAAACTAAAAACTCAAAAATACCATACAACTCACAAACTATTCACACATAAGATGAGAAACATTCAAAATTAGCACAAAACTCAAAGTACCAAATGCCACCACCACACGGCCCAGTTTCCACACATGGCCATATTGCTAGCCAGTTCTAGAGCTGATGAATTGACTAACCTGGATGGGAGGTTACCAGAGAGCCACCAGGGCTCGTCCAGAAGGAGGCATTTCATTATAGTCAACGCTGGGTTTCTGGAGCAGCCCCCTGGTGGCTACCTGGAGCTAACTAACCACAGAGAACAAGAAACAGGATTCACTAGGGAGGAGAGGTAACATGTACTAGGTTAAAGAAGATAATCCAGGATGGGGGAGAAACTCAAAGGTACCACATGACCGACTGGGACCAAAGACATTAACTAAATACCTGGCTCCAGAACCATTAGAACACGCAAACCCCCATGCCCAAATATCAACCTAGGGCATTATCGCAGGCAGTCAGGTAGGCTGACCCTACCTGACCGCCTCTGTGTGGGGACAGAACCTCAAGAAAACAACAACTGGTCAATAGGCCAACAGGCAAAAGCTGCTGCAGACAGAACTTGGGACACTGCATCCTCTGGATATAGAAGAGAGGCTAGAAAATGGAGAGGGACAAAGATTAATGGGTCCAAGCCAGATCTAATGAATGGGCCAACACTGTCTGTCAACAAGTGAGGTGGGCCAAGTAAAATGCTGCCCTTGCCTCCCAAGGAGAGGGTGAGCATCTTGGACAAGGCTGTCAAAGCATGAACTGTATAAGTACTTCAAGGCCTCCATACCCAGGGTAGTACAGGGTGAAGCCACATCCTCATGGAGCTGCCCGGAGAGCCCTTCCATGAGAACTCAAACCCTCAAGACACTGCTAAGTGCATACACATTTTGTTGTCATTCACAGCCAAGAGTTACAGAGGGAGCTGCCACTTGCCCACAATCTTGGGGAGTGCTGGAGCAAGCAGACAGTTCCCAAGTGAAAAAGGGTGTATTGTTTTGCAATTTTTTTCCATGAATTGTTTATTTTATTAATTTTTTGTTTTCTTTGTTTTACAGATGAGTGCCAAAACAAGTATGGGAATGTAAATGCTTGGAAATACTGCTGCAAAGTATTCGATCTACTCACTATAGCTGCTGTAAGTTAATATTAAAGGGTTTGTTTCATCATTAGTGTCACTAAATATAAATTAAATGTTTGATAAATGCTTATCTGATCCATACTCAGTTGCTTTGATTTTTGGACACCCTGGTGAGGATCTCTCACTCATGGAGGTGAACTTTCTTCACCACAGCAGAAAACTTTTCAAACAATCCTCTTAGGGTAATACTGTTACTGTATTTGGGAGACAATTGAGAATACTCAATCAATCCAAAATGCACCTAGACGTTTATTCATATAAAACTTTGTTGTTTCATTCACTCCTAGGCATTGCAAAGACTTCCAAGCATCGTTCACACTTAACTGCCTAATGGCCCACTAGATTATTATTCCTGACCTCTGCCAGGTGGCAGCACCTAAACCACAACAGTTTCCTGACCCAGGCTTCATGCATTCTATCCTAACTGTCATCTGCATAAGGTTTTAATGGTCAGGCAAAGATAAGAGGGCACTGCCAATACAACATGGTGCAGGGGTCAGGCATGATAGAACTTGGGGAGATGGTTAGTTGACTTTGTGATGTTTGGGTCAACACCGAGTGGTGGTGGTCTAATAATGACCTAGTAGGTCATTATTAGATAGTGAGAACACTGCTTGTAGTCTTTGTGATACCTAGTAGAACTTAGAAAAACATTCAAATTTTGTTTGAATGCACTTTTTGGCTGGGTTAAGCGTTTCCATTGTCTCCCTACACCAGTGTGACCCAGCAGGGAGACTGAAAAGTTACCTGCTGTGCTGTCAAACTGCCCTTACTGAATGAGATTCTATTCAGGGGTTAGTATGATCAACATCCAAAGCAGATGGCTCATCAAATATAATAACCAGAACAATATTTTCCCATTTTAGTGACAATTTATCTATTAATGGCATTTCTTTCTGCAGTATGGAAGGATATTATATGTGAGAACACTTCAGTTGCCACAGTTGTCTCCTTATGACTTTTGCATTTAGATTTGATCTGCTTTTTCTCATATTTCATGCAGTCGTAGGCTGTACCCATTCAGGTTGGCTAATAGGTGTATAATTTCCCCAGCATGCCCATACCAACTTGCAACTCTTGCTCTTCACAGTATACTTTTAGACAATTCATTATTCATGGCTTCATTAGCACCATCTGTTGCTACATAACAGCATAGCTTGTTAGGGATTTTTTTGTAGGGGGGACATAAAGGTGTATCACCACAAATGGTTTTTAGTTGTAAATTAACAGAGTGGAATTTAGTATGGCAGGACATGATAGCATTGGTGAGTTTGTTGCCAGACAATACAAAAGTCACATCTCCAGTATGTGATTTGTACCTTGATCCATGGCCAGGTCATGGGGGTGGGAGGGACTACATATTAATAAGACAGATTCAAAAAGGTTGGTTTAAGGCGTCAAAAAATTAGCAACTTGAGTCTAATACAGGGGAACCTCGGTATTCAGACTTACTGTAATTGGTTCCTGAAGGTGGGACGAATGCCGAAAAGTTTGAACACTGAAAAAAAATCCCATAAGGAATAATGTAAATTGGATTAATCCGATCCAGATCACAAAAATAAATATATTAATGCAATAATAAATGAAATAAATGCTAACACACTAAGCACTTTACCTGCACTTAGGAGAGTTGATGGCATATGTGGAAGGTGGCGAGGCAGAGGAAGAGAGATGTTATTCTTTGGCAGGGAAGTCCCCTACTATTATAACTCCTGGTGGTTGTGCACCTGGGGTTCTTTTTCTTTCTTGTCTTTTTATGTTTCCCTCATTAGACTCGCTGGATGCTTTTCTTACAAGAAACTTGTCCATGGATGATTGCTTTTGCCTGAGCATTAAAATGTTTCTAAAGTGAGACCTAGCATTGTCACTCAACAGGTTTATAACAGTTTGTGACAGCTTTGTCTGGGTGATATTTTTTCAAGAAATTTTCTTTGCATTCCCCCTCCCCCCATTTTGCACACTTCTTTTATTAGAGAACTAGATTTAGGCATACCAAACTCGATAACAAGAGCAGACACACAGGCACCACTTTCATGCTTAGCAAAGAGGGTTTTTTTTCTCTCTATCGTGGTTCTAACCAATTTTCTTTTTGCTTGGCTCTTATCACTACCTTTCTTAGGTAACATGGTGACTTATTTACACTAAGAATATACAAAAATTCTAAAATATCTAAGAGAAAAGTGTAGTGGGTTGTGCACTGAATGACAGCTATGGCAAAACCGACGCATCAGGGTATGCATGTTTACGTGTGAATGCCAAGTCAACGGATGAATACCGAATATGAACAAAGTGTCAGAATGCCAAAAAGTATAAATTGGGAGCAGTACAAATACCGAGGTTCCACTGTACAGTTCTTGATTCTCACTATATTTCTTAACCTACATCCTATCAATGGCTTTGATTTAAAGTTAATTGTTTATGTTCACAATCTGCAGATCATTGATGATGAAGTTCTGTGTGTCCATGGAGGCCTCTCTCCAGAAATCAATACTCTTGACCAGATTAGAACAATTAACCGAAATCAGGAGATTCCTCATAAAGGTAAGATTAATAATGAAATGTCAACAAACTAGTGAAATAGCTAGTACGAGTTGTCTGTCTTTCTCGTTATCTCTCCCTCTCTCTCTCCTCACCCTGTCTACCTTCTCCACCCCCTTGACCTCCTCCCCACCTTCTCTTCCTTCCCCACACCCTGAGGGGGAGCCGGTCGGCTGAGCGGACAGCACGCTGGACTTGTGATCCTGTAGTCCCGGGTTCGATCCCGGGCGCCGGCGAGGAACAATGGGTAGAGTTTCTTTCACCCTATGCCCCTGTTACCTAGCAGTAAAATAGGTACCTGGGTGTTAGTCAGCTGTCACTGGCTGCTTCCTGGGGGTGGAGGCCTGGTCGAGGACCGGGCTGCGGGGACACTAAAGCCCCGAAATCATCTCAAGATAACCTCATCTCAAGATACACCCTCTACTTTCTCCACCTTCCCCTCCCCCCTCCTCTACCTTCTTCCCCCTTATCCCCCCCGCCCTCTTAACAATTTACATTTCTGCTAGTTCCATAAAAAAATTATGTATTTTTACAAGCCCATTTTCCACTGTTATGGTATAGATGCACATGAACCAGATGAGAGAAAATGTGAAGAACATAGTGAAAGACACCAAGAACTGGGCCGATTTTTGCCTTTAGTTAGAAAACATTTTGGGAAGAATTGTCCCTCATACAGTCCCTCTACCACTACAGTACAGGGAATGCAAGCCTGACTGCACTACATAGTGGTCGACAATAGGGTTTCCATATTCATGTTCCTAAAGATTATTAACATGTGAAAAATACAATAAATGATTATTAATATTTATAGGTTACAGTGGATATGTACCTATCATTGTCCATCTGACAATCAAAGGGTTTTTCATGTGTACAGTGATATGTAATCAAAGTAAGGAACAGTAAAGTATACTAAATGTATATTTAAGAAATTGGCAATATACTCTAATTTTTAGGTGTGTAACCCCCGTACAACTAAATACCCATGGGAGCTTGCATTGCTGTAAAGGGTCTCTCTCTGTAAGATTCAAAATTATGTACAATAACTAACCACTGGATATTACTGTCATGTGTTCACAAGCAAATTATATTTGATAGGTGCCTTCTGTGATTTGGTATGGAGTGACCCAGAAGAGATCGATGCCTGGTCTATGTCTCCGAGAGGAGCGGGTTGGCTCTTTGGCGCCAAAGTCACGCATCAATTTACGGAAACGAACAACTTAAAACTCATCTGTAGAGCTCATCAACTTGTCAATGAAGGTAAGATTTTCCTGTACCCATGTTGCTATATTACTGTGACACTCGCCATCCTTCCATACACCTCGGGCCCAATTGCGATTGGATATGTAGTCGTGTCCGTATAAATACGTAGTTGAATCCCGCCCCCCAGGCACGAAAAATAATAATTTTATATACGAAAGTATGTAACAATACATAATTGTTTTACTAGATACTGCAAACAAAACACCACAAAATATTGGTACAGTATAGTAACAGTAACAATAAATATGGTTATTCATAAATTATCCAGATGTTTCTCCACATATGATCTTGGAATAAGGGCTAGGTGATTATGGTGGTGTTAATTGAAGGTGGAGGTAGTTGTTGAGGGTTGGCCACTCTCTTGCCTTTCTTTGCCGTTATGCCCTGGATTGGTGTTTGGGCACATGGGTTTTGGAGGTTGGCCACAGTCTTGGCAGCTGATTTTGGGGTTCTTTCTTCTGGACTCTGGCTCAGTTGTCTAGGAATGTTCTACCTCTGACACTCCTCTTTCAGTACACAGAGAGAAATCACACTAATATGAAATATCAATGAAAAACCCGTAGGAGCCGTATTGAGAATTTGAACCTATGTGGTGGGTATTCCCAGGCACATGCCTCAGACAACTTGGCCATGACATGGTATGTCATGTACGGGGGGGGGGGGGTGAAATCCTGGTTCGGCTTCACTGGAAGCCTCGGGAGCCCTCGTGAGTTCAGTAGAACCCCAGGTTGCAATCCTTTTACTGTGTTGTGGCCTAGTTGTCTGGGCCGAGTGCCTGAGAATACCCAGCACAGATTTGAATCCTCAACAAAGCTCCTATGGATTTCTCTTTCCCTATTAACTTTGTCATATGCTTTTTCCAAGTCAATAAATGTATACATTAATTCACTCATTAATTTTTTTTTTTCTGTAGCTGTAGTTTAATGCAGGATTGGTTATTGGAATAAAGCATAGGATAATATTAACATAGGATTTGTATAAGAAGTCTACCAATTTTAATTGTGTATTACAACAGGTATCAAGTACATGTTTGAGGGTAAGCTGGTAACTGTGTGGTCTGCTCCAAACTACTGCTACCGTGCTGGTAATGTGGCTTCAATCCTCAGCTTTACGTCGACGAATGAGAAGCATGCAAAGTTATTTGATGCAGTTCCAGATGACAAGAGAGTAATACCTCCAGTTCACACAACACCGTATTTCCTCTGAAGTGAGGTGCAACACAGTAATCATTGTTTGTGTATATTTGTCAACAAATGTGTTTATCCTGCCTCCATGTGAACGGGTATGTGGTAGGAGTTTCCCCTGTCCAAACGGACCATATTTTGTTTAGTTCGTGGGTTACTTGACTTAAAAAGTCATACACTGTTAAAGTGCAGTTTCTGCATTTTATTCAGTCTATATTTTCTAGAACACTTTTTGACATTGGTATTAACTTCAAGAATTATTGTACACTCATAATAATCATTACAGTGTCTACTTGCCTGTATATTAGTTAATTTGACAGGGGAAAGCTCTGCACCTGAATGTTCAAGTGTCAAGGGTCTTTCATGACAACTCCCAAGACTGCCTGTGTCCAGGTATCTGAGTAAGGCCTAATCCACGTGCCTTGATGCTTGGATTGGAATGAGTGTCGCTGTTCCATTTTGTGACTCTGTTTCTGCGACAGTTGTGATTGGGCTATTTTCATTCCTTTTTTATTTGTAATTATTGTTGCAGTTATTATTTTTTTTTAACCACAGTCATTTTATTAGGAATCAAAATTCGACACTTGTTCCATCAGAATTTGCCAAGCCAGCTTTGATTTGATAAAGTTGGGTCAGATCAATGAGGGCTGACTGTTCTTTGTTACTTAATGGTGCTGATCATGCTGATGCTAAGGTAGGATTTTTATTTATTTTGTCTGAACATGTCAATTCCTCCCAAGGAAAGTTGTAAGCCAGTATGTGATTATTTTGTCATCAAACACAGGTTTCTTGTTCTGTTCTTTCAGTTTAGGCAGACAGTCTTATGTACGTGGTTCAGCTCTCGAGTGCAATAACGTTGCATATATAGTTCAAGAATGCCATATACAGTGAAACTTGGGTGAAAGCAGTATTTCCTCTAGATTTGATTATATTGTATATAAGTTACAGAAGTTTGGAGGGAACATACCACCATTAAGAGTGCAAAGAAACTTAAGAGAAACTGGTGAAAGTATTAATTGGGAGGTAAATTTCACACATGTGGTGTAAGTGATCTCTGTTTTATGTGAAGGTGTTAAAGGCTAACTGACAGTGTTTTACACACCAACATACAGACAGATATATTAAATAGCCAAGGTGATACATGCACAAAAAATACATTATTTTAGTGCTATTTACCCCTTTTCTTTCTAACAACCAGTATCAGATCCACTTCTGCCACATTGGCAATGGCTTCTTAGTGTCAAAGTTTGGTAGTTTAGTGATCATTCCTCTTGCATTACATTTGTATTCTAAATATAGATTCTCGATCAGGTGATTAGTTCAATATGAGCTCGATGCAACCATATTTAAAACATCAATTTGTTGATGTAATTTACTGGTGCATTTTTCTGCATTCCACACGTTATCGTATAGATATACTGTACCAGTACCCTGCGTGATTGTGGCATTATTCCAAAAGCAATCAGACAGTATTTTTGCTTTGTGTGATTTTTTAAGAACTCAGAAGTTGAAAGTTAGGATAAACACCCAACCCACAAATTTAAAAGTGAAGAATTGATGTTGTTTCGGTCCGTCATGGACTATTACACTTACTTGATTATGACTCGTCGTCTGCAAGTTAGGATAGTTTAGGTTGTACAGTATAGAGCTGTTAATGGTAATTTTGAAAGTTTTACAGTATAGTATTGGGCAAGTTGGAGGAGATTGGCGGGTAGGTTATTTATTATGCTCAAATGCAGGTAGGATAGAGTAGTCGGTGGTCTTTGATACTGAAGTTATAGATCCATGTCAGATACTCAATTTCAGGGACTGCAATTCTTCCTATAGTTGAGGGTATAGCTCAATTTAACTCATTTCTTTACTTAATTGGAGGCCTTAATAGTTTTGCCTTTGCAGCAGTGGATAATTATCAGCCAGGAGAGTTACCAGTAGATAACATGGATGTTACATTAATATTGTTTTAATGAAACCTATTTATTTACCAAGACTGTCTGATACCCTTTCAGATTATATACCTGTGATAGAAATCTAGTTAAGTATCTTCACATTGCAAGTGGAATGGTGAAAATTCTTGAAAAAGTTTACATTGTTTATGCCTTGCATTTGTCACCTTGAACTGTATTTGCATGTGGGTTGCTAGCTTGTAATGGTGGCAAAGAGTAGTTAGTTGCAATTAATGTCAGTTACCCTCTAAGACCCCCACAAATTTGAGTTTAGATTGAGATGCATCATCATCCACTGACTGTTACTGTGATGTCAACATTACCTGTATATTCTAGTTATACTCAAATCCGAAACCAACAGTAGTCTGTGATTGTCTTCAAACATAATAAACAAACTTTCATGATACAAAAGTTTCTAAATAAAGCTTGCGATGTTTTAACTTTCCTCATTCATACCTTTCCTCTTTCATATATTTACATGTAAAGCTTGTCTCTGTAACAGATCTTGATATTTAATTTTTTAGCCTACGGAATGGAGGCACATACAAGGTACAAAGTATCAAATTGTTTTTCATAGGGAACCAAAGAGAGACATATGGCATCGACGGCCTCACCCAGAGCAGACTTGGAGCACTGTAACATGTGGGACTCCTGCTCTCTTGGGTCTTTGGGGGGAGTAATGGAAAGGTTTTTAATGTTATAATTAAAGTTTGGTGTTAATCCAAAAGCACAAGTATATTTAATTGTAAATATAGTCATTAATTTTGAATGACTTTGAAGTACAGAGTAGATGCAGCTAAACATGGAACTACCCTGAACAGATATTTTGTAAATGTTATTTGATTATTTTCTTAGTTTTCTTGAACATTACTTTCCTTAAAATAACAAAATATGTAGCTGCAAATACCTATAATTAGCATTGAGTGACATCTAGTTTGAACAGGAAAGGTTTTTAGGATATTTGTATGGGTAGTGTTTAGCCATGTATTATGTGTTGCCATATAGCAACTATTAGGTCTCATTTATAGTATTCCTTTTTTTTCCCATGTTCCTATACCAAAATAATCCTGTGATGAAGATTCTGACTTTGGGAAGAATAACATTCTGTATATAGTATTCAACAATCCAAGAGATATCCCTCAGTGTAAAATCTTAAAATAAACATGCTTTCCAGATAGTATTTTTTAATTGACCTCATTCATGGAAAAATAAGTTAAATTATTTCATGAAATAAACAGATAAAATGTATAATATGTACGAGACGAAGAGAAAGGCGAGAGCGAGCGAGTATGTGCTGGCCAGCACACGGTAGGAACTCCAGTTTGGATGCCCCAGAATTGGCTCCAGTGGTGTTTAGGGATCTGGAATTTGAGGTGCTGTTAACCTCCACCTGAACTTAGTCTATTCATTAGATTAACCATTAAGCAAAAAACACATACTTAGGGCATCAAGAGAAGGGGGGCACCACTGAAAATTTCTAATGCTGGACTTACCATGAACCATGTTTTGTTTTTTCTTCTCCCACAGACGTGGCCACACATTTACAGTGCTAATCAGCATATGTACATTTCCTTCTGTCCTCCATGGACAGGGTGAGAGATCTGTTATACATATAGTTCAGTGATTTATTGAACATTCAACTACAGAAGGTGATTGTACAGTAGTGCTATTAAAATGCTAATGTAACCTACATATATAAATACACAGATTTACGTCTGCACTACATAAACACTGTTCGATGTGTCTCTTTACAGTGTCATTAATGTGCATTTACAAAGGTGAAATGCAATTCTGACCAGCTTCCACATATCCTGTATACACACATACATACTGTATATATACACACATACAATTATGTCTCTCCTACTCTGACAGGGTTAGATAGCTGCTATAGAAACTAGTGTGTTATTAAGCACTTAACCACTGAAGGTGATTAAGATGCTTTTACAAGCTCAGGATATAGTTATATCACATACATTGTATAATTGATGCATTGTGCTAAATGGCAAATGGTGCAGCCAAACCAATTTTCACAAAAATGGGGCTTCCATAATAAATGAAAAAATTACGTATACAATAATATAATAGTAATAATAAAAGTTAATGATAGACAATTAATCTTGAGATTGTAACAAAACTGGAATCCGGTAACTGCCACATGCTCCACCGAGGCTCGTGTGATTATTTTTTTCTAGATCATTTCGGCTGTCTTGTTCAGTCGTCCACTGAGAGTGAGTGCAACAGCGCTCAGTAGCTCACTCAGCATCCAGCATGCCAACAACAAAGTGCTATAATTGTAACTTAATTGATAGCTGTTATAGTTTTTATGATGCTGACAATAAATAATGAATTAATGTTTCATAATTCTGTGAACTGGTAGTGAAATGTCACAAAACTCGTGAAGATGTTCAAACGTATAGTGCTGCATTTGACTGCATATATTTTCTATTTTTTTTATCACATGGTAATTAATTGTAGTTACAGGATGAGAACTATGCTCGTGGTGTCCTGTTTTCCCAGTACTATACTCTCTATCATATAAAGTTTTGAACCTACTGATGGTTTTGGCCTCCACCACTTTCTTACTTAATATGTTCCAACTGTCTACCTTATTGCAAAAGTGAACTTTCTAATGCTTTTTCTGCAATGTTGTTTAGTTATGTTAAATAAATGAAGTTCCAGGTTTCAAAAACAAATCATATCTGTATTTCTTATATTCTTCTTCACTTGAGAAGGAAGTTGAAAATTTATCTCTTCAGAATTCATTTTACAGTTTTATTGTGGCCCGACACTAAAAGACGCATTTCGCTGATTCTGTCAACATTTTCAAAGGATGCTAAGAGATGAGTTCCGTGTTCAAAGACAGAGTAAAAGTGAGTACAGGTTGGCTGAAGCAAACAAATACATAGAGGAGAGTGAGGAGAGTGTTGCAAGGGCCAATAGGCCCACAGCATCTTACCCATCTCTCATACATATCAATGATGGCTGGAGCAGTATTTTGGATGCTCCATCTTGGTCTAGATGATGGCAGAGTGTAACCATGTGTTAGCTGTGTAGCTGTTGAGGGTTGGCTGAATTTGCTTAAGGTGCAGTGCTTTACCGATATCCAATCTTCTACTGTCATTGTATCCGTTGTATCTGTCAATTATTTTACTGTTGTTTGTTAGGATATCTGGTGATGATCCGGTTGTATGTAGGGACCCTATATTTACCTGTAGGCCACTCTAGCAGCCTCCACGAGGACAGGAAGCCAGCGGGTTGTCAAAGGTCCCCACATTTGTACTAATGATTTTATCAAGCTTGATTTTGAAATTCAGCAGTGTTTTGGCATTTTATATTTGGCACTACGTAGGTTTATAACCCGATTGGTGAAAAGTATCATCTGTTTTCTGACCTACATTTTGGCTTGTTGAGCTTGAAACCATTGTTCCTTTTTCATGTTACATCTGACCTTTTGAAGACATTGTCTGGATCAGTGGCCTCCAAACTGTTCAGTATTTGTTAAGTATGTTTCTTAGTGAAGCCAAGGAACATACAGTACTGTATTACTATTTGTGCATTGTCTGCCGCCTTGAAAGAGATGGTGTCTCGCCTATATACTGAAGACGTTGTGGCTGACAGTTCCCAAGTGGGCACTGAAGGTGTAGATAACATTACTCATTCAAGATACATTATTTTGCGTGGTGACAGGAAAGTTCTTCACGAGCAAGTTGGTGGTCTTCTTGCTCTTATAGTGCATTATTAACTTTAGCTTCTGGTTGGTGTCGGTAGGGGTCACGTTTCTATAAATAGTGTCTTTTAGGACTTTTTCTCCGTTTTGTGAGCTGTGGAAAATTAGTTCCTGTAGGATGTTTTAATTGGAGCCACCAGTACAATCTCAAACTGTAAAAGCAATTTAAATATAAATATTATTGAATCTTTTAATACAAATTACAAAGCCACATAACACAAATATTAATAATCATTTATACACATTGATCCCATTTTTAATGGATTATGTAAAAAAGAAAGACAGTATTACTAGACAACTATTTCCACAAGAATAAATTACTTTTAGGAATTGACATGTATAGGTCAGTAGGCCTCTTGTAGTTTCTTCATTTCTTATACCTCATTAACCTTGATTATAAAGAAAAAAAATTCCATCTCAAATGTATCTCATTTTCCTTCCTAGATATTTCCCTCCAAAGTTGTTTTGTTCTGTGCTGATGGCCAAATATTACATTCCCTCTAAACATTTACCACCAGAAGGCTACTCATGCCCATGTCACCTCTTTGGTGACTTCATCTTCATCATCATAATATTGTTCATAGTTTCATACAGTTCTTGTAAAGATGTGTTGATTAACACGAAAGTGCTTAATTATACCTGTAGTTTCATTTTTCCTTCGTGGGCATATGATTTCACATTATTCATCACATGTTAATTTTCTTGTGATTGTATTTGGTATTTTACTAGTTGTACTTACAGGATCGAGCTATTAGCTCTATGGCCCCCTGAAAGCCTTATGACTTTCTAACTGTTGGTTGTCTACTACACTGTCTCCTGGCAGATTATCCCTCATATATTTATTTATCCAATATTTATTTACAAGAAGGTACATTGGGTTGTAATAGTACATAACATTGGTGTTCTTACATTTCTGCAAAACCAATAATATTCATAGTGTTTCCGGCATATCTACAACAAATATTTCTCTCGGTCACTCTAGTGTGTACTCACCTATTTGTGTTTGTAGAGTTGACTAGAGAAGCTTAACTAGAGAGTGGAGCTTCAGTTGTTTGGTCCTGCCTCTCAACTGTCAATCAACTGGTGTACAGGTTCCTGATGGTCTTATAAACAAGTGACAGGATGAACAACCCAGCGGGTTTTCTTCCTATTGGGGAGTGTTGTACATTCTGCTATGGCGGTATGTTCACTCACAAGATGAGTGGCGCTGCCCAATAAACTCGCCCCTCGGGGCAAAATTAAAAAAAATTAATCACTTTCTAATGCATTCCAGAAATGCAAGTAATGTATGTATGTGTGTAATTATCTAAGTTTAGTTACACGATGAGAGCTAATCTCATGGTTTCCCATCATCCCAGTACTCTTTGTTGTATAACACTTTGAAACTGCTTGTTACTGTACTCATCTAGTTGTGCTTGTGGGGGGGGGGGGGAGCTTTGGCTCTTTGGTCCTGCCTCTCAACTGTCAATCAACTGGTGTAGAGATTCTGGAGCCTATTGGGGTCTTTTATCAAATTTACATTTGAAACTGTGTATGGAGTCTGCTACCACCACATCACTGCCTAGTGCACTGTGTGTGCATGCATGAATTATTACTCTCAATAAATTTAGACTTTTATATGTAAAGTATTTTAAATGTCCTAATACATATAAAATGGTGTCCAAATGGTCTTTAAATGAAAAATTCTCCCAAAACAACCATTATATTGTGGTATATTAATTTGAAGCAATATAAAATGTGTTTATGTCAACCCAGAAATAATAATAATAATACACAGTGAGTAATCGCAATAACGTGATGCATCAATGAGGAAATCCATAGGAGCTGTGATGAGGATTTGAACCTATGCGATGGTGTTCCCACACACATGCCTTAGACCATGTCATGGCCTAGTTGACTAGAGCTGTGCGTGGAAACACCCACCGAATAGGTTCGAACTCTCATTACGGCTCCTATGGATTTTATCAATAATAATAATAATAATTTATTCACAAGAGGGTACAATGGGTTGGTGAGATTACATAAGATTGGTATTTGTGCATTCTTGCAAAGCCACTAACAGAACAAAGATGAAAATATATTTAAATGGAACATTCTCTGAAACTAGCTATTATAATTATAAGGTGTGAAGGAGAGATGAAATTGTTAAGTGTAATAATCTCCGTTGAGGTCTTATAAAGACCTTTTGTACCCTCTGTAATTCTTTTTTGCTCTACCGTTCACAGGATGAGTATGGGGTGCACAATAAACTAGCTGCCGCCGACGGCAACAATCAAATCAAAATAATAATTCATATTTATTTATTTATTTACTTACTTATTTATTTATTCATTTGGTTGATGAGAGTACTCATCTAAACATGGTGTGTTTACATTCTTGTAAAGCCACTAATATACACAGCGCTCTAGTATTAGTACGCTAATATAATATATTCTGTACTCAGTAACCACGCACCAACACTTTATTAAACTGAACTAAATAAAGAGGCACAAATAAGGTGAGAGGGCAGCATGACACCAGACATTCATTATCATGGCTTAAGGAATTTCCTCGCCACAAGAGGCACTACATTAGAGCGTGTATCGTTCGTCCGCCAGCCTATGGAAAACAATAAACGGATGTAAACAAACGTTTGTGGCTTCAGTCTTTATAAGGCATTACATTGCCATTAATTACTTCATATTAGGCAATAGCCTACTTAGAAAGCTGCTTATGTAGAATCATGCAAACTATCACAATGTAGCTCTGACTATTTCTCCATTCATAATAAAGCTGAAAGAGCAGCGGCGATCTATTTGCATATTTGGTGTATTACAGTACGACGACATTACGCGCGGCAAGCGGCAGATTCAATCGGTATCACCATGGCAACAATCAGTCGCGTCAGGTGGGTTGGTGCGCGAGGAGCAGCAGTAAGAGGTCTTCGCCTTCGCCAGTTGTCTTAGACCAGTGTGGCAGCTCCAGGCACCTGTGGCTGGTGCAGAAACATGATCTGGGACAGGCCCAACGCCGCCGCAGGAACGGGCTGACGAGGACCTACCTGTCTATTTCCGAGTCGCCCAGCCCGGGGCGGGTATTTTTAGCCATGGGCAGTAGTGGGCATGAAGAAGCAGCTCGGGGGGTATTTTGGGCATGGGTAGAGGGAGCCACTGGCAACATGGCGTTAGCTTTCGAGGGTTTAGTTGAGCAAGTGCGATCGTGGGTGGCACTTGGCCTGAGTGGCCTGGGCCTCTCCTCCGTCATGGACACCCTCAACACCCTACTGGTGGGATGGATGGTATTCGTGGCGTTGATCTTAATTATCGGCACGTTCTTTTACTTCAAGTTCATACACCACTTCGAGAGTAGTGACTCGGGGAGGTCGCAGGACTCCCAGCCCAGAGGCGAGTCCCAGGACAAGAAGAATGTGACGGAGGCGTCGTCGAAGAGGTCAGCCGGAGGAGGGTCAGGGAGGTCACGCCCTGCTGCAGCCCCTCCGGCGGAGCCTGCCAGGAAGCCCACCATCGTGCCTGATGGGGTGGCAGAGCCTGTGTCGTCTCCTGTGGCCACGGGAGCTGACCCAGACGCCGCCAGGTGGACCAACAACATCTTCACCTGGCTCTACAACAGCGTCGACGGCGGCCCGGCCATCAAGAAGACCTGGCTACACACCATCAACGAGAACACTGTCAAGACGGCCTTAGAGGTGAGCAGCCGCCTCCTTCATGTTCTCCTTACTGTAGATCTTGTTCCTCAACACCTGATACCTTCTCCCACCACCTGCCACCCTCTCCCACCACCTGCCACCCTCTCCCACCACCTGCCACCCTCTCCCACCACCTGCCACCCTCTTCCACCACCTGCCACCCTCTTCCACCACCTGCCACCCTCTTCCACCACCTGCCACCCTCTTCCACCACCTGCCACCCTCTTCCACCACCTGCCACCCTCTTCCACCACCTGCCACCCTCTTCCACCACCTGCCACCCTCTTCCACCACCTGCCACCCTCTCCCACCACCTGCCACCCTCTCCCACCACCTGCCACCTCTCCCACCACCTGCCACCTTCTCCCACCACCTGCCACCCTCTCCCACCACCTGCCACCCTCTCCCACCACCTGCCACCCTCTCCCACCACCTGCCACCCTCTCCCACCACCTGCCACCCTCTCCCACCACCTGCCACCCTCTCCCACCACCTGCCACCCTCTCCCACCACCTGCCACCCTCTCCCACCACCTGCCATCCTCTTCCACCACCTGCCACCCTCTCCCACCACCTGCCACCCTTTTGCCACCCTCTCCCACCACCTGTCACACTCTTCCAACACCTGCCACACTCTCCCACCACCTGCCACACTCTCCCACCACCTGCCACACTCTTCCAACACCTGCCACCCTCTGCCACCGCCCAACACCTGCCACCCTCTGCCACCGCCCAACACCTGCCACCCTCTGCCACCGCCCAACACCTGCCACCCTCTTCCACCACCTGCCACCCTCTTCCACCACCTGCCACCTTCTCCCAACACCTGCCACCTTCTCCCAACACCTGCCACACTCTTCCAACACCTGCCACACTCTTCCAACACCTGCCACACTCTTCCAACACCTGCCACACTCTTCCAACACCTGCCACACTCTTCCAACACCTGCCACACTCTTCCAACACCTGCCACACTCTTCCAACACCTGCCACACTCTTCCAACACCTGCCACACTCTTCCAACACCTGCCACACTCTTCCAACACCTGCCACACTCTTCCAACACCTGCCCCACACTCCCACCACCCAACACCTGCCACCCCTCTCCCACCGCCCAACACCTGCCACCCCTCTCCCACCGCCCAACACCTGCCACCCCTCTCCCACCGCCCAACACCTGCCACCCCTCTCCCACCGCCCAACACCTGCCACCCCTCTCCCACCGCCCAACACCTGCCACCCCTCTCCCACCACCCAACACCTGCCACCCCTCTCCCACCACCCAACACCTGCCACCCCTCTCCCACCACCCAACACCTGCCACCCCTCTCCCACCACCCAACACCTGCCACCCCTCTCCCACCACCCAACACCTGCCACCCCTCTCCCACCACCCAACACCTGCCACCCCTCTCCCACCACCCCTCTCCCACCACCCCTCTCCCACCACCCAACACCTGCCACCCCTCTCCCACCACCCAACACCTGCCACCCCTCTCCCACCACCCAACACCTGCCCAACCACCTTGGCTGGACGGTCTCGGTTCGTGCAGGTCGGCGTTCAATCCCCGACCGTCCAAGTGGTTGGCCACCATTCCCCCCCCCCCACAGTCCCATCCCAAATCCTTATCCTGACCCCTTCCAAGTGCTATATAGTCGTAATGGCTTGGTGCTTCCCCCTGATAATTTCCCACCTCCCTCTCACCCCCCTAAAGTTAACCCACTCCATGTGTTAAATTATTTTCAACCCGATTATTTTTGTTATTTTCAACCCGACACTGGTGTGTTATATAGGGCCCTATATATATATATATATATATATATATATATATATATATATATATATATATATATATATATATATATATATATATATCGTTTTATAATCACGTCCCTAAGGCGAAACCAAAAATTATTAACTCATTGGTGGTAGCTTATGCGAGTGGACTTGAAAAATTGCCTCTGGTTTTTAAGAAACTTAATATAAATTTGGTGTTCACTAATAATACGATCAAATCCAATTTAATAAAAAACTCCCCTGATACAGCAGGTTGTGTGTATTCGATTCCCTGCAATGATTGTGATTCTGTGTACCTTGGACAAACAGGAAAGTCCTTACAATTGCGGTTGTCACAACATGCTTATAGTATTAGAACTGCCCAAACGTCTAATGCATTGTATCTACATACGAGTTTATGCGATCACAATATTAACTGGAATGGGGCAAAAAGCATTACCAATTGTGGGGATTTCGTGGAACGGAATTTGATTGAGTCTGCTCTAATCAGTCAGTGTCCAAATCTTCTTAATGTTAGTACTGGAATGTACAAACTTGATCCATTTTTAAGTTATAATATTGCACAACAATTTAAGAAACAACTCTGATAGAGAGGCTTACAATGTCTCATTATAATTGTATATTCATATATTGCGTGTTCATGAGGCTTTTCTTTATTCTTTCATCCTTATTCTCTGACCGCTTAATCCTCTTTGACCATTCTAAGCTAAGCCATACCTGTTTTTGGTTAATTACACCTGACCAACCCTAGGGATGGGTTGGTCAGGTGTCGGCCTATATATCCTCCCCCTTCTCCCTTCTCCTTAGTCAGTCTGGTGTTGACAAAGGCTTTAACAAAGCCGAAACGTTCACCTCATTTCATATTTCTCTGTGGATTTTCCGCATATATATATATATATATATATATATATATATATATATATATATATATATATATATATATATATATATATATATATATATATATATATATATTATCGTACCTAGTAGCCAGAACGCACTTCTCAGCCTACTATGCAAGGCCCGATTTGCCTAATAAGCCAAGTTTTCCTGAATTAATATATTTTCTTTAACTTTTTTCTTATGAAATGATAAAGCTACCCATTTCATTATGTATGAGGTCAATTTTTTTTATTGGAGTTAAAATTAACGTAGATATATGACCGAACCTAACCAACCCTACCTAACCTAACCTATCTCTATAGGTTAGGTTCGGTTAGGTAGCCGAAAAAGGTAGGTTAGGTAGTCGAAAAAACATTAATTCATGAAAACTTGGCTTATTAAGCAAATCGGGCCCTGCATAGTAGGCTGAGAAGTGCGTTCTGGCTACTAGGTACGACATATATATATATATATATATATATATATATATATATATATATATATATATATATATATATATATATATATATATATATATATATATAATGTCGTACCTAGTAGCCAGAACGCACTTCTCAGCATTATATATATATATATATATATATATATATATATATATATATATATATATATATATATATATATATATATATATATATATATATAATGTCGTACCTAGTAGCCAGAACGCACTTCTCAGCCTACTATGCAGGGCCCGATTTGCTTAATAAGCCAAGTTTTCATGAATTAATGTTTTTTCGACTACCTAACCTACCTTTTTCGGCTACCTAACCGAACCTAACCTATAGAGATAGGTTAGGTTAGGTAGGGTTGGTTAGGTTCGGTCATATATCTACGTTAATTTTAACTCCAATAAAAAAAATTGACCTCATACATAATGAAATGGGTAGCTTTATCATTTCATAAGAAAAAAGTTAGAGAAAATATATTAATTCAGGAAAACTTGGCTTATTAGGCAAATCGGGCCTTGCATAGTAGGCTGAGAAGTGCGTTCTGGCTACTAGGTACGACATATATATATATATATATATATATATATATATATATATATATATATATATATATATATATATATATATATATATATATATATACAACTTTAGAACACTTTCCCACCAGGAGACTCGAACCCTAGCCAGCACAGAAGCCTTCCAGCAACTAGCATAACAGGTACGCCTTAACCCTCTCCACCACCTGCTCAGACCCTAAAAGAGATGGTAATTTCGGAGTATTTAAATACCCCAAAGATCAACACCTCCCAAGAGCACCAGAGCAAGTGAGGGGTCATTTATACGTTAATTTCATCAAGTCCCTGTTAATATGGGAAGACACAGTGTCTCTGCTTAAGGCACAACTCTCCTAAACACGAGAGTTAAGTATACAACTTTAGAACACTTTCCCACCAGGAGACTCGAACCCTAGCCAGCACAGAAGCCTTCCAGCAACTGGCATAACAGGTACGCCTTAACCCTCTCCACCACCTGCTCAGACCCTAAAAGAGATGGTAATTTCGGAGTATTTAAATACCCCAAAGATGAAATTGGACTTGGACTTGATGAAACTTGGGACTTGATGAAATTAACGTATAAATGACCCCTCACTTGCTCTGGTGCTCTTGGGAGGTGTTGATCTTTGGGGTATTTAAATACTCCGAAATTACCATCTCTTTTAGGGTCTGAGCAGGTGGTGGAGAGGGTTAAGGCGTACCTGTTATGCCAGTTGCTGGAAGGCTTCTGTGCTGGCTAGGGTTCGAGTCTCCTGGTGGGAAAGTGTTCTAAAGTTGTATACTTAACTCTCGTGTTTAGGAGAGTTGTGCCATATATATATATATATATATATATATATATATATATATATATATATATATATATATATATATATATATATATATATATATATATTTATTCAGCAGCCATGTTTATGCTAACTCTGGTCCGGTTGGTGGTGTTGCATCTAGTTGCTCCAGGTGTTATATAGTACTTAACTATGTCATCCAGTGTTTCCTCTAGTCTCTCATCTCGCGAGTATGGTCTCCCACCACGCTGGTTCCTCTGTAAAGACTTCACATCGTGTTGTTTTCCATGCTTTTTTTTTTCTACTTTGCTGGGCTGCATTGCATGCTTCAAGCGAGGGTTTGGTTGCTTGCTTGTTCTCCTGCACCGCCTTCATGAGTGGGATTAACAGCTCTGTACATGAGCACATTTTTGAGCAATGCGGAACATAATCTCATTTGCTGGCTTCCCTTTCAGTTCTTATCCACCTTTTGGCAATCACTTGGGCTGGACGGTAGAGCGGCGGTCTCGCGTCATGCAGGTCGGGGTTCAATCCCCCGACTGTCCAATTGGTTGGGCACCATTCCTTTCCACCGTCCCATCCCAAATCCTTGTCCTGGCCCCTTCCCAGTGTTATATAGTCGTAATGGCTTGGCGCTTTCTCCTGATAGTTCCCTTATCCACGTTTGGACTTCACTCGGAAAGTCCCTCACCTTACGGTAGTCACCTGAGGCCAGATTCACGAAGCAGTTACGCAAGCACGTACGAACCTGTTCATTTTGTCTTAATCTTTGGCGGCTTTGTTTACAAGTATTTAACAGTTAATGAGCTCCGAAGCACCAGGAGGCTGTTTATATCAATAACAACAGTTGATTGGCAAGTTTTCATGCTTGTAAACTGTTTAATAAATGTAACCAAAGCCGTCAAAGATTGAGGAAAGATGTACACGTTCGTAATTACTGGCGTAACTGGTTCGTGAATCTGGCCCTCTGGTCTCTAATTCATCATCATCATCTTCATCATCATCATCATGTCCCACGGTCTAACCCACTCCTTTAACTGCACAGTGTACTCGAGGGCGACATCTGCCTCATTTTGGGTCAACTAGTGTCTAGTGTTGGTGGTGGGTCGTGTCCTCCTTACTCCTCTTGGTTCTGTTATGTGATGATTAAAGACGTATTTGTCCGCTGTGTTTACCAGTTGTGCTGGGAATGGAGACGAGGTGGGCGTGGCGGGGGGAGGGGGGGGGGTTGACGAGGTGGGCGTGGCGGGGGGGGGGAGGGGTTGACGAGGTGGGCGTGGCGGGGGGAGGGGGGGGGTGACGAGGTGGGCGTGGCGGGGAATACATGTGAGGAGGTATGAGAATAACTGCGATAGGAGCCCGGCAAGATGGCCGTCTTAGTGACAACAAACAGTGTCCCTGGTGGGTGCCCCACACCCTCATGCTGCTGGTGGATGATGGATTGGTCCCCAAGTGGCTGGTGGTGGTGGTGGATGATGGATTGGTCCCCAAGTGGCTGGTGGTGGTGGTGGATGATGGATTGGTCCCCAAGTGGCACGTGAATTATGGATTTGGATCAAAGATGATGGGGGGAGGGGGGGTTGTCAAGAGCTGTGGAGGAAAAGGTGTACAAGGAGCCGGTCGGCCGAGCGGACAGCACGCTGGGCTTGTGATCATGTGGTCCCGGGTTCGGTCCCAGGCGCCGGCAAGAAACAATAGGGAGAGTTTCTTTCACCCTATACCCCTGTTACCTAGCAGTAAAATAGGTACCTGGGTGTTAGTCAGCTGTCACGGGCTGCTTCCTGGGGGTGGAGGCCTGGTCGAGGACCGGGCCGCTGGGACACTAAAAGCCCCGAAATCATCTCAAGATAACCAAGATAACCAGGTATTTTCTGATGATTTGTTGAAGCTCTTGGAAAATATCATTCCGGTAGCATGTATATGAATGGTGATACCTGGTTGATACCTGGTGTACACAGGTGACCTTTCTCTGAGGCTTGTAGCTTCAGGGTCAATTATGATGTGTAATTAGAGGCCAGTAGTTTAGCCCTTGTATCTAGACGAGCCAGGGGCCAGATTCAGGAAGCAGTTACGCAAATACTTACGAACGTGTACATCTTTCCTCAATCTTTGACGGCTTTGGTTACATTTATTAAACAGTTTACAAGCATGAAAACTTCCCAATCAGCTGTTGTTATTGTTATAAACAGCCTCCTGGTGCTTCGGAGCTCATTAACTGTTTAATAATTGTAAACAAAGCCGCCAAAAATTGAGAAAAGATGTACAGGTTCGTAAGTGCTTGCGTACCCGCTTCGTGAATCTGGAGTCAGGTCAATTGTCCACCGACCTGGTTGATCTATCCGGTGGAGGCTAGCACTAAAACAACTATTTTGTCCAAATGGACAAGAGTGCCCCAGTTTGTGATTGCTTTAAAGGCCACCTAATTAAGACCAGAAAATTAGCTCGACCGAGTCTCAATAGTTCCATTATAAGGGGTTGCCAATAGCGACAAAAAGCATTGTAAATAATTGGTCAATTGTTGTTCCTCTGTCATGTTTAGGCACTTGTAAGACCGCGCAGACCAGGACTACGGAGAGATTGAGATTAATTCAGAGTAGGACATAACCCTGCCTAGCCTAGGCCTGGTCAGAGACCGGGCCGCGGGGACGTTGATACCCGGATCCAGAAACAGATTGGTAGCTTTGATGAAGGAGTGATCATCTGTATATTGGGGGACTGGCAATTCGTAGGATTGGCCTTTTGAGACAGGTCTCTATTACAGGCCCAGCTGTGAAGCTGGTCCCGTGACAGGCCAGCTGTGAAGCTGGTCCCGTGACAGGCCAGCTGTGAAGCTGGTCCCGTGACAGGCCAGCTGTGAAGCTGGTCCTGTGACAGGCCAGCTGTGAAGCTGGTCCCGTGACAGGCCAGCTGTGAAGCTGGTCCCGTGACAGGCCCAGCTGTGAAGCTGGTCCTGTGACAGGCCAGCTGTGAAGCTGGTCCCGTGACATGCCAGCTGTGAAGCTGGTCCTGTGACATGCCAGCTGTGAAGCTGGTCCCGTGACATGCCAGCTGTGAAGCTGGTCCTGTGACATGCCAGCTGTGAAGCTGGTCCTGTGACAGGCCAGCTGTGAAGCTGGTCCTGTGACATGCCAGCTGTGAAGCTGGTCCCGTGACAGGCCAGCAGTGAAGCTGGTCCTGTGACATGCCAGCTGTGAAGCTGGTCCTGTGACAGGCCAGCTGTGAAGCTGGTCCCGTGACAGGCCAGCTGTGAAGCTGGTCCTGTGACATGCCAGCTGTGAAGCTGGTCCTGTGACAGGCCAGCTGTGAAGCTGGTCCTGTGACATGCCAGCTGTGAAGCTGGTCCTGTGACATGCCAGCTGTGAAGCTGGTCCCGTGACATGCCAGCTGTGAAGCTGGTCCTGTGACATGCCAGCTGTGAAGCTGGTCCTGTGACAGGCCAGCTGTGAAGCTGGTCCTGTGACATGCCAGCTGTGAAGCTGGTCCTGTGACAGGCCAGCTGTGAAGCTGGTCCCGTGACATGCCAGATGTGAAGCTGGTCCTGTGACAGGCCAGCTGTGAAGCTGGTCCCGTGACATGCCAGATGTGAAGCTGGTCCTGTGACATGCCAGCTGTGAAGCTGGTCCTGTGACAGGCCAGCTGTGAAGCTGGTCCTGTGACATGCCAGCTGTGAAGCTGGTCCCGTGACATGCCAGCTGTGAAGCTGGTCCCGTGACATGCCAGCTGTGAAGCTGGTCCCGTGACATGCCAGCTGTGAAGCTGGTCCCGTGACATGCCAGCTGTGAAGCTGGTCCTGTGACAGGGCCAGCTGTGAAGCTGGTCCTGTGACAGGGCCAGCTGTGAAGCTGGTCCTGTGACATGCCAGCTGTGAAGCTGGTCCCGTGACATGCCAGCTGTGAAGCTGGTCCCGTGACAGGGCCAGCTGTGAAGCTGGTCCTGTGACATGCCAGCTGTGAAGCTGGTCCTGTGACAGGCCCAGCTGTGAAGCTGGTCCTGTGACAGGCCCAGCTGTGAAGCTGGTCCTGTGACAGGCCCAGCTGTGAAGCTGGTCCTGTGACAGGCCCAGCTGTGAAGCTGGGCCTGTGACAGGCCCAGCTGTGAAGCTGGTCCTGTGACAGGCCCAGCTGTGAAGCTGATTTTTCAGCTGATTCCTGTGAAGGAATATTTAATTGTTTTTTAGAATAATTTCTTTATACTATAAAATGAATAGTGCCAAATTCTACTATAATTACTTAGCACGTCAATGTTTGTACTATGGTGTACATAGTTACAACAACTACTAACTAAACAGGAGGATGAGTTGCTCATTCTATATAATAATGGCCTTGTTGGCCTTTGCCAGTTCCACGTGATAATTTTATACGATGTGATCTGATACTCTTCCAGTGACGCCAGGCTAATTCTTTTTAAGTTTTAGTTAAAAACTTATTTTTTTAACATTAAGTTCTGATAAATTTTGCTGATAACTGGTCTTGATATCACAGTAAAACATCTAAAGTATTGGGACCGATTAAAATGCTTAAATCTGTATTCTCTAGAGCGCAGGTGGGAGAGATGCATAATAATTTACACGTGGAAAATAATAGAGGGGCTGGTCCCAAACCTGCACACAGAAATAACATCACATGAGACCAGGAGGCATGGCAGGATGTGCAGAATACCCCCGTTGAAGAGCAGAGGTGCAACAGGTACTCTGAGAGAGAACTATCAACATCAGAGGACCGAGACTGTTCAACACGCTTCCACTACACATAAGGGGCATAACTGGCCGACCCCTCACAGTGTTCAAGAGAGAACACGATAAACACCTCTCAGGGATACCTGATCAACCAGGCTGTGATTCATACATCAGGCTGCGAGCAGTCGCGTCCAACAGCCTGGTTGACTAGTCCATCACCCAGGAGGCCTGACCAGAGACCGGGCCGCGGGGACGTTGATCCCCGGAATTAACGCAATGTAGGACATGTGTGACATATCAATACCTGAATTGGTGACATTGGTTAGATGTAGGCCTCAGGCTATAGGTTCGTTGCCTGCACCTAGCCTCATTGCTTTACACTGGCTTGAACTTAAGTCTAGTAGCCACTTTTTAGATTATTCTTTCAGTTTGTCCAGACCATCGTGTAGTTTCTTGCCGTCATCCACTGTACACGTGTGGGCTTGAACATGTTTGCGTCATTAGTAAACACAGAGAGGATGGGAAGCTCTTTGCCTGCTAACAGGGGTCAGCAGTCGTCTGTTCCTTTACTCGCGTAAAAACAAAAAATAATACGCTTGTGTATGGACGTATGACGTGCGTATGGAGAGGGGATGGGGAAGGGGATATGGACTTACATTTGGCACTGCAGACATATAGGCAACTAAAATTTTTTGGGGGGAGGAGCATTTCCGAATATTAATAATATTGTTTATATAACCTACTAATTTACCTACTTAAAATTATCTGTTAGATTAAGGACCTGCCCGAAACGCTGAGCGTACTAGTGGCTTTACAAGATTGTAAATACTATGCTATGTATCCTCACAAACCCAATGTACCTTCTTGTATATAAGTAAATAAATAAAATAAATAAATAAATAACAAGATATTACCTGGCATTAGTGACAGGGAATACCTTCCTTGATCGGCTCCTGACAGCTATACAAGGGCAGATATTGATCGGGAACCTGTCTTAAGAAAAAACAACATAAAGTACCTTTGAGGTTACCTTGGATGGTTTCGGGGTTTAGCGTCCCCATGGCCCGGTCCTATCCCCTGTGTATATGTGTGTGTGTGTCAGGGGAAAGGGGTTGCCAAGCCTCGGAGCCGCCCCTGCCCTCCATTTCCCCTACATTATCAATCCAGATGGTTTCGTCAATATTCCTTACCAGCCGCAGCGCCCTCCACCACCACCACTTACAGTTGCCACACCTCGCCCTCCCTGAACCAGCCCTGAGGCCGGGCTCAGGGAGTAGGCCCTGCTCACCCTCCTTACCCCTCCCCACTGCCTCGCTTGCCTCACTCGCCCTCTCTTTGCCTCACTCGCCTTCCCCTCGCTCGCCCCTCTAACCGGATCAGACAAGGAAATGAAAGCTATTCAAATTTGCATAGAGCCCCACCTGTTGCGTACCAAGGCCCCCCTGCGTGACACGTGCGATAGCGACGATACAAGCACGATAGCGATGACAGCAGTGCTGATAACGGAGATAAGGAACGGAAACAACGGTGACAATGGAGAACACGAGTGCTTGAGGCCTTATCTCTGATTAGGCCTAACTGAGTCACTCTGGCATCAGCCGATTATCAGGTGGTTTGTGGGAAGTGTCAATATTGGGATGATTTAATGTAAAGTTAGGCTGTGTAGTGTTGTCACCATGGCGGCGAAGATACCCATGTTTGCTTCTGATGACGAATTATTGGACTGACTTGTTACATACTAAACATGTGTGTTTGTCTCTCTTTCAGGTAGGTGCATTGACGGTGTCTTCTGAGACGCCCGCAGACTTTTGAAGGTAGGTTGTCTGTTCAGCGCCCACACCTGCGAGGTGTGGGCGAGGGACCAGGTGAACCAGTACAGGTGCACCAATACAGGTGTACCAATACAGGTGTACCAATTTAGTAATATCAAGGTATAAGAATGAAAACACACAGGTGGCACGTTTCGTTATTCCTGATGCTTCTATTCCGTATCCTCTGCGGATCGTAAGTGGTGTCATGATATAAATGTGGGGGCCTGTCTGGGAGCCTCTGCCGCCGTGTGTGAACTGGAGTGCAGTCATCTTTTGGAATGATATGTTTAATTTGAGGCAGAAAACCTATTTCATTATCCTTCATTGAGCATATCTAGTACTTTAATGAGCATATATTGTACTTGTCTATGCTCAGCGGGTGATGTGATTTAAATTGAGCTGATATCAATTTATTCAGAGCCCTCTTATCTTGGAGAGGTATAGGGAACTGTATCGCTTTGAGGGACTGTACCTGTGTGTGTGACATTAAGTGCGCTACATTACATCTTATATGGTCAAGACATGGCCAAAACTCCACCGCCTTATTTGTCACCTGAGAGCCCATAAAGCAATGGACTGTTTTTCTCTGTACTGTTCCCATGGCATCTTAGGCCATGTAAGAGCTTAATGGATATAGACAAAAGCATCCTGTCGAATTTAATGGCACCCAATTGTCTTAGCACTCATGTCATCCCCCCCCCCTACTGTCGGGAATGTCATACTTAATAGTTTTGACAGTAATACTGGAGTCTCTATTAGACCCCAGCTGGACCCCAGAGGACCCCAGCTGGACCCCAGAGGACCCCAGCTGGACCCCAGAGGACCCCCAGCTGGACCCCCAGCTGGACCCCAGAGGACCCCCAGCTGGACCCCAGAGGACCCCAGCTGGACCCCAAGTCCCCAAGTCAACAGTTACATCCCCCTTTTCCCTTGTATTAAGACCAAACTGTGCACGACAGCCAAGCACAGATCACTTGCCCTATGCCTGTATAAAGAACAAAATGTATACTGTATTTGCTTGCAAGAAATCAGTTATCTAACCTAACTATGCATTTTTACAATAATAAATATCAAATTTCAAGCTTTCTTCATAAAATCCTGAATTCAAAATCAAAACAATGTTTAGTCGTTACAATCGATAAGTTTCGTCGAAGTTATACAATTGTGAACCCCAAAAATCCTAACTGACCCACTCACAGATCCCGCCAAACACACACCGAAACTACGACGTTGGTACAACGTTCGACCAAGTTTTAACACCTAACCAGTTATAACAACCAATATAGCAAGTTGTATCAACGTTCTAATATGTCATAAACACGTTAAGCCAAGATGTAGCAACTTTATTACAAGTTGTAACAAGCGGAAGTCCACCAAGTCTTCCTTGGGAGTCTGAAAAAGAATTCAAGGTACTCGACCTAAACGTAAACATGACATGACTAATAAGAAACCAATTCCTAATCCCCCTAACAGCAAATACAAATTTCAAAGACAAAATTTTAGTCAATATTTTCTCCAACCCAAGAGTTGAGTGGGTTTCTCATCCAAGAGTATGCAACGGTTGGTATTTTCATTCCACCTTATCAAAACACTCCAAATGATATTCTTAACTTATACAAAACTAATATTACGTTTTTAATTTTATATTAACACATTTAGGTACATCCGCAATTGTGCAGCTACCCTAGACTATGTGAAGGGGGAGTACAGTGTGTGTCAAGAACTAGCTACCCTAGACTATATGAAGGGGAGTACAGTGTGTGTCAAGAACTAGCTACCCTAGACTATGTGAAGGGGAGTACAGTGTGTGTCAAGAACTAGCTACCCTAGACTATATGAAGGGGGAGTACAGTGTGTGTCAAGAACTAGCTGCCCTAGACTATATGAAGGGGAGTACAGTGTGTGTCAAGAACTAGCTACCCTAGACTATATGAAGGGGGAGTACAGTGTGTGTCAAGAACTAGCTGCCCTAGACTATGTGAAGGGGAGTACAGTGTGTGTCAAGAACTAGCTACCCTAGACTATATGAAGGGGAGTACAGTGTGTGTCAAGAACTAGCTACCCTAGACTATATGAAGGGGAGTACAGTGTGTGTCAAGAACTAGCTACCCTAGACTATGTGAAGGGGAGTACAGTGTGTGTCAAGAACTAGCTACCCTAGACTATATGAAGGGGGAGTACAGTGTGTGTCAAGAACTAGCTGCCCTAGACTATATGAAGGGGAGTACAGTGTGTGTCAAGAACTAGCTACCCTAGACTATATGAAGGGGGAGTACAGTGTGTGTCAAGAACTAGCTGCCCTAGACTATGTGAAGGGGAGTACAGTGTGTGTCAAGAACTAGCTACCCTAGACTATATGAAGGGGAGTACAGTGTGTGTCAAGAACTAGCTACCCTAGACTATATGAAGGGGAGTACAGTGTGTGTCAAGAACTAGCTGCCCTAGACTATATGAAGGGGAGTACAGTGTGTGTCAAGAACTAGCTACCCTAGACTATATGAAGGGGAGTACAGTGTGTGTCAAGAACTAGCTACCCTAGACTATATGAAGGGGAGTACAGTGTGTGTCAAGAACTAGCTACCCTAGACTATATGAAGGGGGAGTACAGTGTGTGTCAAGAACTAGCTACCCTAGACTATATGAAGGGGAGTACAGTGTGTGTCAAGAACTAGCTGCCCTAGACTATGTGAAGGGGGAGTACAGTGTGTGTCAAGAACTAGCTGCCCTAGACTATATGAAGGGGGAGTACAGTGTGTGTCAAGAACTAGCTGCCCTAGACTATATGAAGGGGAGTACAGTGTGTGTCAAGAACTAGCTACCCTAGACTATATGAAGGGGAGTACAGTGTGTGTCAAGAACTAGCTGCCCTAGACTATATGAAGGGGGAGTACAGTGTGTGTCAAGAACTAGCTGCCCTAGACTATATGAAGGGGAGTACAGTGTGTGTCAAGAACTAGCTACCCTAGACTATATGAAGGGGAGTACAGTGTGTGTCAAGAACTAGCTACGTGACGCTGACAATCTCCGTCACACAGAATTATCAGCTCTACAGAGCCATGTGATGAGTGGTCTGCACTGGCCATCATTGGGTGCACTATGAGGACATCATGAATACGAGAGGTAATAAAGTAATTGCAGAGTTGCAGATACCGTATACCCGCGGGTGGGGTAATGACTGGGCATTCAGTGATGCAGTGTTGCGAAATCATGCCCCAGTTCCTGCTCACAGATCTTAAAACTGTAGCTATTTTCTTTCCACCAAACAATCACTCCTTAATCCTAAAAGAACAACAAAGTTAAGAACAAACTGAAAAAAACTATAGTTATCTTCACATAAGGATGCAACTTTGATGGGATCTGTCCCCATTTATCTCCAGTACAGACTCTCCTCTCTGTATTTAATAAGAGAACTCAAAATTTCTTGAGAAATCTCTTATGTAAAACAAAAAAACTTAGCACTAAGCGACATCATTTACATCGCTGAACTGCCTCGTATAGACTGTAGGCCTTTTTTTATGTAACAATATTTTATAAGCTTTTTCATATACATGTAAACAGTATATATATACATGTACATATACATATTTTCCCATTCCTTAAATCATGGTAAGTCATATTCTGTTAGTTATCCCTGGAATATGACTTACCAATTGCCTTCTTGCCAGATATCCAATTACAAAAAAAAATTACTACTGGGTAAACAGGCGAAGGGTAAAGGGCTGGTGCCCAGTCAATCCTCCCCGGGTCGGTCTCTAACCCACTTTATTCTCATTTTCTTATGTGGTCTATTTTCTCTTCCACGTCCCCTTATGTTTACTGCTTCTTATCTTCCCTCTGTCTACTGTCCCTGCCACTCACCCCCTGGTCTACTGTCCCTGCCACTCACCCCCTGGTCTACTGACCCTGTCACTCACCCCCTGGTCTACTGTCCCTGTCACTCACCCCCTGGTCTACTGTCCCTGTCACTCACCCCCTGGTCTACTGCCACTCACCCCCTGGTCTACTGCCACTCACCCCCTGGTCTACTGCCACTCACCCCCTGGTCTACTGCCACTCACCCCCTGGTCTACTGCCACTCACCCCCTGGTCTACTGTCCCTGTCACTCACCCCCTGGTCTACTGTCCCTGTCACTCACCCCCTGGTCTACTGCCACTCACCCCCTGGTCTACTGCCACTCACCCCCTGGTCTACTGTCCCTGTCCCTCACCCCCTGGTCTACTGTCCCTGTCACTCACCCCCTGGTCTACTGCCACTCACCCCCTGGTCTACTGCCACTCACCCCCTGGTCTACTGCCACTCACCCCCTGGTCTACTGCCACTCACCCCCTGGTCTACTGCCACTCACCCCCTGGTCTACTGTCCCTGTCACTCACCCCCTGGTCTGCTGTCCCTGTCACTCACCCCTTGGTCTACTGTCCCTGTCACTCACCCCCTGGTCTACTGACCCTGTCACTCACCCCCTGGTCTACTGACCCTGTCACTCACCCCCTGGTCTACTGTCTACTGCCACTCACCCCCTGGTCTACTGTCCCTGTCACTCACCCCCTGGTCTACTGTCCCTGTCACTCACCCCCTGGTCTACTGTCCCTGTCACTCACCCCCTGGTCTACTGCCACTCACCCCCTGGTCTACTGCTACTCACCCCCTGGTCTACTGTCCCTGTCACTCACCCTCTGGTCTACTGTCACTCACCCCCTGGTCTACTGCCACTCACCCCCTGGTCTACTGTCCCTGCCACTTACCCCCTGGTCTACTGTCCCTGTCACTCACCCACTGGTCTACTGTCACTCACCCCCTGGTCTACTGTCACTCACCCCCTGGTCTACTGCCACTCACCCCCTGGTCTACTGTCACTCACCCCCTGGTCTACTGTCACCCCCTGGTCTACTGTCACTCACCCCCTGGTCTACTGCCACTCACCCCCTGGTCTACTGTCACTCACCCCCTGGTCTACTGTCACTCACCCCCTGGTCTACTGCCACTCACCCCCTGGTCTACTGCCACTCACCCCCTGGTCTACTGTCACTCACCCCCTGGTCTACTGTCACTCACCCCCTGGTCTACTGCCACTCACCCCCTGGTCTACTGCCACTCACCCCCTGGTCTACTGTCACTCACCCCCTGGTCTACTGCCACTCACCCCCTGGTCTACTGCCACTCACCCCCTGGTCTACTGTCACTCACCCCCTGGTCTACTGTCACTCACCCCCTGGTCTACTGTCACTCACACCCTGGTCTACTGCCACTCACCCCCTGGTCTACTGCCACTCACCCCCTGGTCTACTGTCACTCACCCCCTGGTCTACTGTCACTCACCCCCTGGTCTACTGCCACTCACCCCCTGGTCTACTGCCACTCACCCCCTGGTCTACTGCCACTCACCCCCTGGTCTACTGCCACTCACCCCCTGGTCTACTGCCACTCACCCCCTGGTCTACTGTCACTCACCCCCTGGTCTACTGCCACTCACCCCCTGGTCTACTGCCACTCACCCCCTGGTCTACTGTCCCTGTCACTCACCCTCTGGTCTACTGCCACTCACCCCCTGGTCTACTGCCACTCACCCCCTGGTCTACTGCCACTCACCCCCTGGTCTACTGCCACTCACCCCCTGGTCTACTGTCACTCACCCCCTGGTCTACTGCCACTCACCCCCTGGTCTACTGTCACTCACCCCCTGGTCTACTGCCACTCACCCCCTGGTCTACTGCCACTCACCCCCTGGTCTACTGCCACTCACCCCCTGGTCTACTGTCACTCACCCCCTGGTCTACTGCCACTCACCCCCTGGTCTACTGCCACTCACCCCCTGGTCTACTGCCACTCACCCCCTGGTCTACTGCCACTCACCCCCTGGTCTACTGCCACTCACCCCCTGGTCTACTGCCACTCACCCCCTGGTCTACTGTCACTCACCCCCTGGTCTACTGCCACTCACCCCCTGGTCTACTGTCACTCACCCCCTGGTCTACTGTCACTCACCCCCTGGTCTACTGTCACTCACCCCCTGGTCTACTGTCACTCACCCCCTGGTCTACTGCCACTCACCCCCTGGTCTACTGCCACTCACCCCCTGGTCTACTGCCACTCACCCCCTGGTCTACTGCCACTCACCCCCTGGTCTACTGTACCTTTTTCATTTAAATTGGAGAATGTTGGCTTGGCACCAACCCGGAAGTTCTGAGTCACGAGTAGACACTGCCGGTGTGCTGATTTCCTTGCCCCCCTTCTCCCTCACCATGCCCTGCCTCCTCCTCAATCTTTTCCTTCCCTAACTGACCTGCCCCCACCTTACCTTCATCCCCCCCTCTTCCCCACCTTACCTTCATCCCCCCCTCTTCCCCGCCTATACCTTGCTCCTTCCACCAACATTATCCTGTCCCAGCTTACTTTACCCTCCTCATTACCCTACCCCCCCCCTCTTCCCTCATTACCCCTACCCCACACCCTCCTACCCTCCCCCCCCCCTCACACACACCAAATACAGTATAAGGATGAAGGGAAGGGAAGCCACCACGCGTGACTGAGGACTGGACAAGAAAAGGTTAAAGCCATTCCCATACACATCCTTAAATGTAAATATGTAGGTTAAAGCCATTCCCATACACATCCTTAAATGTAAATATGTAGGTTAAAGCCATTCCCATACACATCCTTAAATGTAAATATGTAGGTTAAAGCCATTCCCATACACATCCTTAAATGTAAATATGAAGGTTATAGCCATTCCCATACACATCCTTAAATGTAAATATGATAAGCAAAGTCAGTGAAGAGTGACTACACTGAACCAGAGGAGGGTAGAAATAATCTAAACTGTTTAACACTGGCGGTACAGGAACAAGGGGACACAGGTGGAAACTGAGTACCCACATGAGCCACAGGGACGTTAGAACGAACTTTTTCAGTGTCGGAATAGGTAATGGTTCGAATGCATTAGGCAGTGATGTGGAGGAGGCTGACTCCATACACAGTTTCAAGTGTAGATATGATAGAGCCCAATAGGCTCAGGAATCTGTACACTTGTTGATTGACGGTTGAGAGGCGGGACCAAAGAGCCAAAGCTCAACCCCCGCAAGCATAACTAGGTGAGAACAACTAGGTGAATACACAAACAGGTGTTTGTTTCTCCTCTACAATAATCTATCCCCCCCCTCGTAACCCCCCCCCTCGTAACCCCCCCCACTCGTAAAACCCCCCCCTCACCCACCCCTCGTAACCCCCCTCTCACCCACCCCTCGTAACCCCCCCACTCGTAACCCCCCCCCCCCCTCACCCACCCCTCGTAACCCCCCTCTCACCCACCCCTCGTGACCCCCCCCTCGTAAACCCCCCTCACCCACCCCTCGTAAACCTACACCAGTAGGCTGCAAACTCACCATTAGGCTACATTAGCAGCATACTCCACTGGCAAAAGCCAGAACATCATTAAGAAACCTGAATAAGGAGGTATTCAGTACACTGTACACCGAGTGAGACTTGGAGCCCAAGAGCTGCAGCCCGTCGTGAAGTCACTCACCCCCCCCCCCCATCAACTCAATAAACACATAAGCAACTGTAAAAGGTACAGAGGTACAGGTACAGGCTCCTCATCCCAGCACTGTAAAAGATACAGTATGAAGGATTGAAAGAAGATTAAGACAGATTACCCATCAAAATGTTGGAAAGTTTTCTTTTAGTTTACATATGTTTTACATATGAAAGTTTACATATTTCAAAAGTAAATGCGATCGAAAATAGTCATTGTATTAGCCGTTGGCTGGAACGGTGGGATCCAAGAGCCAAAGCTCGATCCTGCAAGCACAAATATGGGAGTACAGCCATAATTCCCACATGGCGGTGAACCACACACTCTGGAGCCACTTGTTTACCTGTAGTCAGTTTCGAGAGTTGTACGTAGTCCTTAAGACCAATCTGAGGCAGGGGCCAGATTCACGAAGCAGTTAGGCAAGCACTTACGAACCTGTACATCTTTCCTCAATCCTTGACGCCTTTGGTTACATTTATTAAACAGTTTATAAGCATGAAAACACTCCAGCCAACTGTTGTTATTGTTACAAACAGCCTCCTGGTGCTTCGGAGCTCATTAACTGCTTAATAAATGTAAACAAAGCCGCCAAAGATTGTTAAAAGATGTACAGGTTCGTAAGTGCTTGCGTAACTGCTTCGTGAATCTGGCCTGCGCGTTGATAATTTGAGATGAAACAGGCTGCGTTGTTTGTTTATAATCCGGCTGTGCGGTTCCCGCCGGAGATCTTGTGTTCTGGCAATAAAATGAACAAATCCACAAGGGCCGTGACGAGGATTCGAACCTGCGTCCGGGAGCATCCCAGACACAGCCTTAATCGACTGAGCTACGACAGGGTAAAAGGGCCTCGGAGAGACTACGGGATCCAGTAAGTTCAGTAGAACTTCGGTTTCAACCCTTTTACCCTGTCGTAGCTCAGTCGATTAAGGCAGTGTCTGGGATGCTCCCGGACGCAGGTTCGAATCCTCGTCGCGGCCCTTGTGGATTTGTTCATTTGATGCATCACGTTAGTGTGATCTCTGTGTGTAATTCTGGCAATACTTCTTGCATTTGGCGGGAAGAGGGCGAAGAGTTGCGGTGTAGGTAGAGTGTACTCCGAAGTAACTCTTCGTTGTGTAAGTAACTTTGCATACATCTACAGTGACTTTAAACAAACTTTGCGGCAGACAACACCGCACTTCGGGGCTGTGGCCCGCACTCCGGGGGGCTGTGGACCGCACTCCGGGGGGCTGTGGACCGCACTCCGGGGGGCTGTGGACCGCACTCCGGGGGGCTGTGGACCGCAATCCGGGGGGCTGTGGACCGCACTCCGGGGGGCTGTGGACCGCACTACGGTGCTGTGGACCGCACTATGGTGCTGTGGCCCGCACTCCGGGGGGCTGTGGACCGCACTCCGGGGGGCTGTGGACCGCACTCCGGGGGGCTGTGGACCGCACTCCGGGGGGCTGTGGACCGCACTCCGGGGGGCTGTGGACCGCACTCCGGGGGGGCTGTGGACCGCACTCCGGGGGGCTGTGGACCGCACTCCGGTGCTGTGGACCGCACTCCGGTGCTGTGGACCGCACTCCGGTGCTGTGGACCGCACTCCGGTGCTGTGGACCGCACTCCGGGGCGGTGGACCGCACTACGGTGCTGTGGACCGCACTCCGGGGCTGTGGACCGCACTCCGGGGCGGTGGACCGCACTACGGTGCTGTGGACCGCACTCCGGGGCGGTGGACCGCACTCCGGGGGCTGTGGACCGCACTCCGGGGGCTGTGGACCGCACTCCGGGGGCTGTGGACCGCACTCCGGGGGCTGTGGACCGCACTCCGGGGGCTGTGGACCGCACTCCGGGGGCTGTGGACCGCACTCCGGGGCACACCCCAGTGCAGTCTAGCCAAAACTTCGTGACCATCTGCTATAACCTTGTTTGCGTCGAGGTGGGGAGGGTCGCTGGAGACCATGGCGTGGAGATCGACCCGTGGTTAGGATACACTAACGTCTTGGGGAGGAGGAGGAGGAGGGTAGGTTGTTGATTGTGGCAAAGTCTCTATGATTCATAAAGGTATATCCCTGGAAACACAAACCGAAACTGTCTCCATTTTCCGCTTGTTACAACTTGTAATAAAGTTGTTACATCTTGGGTTAACGTGTTTATGACGTATTAGAACGTTGTTACAACTTGCTATATTGGTTATTATAACTGGTTAGGAGGTGTTAAAACTTGTTCGAACGTTGTACCAACGTCGTAGTTTCGGTGTGTGTTTGGCGGGATGTGCGCTTAAATCGGCAGGTATAGCTCCCCCTACACAAGAGAGGGCGCAGAGCAGTGGCTAAGAATTATAGACCAGTGGCACTAATGTCCCACATAATGTAAGTTTTTAAGAGAGAGAGTTCATGAGTCAGATCGCTAGTTTTATGGAGACCTACAGCCCAGGTGAACATGGATTTAGAGCGGGAAGATCATGCTTTTTCCAGCTACTAGACCGCTATGACAAGATCACTAATGTACTAGAAGATAAACGATATGTTGGTGTGGTTGTTGACCAGACCACACACTAGAAGGTGAAGGGACGACGACGACGTTTTGGTCCGTCCTGGACCATTCTCAAGTCGATTCGGTCCAGGACGGACTGAAACGTCGTCGTCCCTTCACCTTTTAGTGTGTGTGGTTTGGTCAACATTTCAGCCACGTTATTGTGACTCCTCGTCTGCGTTGGTGTAGTTATCTTGATATGATTTCGGGGCTTAGCGTCCCCGCGGCCCGGTCCTCGACCAGGCCTTCTTTTGTTACACACCCCCAGGCAGCAGCCCTTAGCAGCTGTCTAACTCCCAGGTACCTATTTACTGCTAGGTGAACCAGAGTGAAAGAAAATGCCCATTTGTTTCCGCCTCCGCCGGGGATCGAACCCGGAACCTTAGGACTACGAATCACGAGTTTTGTCCACTGAGCCGTCAGACCCCTAATGGTATCACAGACTTCACATAGGCATGTGGTAAATGTAACCATATAGTGATAACCCACAAAATGAGGTCAGTGGGAAGAACAGGTAAAGTAAGACGATGGATATTAAATTTTCTTCTGAACTACGGAAAGAGTAATAGTCAAATGACTTAGAAACACAGGGAACAGCTCTGTGCCTCGGGGCACAGTCCTTGGACCACATCTTTTCATTAGGAAATGTAGATGTTTATCTCTCAGAATGTTTGGTAATATGTTTATTGTTTGTGATGTGTTTATATGTATGTATTAACACGATGTACTGAACGGGGTGAGAATAGCTTGAGCTACCTCATCCCTTTGTGTGTATTTTACCTCAATAAACTTATTACAATTTCAATTTCAATCTTTTCCTTATTCTCATATCACATGTTGATCAAAATATAAGTCCCATCTTCGTTTTATCTTTTGCAGATGATACAAATAATCAGCATTAAAATTACTTCTCTAGAAGGCATTGAAAACGTATAATCTGTGATATTAATACAGTTTTCGACTGGAAAGCAGAAAATAACACGATGTTTTTAAGTGATAAAATCCAGGTCACTTCGGTTTCAACTCTTTTTTTTTTTTAACCCTGTCGTAGTTCAGTCGATTAAGGCAGTGTCTGGGATGCTCCTGGACGCAGGTTCGAATCCTCGTCACGGCGCTTGTGGATTTGTTCATAAAATCCAGGTCCTTAGGTATGGTAAAACTGAAGACCTTAAACAAAATACAGGGTACAAAACACAATATACAAAAGTGAACAAAAGTGAAAGTTTTCAAGAACAAAACTGGACAGTTTTCTGCGAGAAGTGCTGGACCAACCAGGCTGTAGTGGGCCTGCAGGCCGCTCCAAGCAACACTTGTACCAAGTTCTCGCAAGTCAAGCCTGTAGCCTCCGGGTCAGGCTTGGGGAGTGGAACAACTCTCAGAACCCCATCCAGGTACAATCCAGGTTATGCTACCTCACATCGGAACCCCCCCTCGTTATAAAGAAATCCACAAGGGCCGTGCCGAGGGTTCGAACCTACGTCCGAAAGGATCCCAGACGCGCCTTAATCCTCGTTATATCTGCCGACATATTCCCTCGATATACCTAGCATTAAACCTTGGCTTAACATATTTTTCCCTACTGATCCCTAAGGAATATTCTGGAGCGTGAGTGGCCGCCATTTCTAGATATATATAAGGTATTAAGGTTGAATACATTATCATGGTAAATTAGGATGTAAACTCAGTGGTCGGGACTTAGCCTGGTTTACCGTCAGGTAGAGATTTTGACCCGTAAGGTCATGGGTCAGTAGGGCGATAGTGGCGCGGCCCGTCCGTCATTAGTCCTTGGGTAGTGAGGGTGGGATAGGTTGAGGGAAGGTGGGACACGTTCTGGGAGAGGAGAGGGACAGGTCCAGGGAGAGGGGTGGGACAGGTCCAGGGAGAGGGGTGGGACAGGTCCAGGGAGAGGGGTGGGACAGGTCCAGGGAGAGGGGTGGGACAGGTCCAGGGAGAGGGGTGGGACAGGTCCAGGGAGAGGGTGGGACAGGTCCAGGGAGAGGGGTGGGACAGGTCCAGGGAGAGGGGTGGGACAGGTTCAGGGAGAGGGTGGGACAGGTTCAGGGAGAGGGTGGGACAGGTCCAGGGAGAGGGTGGGACAGGTCCAGGGAGAGGGGTGGGACAGGTCCAGGGAGAGGGTGGGACAGGTCCAGGGAGAGGGTGGGACAGGTCCAGGGAGAGGGGTGGGACAGGTCCAGGGAGAGGGGTGGGACAGGTCCAGGGAGAGGGGTGGGACAGGTCCAGGGAGAGGGTGTGACAGGTCCAGGGAGAGGGGTGGGACAGGTCCAGGGAGAGGGTGGGACAGGTCCAGGGAGAGGGTGGGACAGGTCCAGGGAGAGGGTGGGACAGGTCCAGGGAGAGGGACCGAGTGTGGGTGTGGCCAGCATTGATCCAGTGTGTGGGTGTATGTGGAGGTGTGTTGGGGGGGGATGACCCCCCCCTCTATCCCACCCCTAAAGGGATGACCCGCCCCCCTCCTATCCCACCCCCCCCACTAGTGCCTCAACTCAGTGCCATGACCTGGTCTTCTGTTCCTGATTGTAGTGCCACAGCTGTTGTTGTTGTTCCTGCTTGTAGTGTAAATACTATTTCTTAATGTTGACTAAAATGTAAAAATATGTAGCATTTTATTTTTAAATACAGCTTATTTTCTCGGAGAATGTAATAAGAAAATTCTGCTTGAGAAAATAAGTAGGAGACGTGGTTCTGTTTGTTAGATAAGGCACTCGCCTAGTTGTGCTTGCGGGGGGGTTGAGCTCTGGCTCTCTGGTCCCGCCTCTCAACTTATCCTTATCCTACCCTGTCAATTTCCCTGAGAATTTTGTATGTGGTGATCATGTCTCCTCTCTTATGTCTTCCAGCGACGTGAGCTGTAGTTCACGCAGCCTTTCCTCATGATTCGTGCCTCTTAGTTCTGGGGCTAACCTAGCGGCATACCTTTAAACTTTTTCCAGCTTCGTCTTGTGCTTGACAAAGTATGGGCTCCATGCTGGGGCCGCATACTCCAGGATTGGTCTTACATATGTGGTATACAAGGTTCTGAAGGATTCCTCACACAGGTTTCTGAAGGCAGTTCTGATGTTAGCCAGCCTCGCATAGGCCACTGATGTTATTCTTTTGATGTGGGCTTCAGGAGACAGGTTTGGCGTGATATCAACTCCTACATCTTTCCCTCTGTCCGTTTCGCGAAGGACTTCATCTCCCATTCGATATCCAGTGTCTGACCTATTTCCTCCACCTAGTTTCATCACCTTACATTTACTTGGGTTGAACTTTAGTAGCCATTTGTTGGACCATTCCCTCACTTTGTCTAGGTCATCTTGTAGGTCTTGATGTGAGTATTATCATCTTCTATCTTAAGCTTCCTCATAATTTTTCCATCATCAGCAAACATTGAGAGGAACGAGTCTATTCCCTCTGGGAGATAATTTACATATATCAGAAACAGTATAAGTCCAAGGACTGACCCCTGCGGGACACCACTGGTGACTCCCCGCCACTCACAGACCTCGCCCCCTCACAGTGACTCGCTGTGTCCTGTTGCTTAGGTACTCCCTTATCCAGTGGAGTACCTTCCCTTTCTCTCCTGCCTGCATCTCCAGCTTGTGCACTGTCTCTTATGTGATACTGTATCAAAGGCTTTCTGGCAATCCAAAAATATGCAGTCTGTCCACTTTTCTTTTTCTTGCCTGATTTTTGTTGCCTGGTCATAGAATTTAGTTAATCCTATGAGGCAGGACTTGCCATCCCTGAACCCATGTTGATATTGTGTTACAAAGTTCTTTCACTCCAGATGTTCAACAAGTGTGTTCGCTCAATCTCCATCATCAACTTGCATGGTATACAAGTTAGTGACACTGGCCCGTACTTCAGTGTCTCCTCTCTATTACCCTTTGTGTATATTGGCCGTCTTCCAAATTTTGGGCAGTTCACCTGTGTGTGTATTCACCTAGTTGTGCTTGCGAGGGTTGAGCTCTGCTCTTTCGGCCTGCCTCTGAACTGTCAATCAACTGTTTCTAACTACTACTACTACTTTTTTCCCCCACACCACATACACCAGGAAGCAGCCCGTGACAGCTGACTAACTCCCAGGTACCTATTTACTGCTAGGTAACAGGGGCATATGGTGAAAGAAACTCTGCCCATTGTTTCTCGCCGGCGCCCGGGATCGAACCCGGGACTACAGGATCACGTGCCCAGCGTGCTGTCAGCTCGGCCACCGGCCCCCCCGTGCGTGTGTGTGTGTGTACTCGCCTAGGTGTGCTTGCGGGGGTTGAGCTCTGGCTCTTTGATCCCGCCTCTCAACTGTGTGTGTGTGCATATAATTATAGTAAGCTTTTGTTCCAGTCATTTAAATGCCGAGCGACTGGCGTAGCTTATTATTATACCTTTTGGCCTATATAATGTACGGAGACTGTACGTGGTTAGGTGGGGGGGGGGCACGATATAATCACGGGCTTCCACCAATTGGTTTCCGATATTTAGTTTCTCGAGTAGAATCCGAACAGATATCCGAACACGAGTCTTACACCAGCTGGTACCCAGCAGAAGCTACAGACTCTGGCCTAATATGGCCACCAAGAGCATAATATGACCACCAAGAGCATAATATGACCACCAAGAGCCATAATATGGTCACCAAGAGCCATAATATGGCCACCAAGAGCATAATATGGCCACCAAGAGCCATAATATGGTCACCAAGAGCATAATATGACCACCAAGAGCCATAATATGGCCACCAAGAGCCATAATATGGCCACCAAGAGCAATAATATGGCCACCAAGAGCCATAATATGGCCACCAAGAGCCATAATATGACCACCAAGAGCCATAATATGACCACCAAGAGCCATAATATGCCCACCAAGAGCAATAATATGGCCACCAAGAGCCATAATATGGCCACCAAGAGCCATAATATGCCCACCAAGAGCAATAATATGGCCACCAAGAGCCATAATATGGCCACCAAGAGCCATAATATGGCCACCAAGAGCCATAATATGGCCACCAAGAGCCATAATATGGCCACCAAGAGCAGTAATATGGCCACCAAGAGCCATAATATGGCCACCAAGAGCATAACATGGCCACCAAGAGCCATAATATGGCCACCAAGAGCCATAACATGGCCACCAAGAGCCATAATATGGCCACCAAGAGCCATAATATGGCCACCAAGAGCATAACATGGCCACCAAGAGCCATAATATGGCCACCAAGAGCCATAATATGGCCACCAAGAGCATAACATGGCCACCAAGAGCCATAATATGGCCACCAAGAGCCATAATATGGCCACCAAGAGCCATAATATGGCCACCAAGAGCCATAACATGGCCACCAAGAGCCATAATATGGCCACCAAGAGCCATAATATGGCCACCAAGAGCATAACATGGCCACCAAGAGCCATAATATGACCACCAAGAGCCATAATATGGCCACCAAGAGCCATAATATGGCCACCAAGAGCCATAATATGGCCACCAAGAGCCATAATATGGCCACCAAGAGCCATAATATGGCCACCAAGAGCCATAATATGGCCACCAAGAGCCATAATATGGCCACCAAGAGCATAACATGGCCACCAAGAGCCATAATATGGCCACCAAGAGCCATAATATGGCCACCAAGAGCCATAATATGGCCACCAAGAGCAATAATATGGCCAACAAGAGCCATAATATGGCCACTAAGAGCAATAATTGACACTAGCTTGGATTGCAGTTAAGGAATTAATTTCTGCGTTTAGGTCTGAGGTGAATCGGAGAACGTGCGAGGAATTAGACACTAAGGCTTAGCATTACAGCTTCGAAACTTCTCTGGATAGGCTTAAGAGTCTGTCGGTGGACTTCAGACGTTCAAATGATGAGGAATTTATCAAATAGAGGATCTGATTACACCTTTAACTAGGCACAGTATTTTTACATATTATTTGGCACTAATTACGATCAGTGTTGTGAGATAATGAGAGAGAATGAGAGTTTGGCATTTGCTTATTTCTTATCGACGAGGGTAGGCAAGGAGAAGAATGTATTTTTTTTTTTTGAGAGTGAAGGTCTTGGCTGAGGAATAATGCTTCAAGTAACCTCAAGGTGGCGACTGGCGAGGCATTATGGACAGCCAGTGTGGGGGCGAGGCATTATGGACAGCCAGTGTGTGGGGGGCGAGGCATTATGGTCAGCCAGTGTGGGGGCGAGGCATTATGGACACCCAGTGTGGGGGGGGGGCGAGGCATTATGGACACCCAGTGTGGGGGGGCGAGGCATTATGGACACCCAGTGTGGGGGGGGCGAGGCATTATGGTCAGCCAGTGTGTGGGGGCGAGGCATTATGGTCAGCCAGTGTGTGGGGCGAGGCATTATGGTCAGCCAGTGTGGGGGCGAGGCATTATGGACAGCCAGTGTGTGGGGGCGAGGCATTATGGTCAGCCAGTGTGTGGGGGCGAGGCATTATGGACAGCCAGTATGGGGGCGAGGCATTATGGACAGCCAGTGTGTGGGGGCGAGGCATTATAGACAGCCAGTGTGTAGGGGCGAGGCATTATGGACAGCCAGTGTGTGGGGGCGAGGCATCACCAACAACCAGTGTGGGGGCGAGGCATCACCAACAACCAGTGTGGGGGCGAGGCATCACCAACAACCAGTGGTGGGGGCGAGGCATCACCAACAACCAGTGGTGGGGGCGAGGCATCACCAACAACCAGTGGTGGGGGCGAGGCATCACCAACCAGTGTGGGGGCGAGGCATCACCAACAACCAGTGGTGGGGGCGAGGCATCACCAACAACCAGTGTTGGGGGCGAGGCATCACCAACCAGTGTGGGGGCGAGGCATCACCAACAACCAGTGGTGGGGGCGAGGCATCACCAACAACCAGTGGTGGGGGGCGAGGCATCACCAACAACCAGTGGTGGGGGCGAGGCATCACCAACAACCAGTGGTGGGGGCGAGGCATCACCGACCAGTGTTGGGGGCTAGCAAGAGGTAAATGCGAGGTGTCGCGACCTTGTGTTGACTCCGGCTCCTCGCCCAGAATGCTCTCTAATCTCACCGATAAACATGATGCTCATTTTTTTGTTTATAAAATATTCTTTGGGCAGGCGCTGGCTGGAGCCTGATTGGTGGTGGAGGAGGAGGTTAATCCTTGCAGCTTATCACGGTAATCCTGGAGATTTTGCATCATGACTCGTGTGTTCATGCTGTTTCTATACTCATTTAAGCTATAACTATTTTATAAAGCTTCAATCTCTGTGTGTGTGTGTGTGTGTGTGTGTGTGTGTGTGTGTAATCCATGATGTACAGTAATGAAATGTGGATTACTAAATTGACAAAGCAAGTTGCAGTAATTTCGAGTTTCTGCTATTTTTAAAAGATATCCTTAACAATACCATTACATTAGTAGTGGTACAAGAGACATTGAGAACACCATTGCATGTGGATTCCATCTCAGGTTGGCCTCCGAATGCATGATAGAGCTGATGAGTTAGCCAAAGAATCTGGCTCCAGCGAAGGTGGTGACTAAATCCTTGAATTAATTATACAATTATACACACAGAACTTCAACGAAACCTTGTAGATCTGAGGCTAAGTGAAATCTACGCTAGTAATTCCATCTATCGTGCAAGAAAAGCCCCACACATACACATGGATCACCTAATAGAGTCAGCAGACTCTTAGATCTTACTACTGCTCTGTCTAGACTCAGATCTTATAATCTCTGGGAATTCTCATTACCCGTTGATATGGACCTGACCAAATGTAAACAGTGTCAGCCAAATTATTCACACACCTTGACCTACTCCTAGGGGTAGACATTTTAGCCAAATATCCCGAGTGCCAACTGGAGGTTGTAAAGGCAGGTGATTATGTAACCTTTCCACCACCACCACCGCCTGCTGCATAGGAAGAAGTTTATATAAGTAAATCAAATTATAAACTAGCTCGCCGCACCTGTAAGTCGCTTAGCTCAGGGATTCTGGTCAGTCTCGAACCCATTGTTGGTGTATTGAATTAATGAATGAACCCATTAATGAATGAACCCATTAATGAATGAACCCATTCATTAGTCCGTGTAACCAGGTTATCAAGACTATGACTTCCTGAGCTAAATGAATTTTAGGGTTCCGTTCCCGAGTCCATTGTGTGCATCTGTTACCTTTTGCGCTGCCGCCCACAGGGTGGGTGTGGGGGTCCACTACCGCCCACAGGGTGGGTGTGGGGGTCCACTACCGCCCACAGGGTGGGTGTGGGGTCCACTACCGCCCACAGGGTGGGTGTGGGGGTCCACTACCGCCCACAGGGTGGGTGTGGGGTCCACTACCGCCCACAGGGTGGGTGTGGGGTCCACTACCGCCCACAGGGTGGGTGTGGGGTCCACTACCGCCCACAGGGTGGGTGTGGGGGTCCACTACCGCCCACAGGGTGGGTGTGGGGGTCCACTACCGCCCACAGGGTGGGTGTGGGGGTCCACTACCGCCCACAGGGTGGGTGTGGGGGTCCACTACCGCCCACAGGGTGGGTGTGGGGGTCCACTACCGCCCACAGGGTGGGTGTGGGGTCCACTACCGCCCACAGGATGGGTGTGGGGTCCACTACCGCCCACAGGATAGGTGTGGGGGTCCACTACCGCCCACAGGATGGGTGTGGGGGTCCACTACCGCCCACAGGATGGGTGTGGGGGTCCACTACCGCCCACAAGATGGGTGTGGGGGTCCACTACCGCCCACAGGATGGGTGTGGGGGTCCACTACCGCCCACAGGATGAGTGTGGGGGTCCACTACCGCCCACAGGATGGGTGTGGGGGTCCACTACCGCCCACAGGATGGGTGTGGGGGCCACTACCGCCCACAGGATGGGTGTGGGGGTCCACTACCGCCCACAGGATGGGTGTGGGGGTCCACTACCGCCCACAGGATGGGTGTGGGGGTCCACTACCGCCCACAGGATGGGTGTGGGGTCCACTACCGCCCACAGGGTGGGTGTGGGGTCCACTACCGCCCACAGGGTGGGTGTGGGGTCCACTACCGCCCACAGGGTGGGTGTGGGGTCCACTACCGCCCACAGGATGGGTGTGGGGTCCACTACCGCCCACAGGATGGGTGTGGGGGGTCCACTACCGCCCACAGGATGGGTGTGGGGTCCACTACCGCCCACAGGATGGGCGTGGGGATCCACTACCGCCCACAGGATGGGTGTGGGGGATCCACTACCGCCCACAGGATGGGTGTGGGGGGTCCACTACCGCCCACAGGATGGGTGTGGGGTCCACTACCGCCCACAGGATGGGTGTGGGGGATCCACTACCGCCCACAGGATGGGTGTGGGGGGTCCACTACCGCCCACAGGATGGGTGTGGGGGGTCCACTACCGCCCACAGGATGGGTGTGGGGTCCACTACCGCCCACAGGATGGGTGTGGGGTCCACTACCGCCCACAGGATGGGTGTGGGGTCCACTACCGCCCACAGGATGGGCGTGGGATCCACTACCGCCCACAGGATGGGTGTGGGGGATCCACTACCGCCCACAGGATGGGTGTGGGGGGTCCACTACCGCCCACAGGATGGGTGTGGGGGTCCACTACCGCCCACAGGATGGGTGTGGGGGGTCCACTACCGCCCACAGGATGGGTGTGGGGTCCACTACCGCCCACAGGATGGGTGTGGGGGTCCACTACCGCCCACAGGGTGGGTGTGGGGTCCACTACCGCCCACAGGATGGGTGTGGGGGGTCCACTACCGCCCACAGGATGGGTGTGGGGGGTCCACTACCGCCCACAGGATGGGTGTGGGGTGTCCACTACCGCCCACAGGATGGGTGTGGGGTCCACTACCGCCCACAGGATGGGTGTGGGGGTCCACTACCGCCCACAGGATGGGTGTGGGGGTCCACTACCGCCCACAGGATGGGTGTGGGGGTCCACTACCGCCCACAGGATGGGCGTGGGATCCACTACCGCCCACAGGATGGGTGTGGGATCCACTACCGCCCACAAGGTGGACATCGGGGTGTATAATAAATGAACTAAACAGAATGTCAAGAGTGATATATCACCTCTAGTTAATAAGAGTATAACAGAGGAACTATCCTGGGCTAGACTGAATATCTTGACAAGGAACGTGAGGATAGTTCTGATCTTGTAGTCCAAATTACTGAGATGCCCTACGGACGTATTCGGCTGCCATGCCTGAGAGTGCGCTGGTTTGGCTTTTCGTCCAGTAGAAAAGCAGTGTAGACTAAGTCTTAGTTGTGATTGGTTCCCAGGCCCATGACACCTGCCTAGGACGAGGAGCGGGGCGCCGCGCGCACTGGGGAGGTGTGCGAAGGTGTGCATTCTTGTCTTCGAAGTTGTGTGAAAATGTCGTCTCTGCTCCCTTTGCCCAGAGGCCTGTGTGTTCATCCCTCGTGACACAGCGTCAACTTAGAGCAAGGTTTAAGTCAACAGCTGCACTTCACCTCGTTAGTAACCAGTGAAGAAGCCTGAGGAAGTTGATCTCTTTGGTGGTGGTGCCATCTGTTGCCACCTGGACTGAGGGGGAACATCTGGCACCCCCCCCCCCCCTGGCACTGTAGGTGATGCTCATTTGTTAAGAGTCACGTGCTGTGCCACACTGATGTAGTGTGATGTAGTTATTCACTATCAGTCCACCAGTGCTAATTGTACGACATTTTTCCCATCTTGAGAGGTTATCTTGAGATGATTTCGGGGCTTAGCGTACCCGCGGCCCGGTCCTCGACCAGGCCTCCTTTTTGTTACACATCCCCAAGGAAGCAGCCCGTAGCAGCTGTCTTACTCCCAGGTACCTATTTACTGCTAGGTGAACAGGAGCATCAGGGTGAAAGAAAGTGCCCATTTGTTTCCGCCTCCATCGGGGATCGAACCCGGAACCTGAGGCCTACAAATCCCGAGCGCTGTCCACTCAGCCGTCAGGCCCTAGTTCCGTCGCGAACATGTACAATACATCGTGAACTATTAAGTCACTTTATCCTGTGTTTTCATCTCCGAGACTTTACCTTTTAGTGACAATTAACTCCGTGGGACGCTTCCTTGTTTGAATGTAGTAGTGTAGATAAACCTTTATCACTGCTTCATATATACTTTGTGTAACTCTTCTTGTTTACCACTATTACGGTACGTTACGATACAAAGGTTCCAAAGGCAAAAGATATGGACAGTCAGACAGCTTAGGTAACCTAACCTAACCTCATGATTGAAATTGAAATAAGTTTATTGAGGTAAAATACACACAAAGGGATGAGGTAGCTCAAGCTATTCTCACCCCGTTCAGTACATCGTGTTAATACATACATAGACACACATCACAAACAATAAACGTATTACCGAACATTCTGAGAGATAAACATATACATTTCCTCCTTTACACAAGTAAAGACACCTCAAGGTAGTCCAATAGCATTGAACACTACGTCTATTGCAAGATCCTCTCCGGGTTTAGCCCCGCTCCTGTGCCAGGTAAGTCCACTACGGGCTCACCATCAACCTGTCCTCTTAAAAAGAACGTCGCTTTTGGCCGTTTGCCCGTATGGCCGAATTTGGACGTAATTTGAAATTGAAAAAAAAATTAAAATAAATGTGGGATTTTTTTTTTCACCAACAGTAAGTTAAGGGTCCTCTGATAGGTTAGGTGGGCAGGAAATTCTCATAAAGTTTCAAAACGTTATGAAAAACGTTAATGTAAAGTGTCCTCTCATAACGTCTGCGCGTAGGCGGGACGACTCAAATAGAAAACGGAACAGAACGTCACTTTTGTGAGTCGATTTCATTTCAAATTACGTCCAAATTTGGCCATATCGCACATACGAGCCAAAAGTGACGTTCTTTTTAGGAGGACGGGTTGCTCACCATAGCCCGTGCTACTTGGAACTTGTTCCGAGTAGCTTAATCTATAACAACAACAACCTGCGGGTTGAGCATGGGGATAAGAGGTACAAGACTGCTCTCCTAAGACTGGCCTTTCCTCAGATTGATTGATTGATTGATAAAGATTAAGCCACCCAAGAGGTGGCACGGGCATGAATAACCCGTAACTTTCCTGAGACACACCTGTTATAGCATCGTGCAGATTAGTCGGGTGAAAAACGGATGGTCGACATCCGGTGATTATGCTAGAGTCTTGATAGCTCTCCTCAGCCTGTCTATTCTAAGGTTCCCCCAGCGTCAAGAAACTGTGGTACTAAAGCGCCCTTATTCTAATCTACCAGAGGACCCAAAACAGAAAACGGGACAGTATGTCCCTTTCGCGAGGCGTTTTCATTTTCTAGTACGACGATTTTTTGGCCTTAAGTAGAGTATACGTCGAAATGCGACGTTCTATTAGGAAGATGGGTTGTTTTCTTAGTGACGGTTGAGAAGACAATGGCATACTGGGTGGACAGATGACACAAGTGTCTTACACATGTGCGGGCATATGGGACACGTGTAATAGTGATGCTGAGTGACATCATCACAGGTGTGTGTGGGGGATGCAACACACACACACACGCCCCAGCATGGAGCCCGTACCTTGTAAAGCACAAGACGAAGCTGGAAAAAGTCCAAAGGTATGCCACTAGACTAGTCCCAGAACTAAGAGGCATGAGTTACGAGGAAAGGCTGCGGGAAATGCACCTTACGACACTGGAAGACAGAAGAGTACGGGGAGACATGATCACAACCTACAAAATCCTCAGAGGAATCGACCGGGTAAACAAGGATAAACTATTCAACACTGGTGGGACGCGAACAAGGGGACACAGGTGGAAACTGAGTACCCACATGAGCCACAGAGACGTTAGAAGGAACTTTTTCAGTGTCAGAGTAGTTAACAGGTGGAATGCATTAGGCAGTGATGTGGCGGAGACTGACTCCATACACAGTTTTAAATGTAGATATGATAGAGCCCAGTAGGCTCAGGAATCTGTACACCAGTTGATTGACAGTTGAGAGGCGGGACCAAAGAGCCAAAGCTCAACCCCCGCAAGCACAAATAGGTGAGTACAAATAGGTGAGTACACACACACCTGTACATACACCCGCCACAATGGCCACGTGTGTGTGTGTGTGTGTGTGTGTGTGTGTGTGTGTGTGTGTGTGTGTGTGTGTGTGTGTGTGTGTGTGTGTGTGTGTGTGTGTGTGTGGGATGAACACGCTCCCACACCACCATATACATGATATCAAGTAACGCGAGATAGTTAAACTGAACAGCAACGTAACGAGATAATCAGCATGTCAGGTAGACTGAGATACATTATGGGTCCTTGCTTTAATACGAGGACAAAGATCCTCTGCGCAAGACAAGAAGCAAGTAGAACATGCTAGAAGGGAAAATAGTAGTCTTGCTTCATCATAATTTTAAAAGCAGGTATGACAAGAAACAAAGGGATCAGGTGTCATTGCATTAGAGGACTAAACAGGTGGAGAGGTGGGGCCCAGGACCTGAAGCTCGGTCCTAGAAGTCTTAGGATAGGTGAGACTACGCCTGCAGACTTGGAATATACAATGTATAAGATAAAGTAGAGGTATTTGTTATACACAACTATTAATGTGGGACTCAATGCCTTCACTCTCTGGTCTTTAAAACATTCACTAATGACATTAACTAGTCAGATACACAATTATGCATTATGTAAATATGTAAATCAAGCAGCATTAAACGTGTAAATGAAATCTAAACTTTGGAAAGTGACCCTTGTTTGTGATTTTTTTTTTTGCAGTGATATTTTGTTTTACTTAGTCGGAGTATGAGTATTTATGACTCGTATGGTCGCTTCAGTAAAATTATGCCCAATATGTTTAACAACTTCTTCTGCTCTGTTGAATCTTAGTTGAAATCTTATTTGGTTTGCAACTGTGCACTGTGTTAGATAATGTTCCAGGGGGCTGTCGGGCATTTCTCCACAGTAGTTGACATTTCCTCTTATCTTCTGAAACCTGTAATTAAGCCTATTTCCCATGCATCTGGGTGTCCAAGCCTGATGCGATGTAAGTGCACTTCTCCTGTTCAACAGCTTCCTTTCATCGAGAATAAGTGGTTCGTTGTTGGCTGAATTCTCGTACGAACCGGCAGATCCTCTGTGTCGTGGAGGTAACACTGGTTTAACTGTAGGTAAGGACTGTGTAGGTCTTCTTCTCCCTTCAACTTACTTTCCCTCACCTTCCCTCATCTTCTCGCTTTTACCTCACCTTCTTCAACCTTGTGCCAAACCTTCACTCAGTTTTCACCTTCTTCCCTCACCCTTTAACTCCTCCCCCTCCCCCCCCCCTCACCCTTTAACTCCTCCCCCTCCCCCCCTCACCCTTTAACTCCTCCCCTCCCCCCCCCTCCCACGAGCTTCACCCCACGTCCGGTTCATTGTATTATTTGGCAGGTATCAAGATAAGGGGAAAACCTTACCCCCTCTCGTGTCAGCTCCTTCCCCCTCTTCCTTCCCCTACTCCATCTTTTCAGGCCCATCTTTCCCCTCTCTTCTCCCATCATTTATTTCCTCCCTTGTAGTCAATCTTCGTCTCGTCCTCCATCCCTACTTTACCCTATCTTCCATTCCTTCGTGTCTTCCTTCCCTCCCACTCTCCCCCCCTCCCACTCTCCCCCCCTCCCACTCTCCCCCCCTCCCACTCTCCCCCCTTCCCACTCTCCCCCCCTCCCACTCTCCCCCCCTCCCACTCTCCCCCCCTCCCACTCTCCCCCTCTCCCCCCTCCCACTCTCCCCCTTTCCCACTCTCCCCCCCTCCCACTCTCCCCCCCTCCCACTCTCCCCCCCTCCTACTCTCCCCCCTTCCCACTCTCCCTCCCTGCCCACTCTCCCCCCCTCCCACTCTCCCCCCTCCCACTCCCCCCCTCCCACTCTCCCCCCCTCCCACTCTCCCCCCCCTCCCACTCTCCCCCTCCCCCCCTTCCTCTTTATCTCCGCCCCTCCCATCTTGCCATTGTCTCCTCCTCTGCTCATATTGTGTATTGTTCTTTAGAAATGTGTGTGTTTGTTTGTTGTGTGTTGTGACTCCTGGCGTACTTGTGGGCGGTGATTTTTCGGGTTTTAGACCACCTGACGGGGGGGGGGGGGCATGACGGCTGAGTGGACAGCGCTCGCGATTCGTGGTCCTAAGGTTCCGGGTTAGATCCCTGGCGGGGGCGGAAACAGATTAGCAGTTTCTTTCACCTTGATGCCCCTGTTATCTAGCAGTAAATAGGTACCTGGGAGTTAGACAGCTGCTACGGGGCTGCTTCCTGGGGGTGTGTAATAAAAAGGAGGCCTGGTCGAGGACCTGGGCCGCTGGGACGCTAAGCCCCGAAATCATCTCAAGATAACCTCTCTAATTTCAGTGTTCTTCCGTTGTGTACTTCTCAGGCCATGTCAAAATAGTCTATCCTTGTCTATCTTATCAGTCCCCCTAGAGTATTTGGTATGTAGTGATCATTTCACCCCTTATTTATTCTCTCAGTCTAGTGACCAAGGTTTAATTCCTTTTACGTTTCCTCGTAACCTTTAATTCTCGGCTCTGAAACTCGTCTAGTGGCGCACCTTTGAACTTTCTCCAGCTTCGCTTTTAATTTGACGAGAAGGACTATGCGTGCACAGTATACTTAAATAGTCGCCCTGACACTTGGTATATAAGGTATCGAATGACTCCTAGAGCCGCACTACGGGCTCACCATAGCCCGTGCTACTTGCAACTTTTTGTTCCCAGTAGCTGAATCTAAAACATCTTAGTCAATCTCTTAGTCAAGCTCCTGCTATCTTCACCTGTTTCTCCAACTTGCGCACTATACCTGGTTGATGGGGTTCTGGGAGTTGTTCTACTCCCCAAGCCTGGCCCAAGGCCAGGCTCGACTTGTGAGAGTTTGGTCCACCAGGCTGTTGCTTGGAGCGGCCCGCAGGCCCACACACACACACCACCACAGCCCGGATACACACGTGCGTGCATGCGTGTATATACCATGGTCTCGAAGGCTTGCTCCATAAATATACACTAGCCTCTTATGCAGCACTAATGATGTGTGCGTGCATGCGTGTATAAATAAATGTATGTATATGTGTTCGTAAGTATGTATTTACGTATTTACACTTGGAGGTTGAGCATCAGCTCCCGGGCCTGGCTTTTCAGTTGCCGGTCACATATTGCAATGGTTTCCGACGCTTGGGTTTCCCCAGTCTTGAAGTATGAGTTGCTGGCTTTAAGTACCTCACGATCTAACTTTGGACTGTGTTTCACTAGCCTCTTGCGGCGGGTTGAGCTTCGGCTCTTTGGTCCCGCCTCTCAACTGTCAATCAACTGGTGAGATGAACTGTGTGTGCATGCGTGTGTGTGTGTGTGTGTGTGTGTGTGTGTGTGTGAGAGAGAGAGATGAAGGGCAGTGTTTGGCATTGTTTATTGTAAGCTATATTTGTCTGGCTCGCTGCCACCCTCTGCTGCCCACCCGCCTTCTCCCCAAATATTTGTTAACATCCCTTTACCTGCCACCCACAGTTTCCACCTGCCACCCACAGTTTCCACCTGCCACCCACAGTTTCCACCTGCCACCCACAGTTTCCACCTGCCACCCACAGTTTCCACCTGCCACCCACAGTTTCCACCTGCCACCCACAGTTTCCACCTGCCACCCACAGTTTCCACCTGCCACTCACAGTTTCCACCTGCCACCTACATCCCCCACCCCGCCACCCACAGTTTCCACCTGCCACCCACAGCCCCCACCCTCTGCCACCCACAACCCCCACCCTCTGCCACCCACAACCCCCACCCTCTGCCACCCACAACCACCACCCTCTGCCACCCACAACCACCACCCTCTGCCACCCACAACCCCCACCCTCTGCCACCCACAACCACCACCCTCTGCCACCCACAACCCCCACCCTCTGCCACCCACCCACCCCCCCCTCTGCCACCCACAGCTCACCCCCACCCAGAAATGTCACACACTTTCTCTTCACTTGACCTTTCTCTCCTTCGGTGAGCGTGCGTGTGTTTACTCGCCTATTTGTACCTCCAGGCTCGAGCTTTAGCTCTTGGGCCACGTCCTTCTACCCGCCGGTCTTCTAACGCTATGACTCGCGAAGGTTTCTGTTATCCAATCAACTTCGGACAGTTTGAATGGAGTTAGGTGCTGTGACGCAGAATTGGGACGCGAGGAAAACTGATTGATAACGCAACAGGTAGAACAAGGCCAGTAATGGCGGGAGGGGACATGAACGACCTACACCTGAAACAGCTGTTAGCAGGAGATGGGGGGGTGGGGTTCAGAGGTTCAACGGCCGTTGGTGACGTCACGTGATGACATCACCGGCCGGCAGTGACGTCACGGGATGACTTCACCGGCTGGCGGTGACGTCATACCTCTGGTAACGAACTTTCCGACCTGTCATTCAAATCTTGGATATAGTATCTATAGTTACTATGGATAGGTGGACAAAATATAGATTTTTACACACAAAAATGTTCACGTTTTGTATTTTTATCTTGTAAAAGCTCCGAGAAAGAAGGCATTTTCATTTATTTGCTTTTATTATGCACCCCATACCCATCTCTTATTATGCACCCCATACCCATCTCTTATTATGCACCCCATACCCATCCTTATTATGCACCCCATACCCATCCTTATTATGCACCCCATACCCATCCTTATTATGCACCCCATACCCATCCTTATTATGCACCCCATACCCATCCTTATTATGCACCCCATACCCATCCTTATTATGCACCCCATACCCATCCCTTATTATACACCCCATACCCATTCCTTATTATACACCCCATACCCATCCCGTGGGTGTAAAGGTTAGCTGCTTTCCAAATTTCTGTCAGTTCCCCTGTTGCCAGTGATTTGTTATACACTATGGAGTGTGGTAGGCACAGTTTTTCTGCTCCTTCCTTTAGTATCCAAGGGAAGATTCCATCTGTGCCTATAGCCTTTGTCACATCCAACTCTAGTAAACACTTCCTTACTTCCCCGCTGGTAATCTCAAACTCTTCCAGTGGTTCCTGGTTAGCTATTCCCTCTCTTATCTCTGGGATTTCTCCTTGCTCTAAGGTGTTGACCTCCTGGAATTTCTTATTCAGTTCCTCACACACTTGTCGTTTGTAATGAATCCTTCTGCCCCTATCCTTAATTTCATTACCTGTTCCTTTACTGTTGTTTTTCTCCTGATGTGGTTATGCAGCAATTTAGGCTGAGTCTTTGCCTTGCTTGCGATGTCATTTTCGTATTGTCTTTCTGCCTCTCTTCTCATCCTGACATATTCATTCCTGGCATTCTGGTATCTTTCTCTGCTCTCCAGTGTCCTGTTATTCCTATAGTTTCTCCATGCCCTTTTACTTTGCTGCTCAGCTAGCCTACATCTCTGATTACACCATGGGTTTCTCATCTTCATTTCTCTGTTTTCCTTTTGGACTGGGACAAACTTGTTTGCTGCCTCCTTGCACTTGTGCGTGATGTAGTCCATCATGTCTTGGGCCGTCTTTCCCCTTAGCTGTTTCCCATGCTATATCTGTTAGGAATTTTCTTATCTCCACATAGTTTCCCCTTTCGGAAAGCCAGCCTTTTGTTTTCAGTACCCCTCCTCGAGTTCAATAACGCTCCTTCAATCAGGTACTCAAACGCCAGTACACTGTGGTCGCTCATTCCTACTGGGGCCTTGAAACCGATTTCCCTTACGTCGGAGTCGTTCAGAATGAAGAGTAGGTCGAGTCTCGCTGGTTCATTTCCTCTCATCCTTGTGGGCTCTCTGACATGCTGGCTAAAAAAGTTTCTAGTCGCCACCTCCAGTAGTTTGGCTTTCCACGTATCCACGCCTCCATGCGGTTCATTGTTCTCCCAGTCTGTCCTTCCTGTGCGTGTGCATATGTACCTTGCATGTAACCAATGTTGTAACCCTTTTTGTGAAATGAAATTTTAAATAAAATAAAATGACAAAACACACACACACGTATTTATGTATATATATATATATATATATATATATATATATATATATATATATATATATATATATATATATATATATATATATATATTGGCTGTTGATTGCTGGTGTTGATTTTTAATGTGTAGTGCCTCGCTGATGTCGAGTCTCCTGCTATCGCTGAATTTATCCATGATTTCTGTGTTGTTTGTTAAGATTTCTCTGGTGATGGTCTGGTTATGAGAAGAGAGTATATGTTCCTTGGTGGAGCCCTGTTGCTTATGCATTGTTAATTGCATGGAAAGAGACGTTGTTGTCTTGCCTATATACTGAGATCTTTGGGGCTTACAGTCCCCAAGTGGGCATTTAAAGGCATAGACGACGTTGGTCTCCTTTAAGGCGTTCTGCTTGGTGTCTGGAGTTTTTTTTTCATGAGTAGCTTGGCCGTTTTTTTGGTTTCATAATAAATTGTCAATTGTATTTTCTGATTTTTGTCTGTAGGGATAACGTTTCTATCAACAATATCTTTCAGGACCCTTTCCTCCGTTTTATGAGCTGTGGAAAAGAAGTTCCTGTAAAATAGTCTAATAGGGGATAAAGGTGTTGTGTTAGTTGTCTCTTCAGAGGTTACATGGCGTTTCACTTTCCTTCTTATGACGTCTTCAACAAAACCTTTGGAGAAACTGTTGTTGACTAGGACCTGCCTTACCTTACAGAGTTCTTGTACTGGTAGGTGCTGGTACTTTTTATTATTATTATTATTATTATTATTATTTTTTCTACCACAGACGTGGCCACACATTTACAATGCTAATCAGCATATATACATTTTCTTCTGTCCTCCATGGCAACCCGTTCTCGCAAATTTAATAAGTCAATATTGACTTATTAAATATGTGCATAGGTGACATACTTAACATAATAGATACCCTTAAAAAGATTCATAGAAAACACCGACCTTACCTAACCTACTTAGTATGTTAAGATAAGCATCTTATTGCTTCGTAATTACAATTATTACCTAACCTATAATAGGTATAGGTTAAGTAATAATTGTAATTACGAAGCAATAAGATGCTTATCTTAACATACTAACAAGGTTAGGTAAGGTCGGTGTTTTCTATGAATCTTTTTAAGGGTATCTATTATGTTTAGTATATCACCTATGCACGTAGTTAATATGTCAATACTGACTTTACGAATTTGCGAGAACGGGTTGTCCGTGGACAGGGTTAGAGATGTGTTAAACATATAGTTCAAGGGTTTATTGAACAATCAACCACAGAAGGTGATTCGGTGCTTTTAAAGTGCTAAGCTAACCTACATACGTATATACATAGATACACAGATTTACGTATGCCCTACATAGTGTTAAATGTGTCTTTTACATAGTGTCATTAATGTGCATTTACAAAGATGAAATGTAATTCTGATCTGCTTCCATATATACTTTATACACATGCATATACATACACACACACATATACGTATATATACATATATACATACATATATATGCACACACATGCATTCACATACATTTGTCTGTTTTTTACTCGGAAAGGGTGAGATAGCTGATAGAGAAACTAGTGTGCAATTAAGCACTTAATCACTGAAGGTGATTAAGGTGCTTTTACAAGCTGTACTGGTGAGTGTTGGTTCTTATGGTTGGCGCACACAGCGTCGTGACGGAGTGGGAATCCCACACAGTGCCTTATCTGAGGCTTACAGTGTGACCTGCCACCAGGTGACCCCTGCCCTCCCCTGCTCTCCCCTGCCTTCCCTTGCTTTCCCCTGCCTTCCCTTGCTCTCCCCTGCCTTCCCCTGCTCTCCCCTGCCTTCCCCTGCTCTCCCCCTGCCTTCCCCTGCCTTCCCTTGCTCTCCCCTGCCTTCCCTTGCTCTCCCCTGCCTTCCCTTGCTCTCCCCTGCCTTCCCTTGCTCTCCCCTGCCTTCCCTTGCTCTCCCCTGCCTTCCCTTGCTCTCCCCTGCCTTCCCTTGCTCTCCCCTGCCTTCCCTTGCTCTCCCCTGCCTTCCCTTGCTCTCCCCTGCCTTCCCCTGCCCTCCTCTGCTCTTCCATGCTCTCCCCTGCTTTCCCCTTCCCCGCCCCCCTACACCTTCTCCGTCCCTGCCCCCCCTCTACACCTAAGAAATGAAGAGGATGGGGTACACAGAGAATGACAAACATAAGAATGAAGGTAACTGCAGAAGGCCTAAGCCCACATCAAAAAGATATCATCAGCGGCATATGCAAGGCTGGCGAAGATAAGAACAGCCTTCTGAAACTTGCATAAGGAATACTTCAGAACCTTGTATACCTCATATGTCGGACCAATACTGTAGTATGCGGCTCCAGCGTGGAGTCTATATCTAGTCAAATATAAAACAAAGAAAAATTTCAGAGGTATGCCTAGTCCCTAAGCTTAGGGTTATGAGCTACAAGGAAAGATTCCTGGAACTAAACCTTAGGACACTGGAAGAAAGAAGCGTTAAGGGAGACATGATCACTACCTGTAAAATCTTGAGGAATGGACAGGGTAGATAAAGATGAACTATTTATCACGGGTGGTACGCAAACAAGGGAACACAGGTGGAAACTTAGTACCCAAATGAGCCACAGGGACGTTAGGAAGAACTTTGAAGTATCAAAGTAGTTAACAGATGGAATGCATTGGGCAGTGATGTGGTGGAGGTTGACTCCATACACAGTTTGAAATGTGGATATGATAGAGCCCAGTAGGCTCAGGAATCTGTACACCAGTTGATTGACAGTTGAGAGGCGGGACCAAAGAGCCGGAGCTCAACACCCGCAAACACAACTAGGTGAGTACAGTGTGTGTCAAGAACTAGCTATGTGATGCTAAAAATCCCCATCACACAGAATGGTTAGCCATACAGGGCCATGTGATCAGTAGTCTGAACTGTATTTGGGTTGCATTATGAGGATATCTTTAAGAACACGAGAGTTAATAAAGCAATTGCAAAGCTCCAGGTACCTCATGCCAACGGGTCTGAAAGGTCTAATAACTGGGCATTCGGTGATGTAGTGTGGGAGATCATGCCGTAGTTCCTGCTCACAGAGTTTGCACCTGGAGTGCTCAGGATTGGGAGATTCGTCACCTGTAGCCACCTGCCACAGGTAACGCTAGCCACCTGCCACAGGTAACGGTAGCCACCTGCCACAGGTAACGGTAGCCACCTGCCACAGGTAACGGTAGCTACCTGCCACAGGTAACGCTAGCCACCTGCCACAGGTAACGGTAGCTACCTGCCACAGGTAACGCTAGCCACCTGCCACAGGTAACGGTAGCCACCTGCCACAGGTAACGCTAGCCACCTGCCACAGGTAACGGTAGCCACCTGCCACAGGTAACGCTAGCCACCTGCCACAGGTAACGGTAGCCACCTGCCACAGGTAACGGTAGCCACCTGCCACAGGAAACGGTAGCCACCTGCCACAGGTAACGCTAGCCACCTGCCACAGGTAACGGTAGCCACCTGCCACAGGTAACGGTAGCCCAACTTAATCCTGGCAACCACTGTGTCGCACAGTCTGTACTGGTAACATGGGGAGTCCAGCAGAGCGAGATACACCCAGTGCCAGCAGCGGCAAGTCTAGCAGAGCGAGATACACGCAGTGGCTAAGATGGCATCGTTGAAACAGAAAAATCAATTAACAATCATTGAAATATTTTTTCTTCGGAATTGTACAACTATGGATGACTTGAGAGAAATGTTTGTCTACGAAAGTAGCAAAGGAAACCCATTGAATCTAAGGTGTTTAATGACATAACAGCGCTTTACGCGAGTGATAGAGCTAATGGGCAGACCTATAATAGGGGTGATATATATATAATTAACCATATTACTCTAATCAGAATATTTTCTCCTGCAGGACGAGGTAACCCATGATACATAAACATCACGAGGAACGGGATATAATAGTGGCAGATATAACTAGTGGTAATTATAACAGGGGGTGATGGCAGTCTTGTTATAAACAATGGTGGTGGCTACCCTATAGGGACCTACAACTTTCTCCCTTGTGTATATATATATATATATATATATATATATATATATATATATATATATATATATATATATATATATATATATATATATATATAACCTATACCTAACCGGGGGATTGAACTCGGGAGTCAGAGACCTGCACGTTGTTTCTGGCTTCCAATTCCCTAAAGGAAAGAGATTGACTGGGCCCCCCAGACATTACCTCTACGCCCCCTATTCATCCGGTTCCATTGGGAACCTGGTTGTAAGCCGATTGGCTGGTTGTGGTTATAGGGAGGGTTGTCAGGGGAGGGTTGTCAATTGATTGAAAAATCAATTCTCAAAAATCATTTTTATTTATTGTCTGACGCCTTAACGCGTTTCATATTTCTTATTACATTTTCAAAGACTTAGTTTGGTTATAGGGAGGGGGTGTCAGGAGCTAGCGCCCGACCCTACAAGCACATATATCTGGGCACATTTAGACGAGTCCACATATTAGCCTCAATAACAACATGACAAGACAGTGCTCCTTGTAGACCACTGTGATAATCTTGGTTTGTAAACAGTGTAGGCGCGCCGGGCGGACCCTTGTAGCTAAGAATATCATCTTTGAATGTAATAGTGTGCTTGTATGTGTGGCTGTGAATGCTAAGACGGCGGTCACCCGTCCACCCACTTTCCTTCCCCAAGGTTACTCCCGCTCATTCATCACCACCTCCGTGTTAATAATACCTCATATAAGCTTAATATAATACAAAACGCAGGTAAGATATCAACGATGGCCAATGATATCATATTTAAAATTAACTATTGAGGTCAAAAACACTTAACTAAAGACATACAATATGGCCGCTAATCTAAATGTTTATTTAAGCTGTCAGTCTTAAACATTTAAATCGACCAACTTCTTTAAAAATGCGCACAAAAAAAAAACTAATTTTTAAAAGTAATTGGAGAGCTGTGAGTTGTAGTTGATGTATACTACATCGAGGTGTAGTATACATCAATATACTTGATGTAAACTAGATCAAGGCTGTAAGTATAAGGCACAAGTGTAGGTTGTTGTCAAAAATGTATCAACACACAACTCCTCACCTCATACGTCGCATTCGGTACGCAAATGACCATCCTCAGGCTCAGAAACATGTATACCAGTTGACTGACAGACAAGAGGCAGGACCAAAGAGCCGAAGTTCAACTATTAAAGCAAGCAAGCACTATTAAATACGCACAATTAGGTGAGAACAGTGCATATTCCGTTTTCTTTGTGTGTTATAAGGAGGGACGAAGATAATAGGTTCATGTAATACATAAAGCTAGAAAGTGAAACTTGAGTGCGTGTAACTGTGTCAAGGAAGCCGAGCATCTGATGATAGGTCACACTCTCACCTGTGGGCGGATTGTGCTTCTCTCACGTGTCAAGTAATGATTGATGAAGATTAACCCACCCAAAAGGTGGCACGGGCATGAATAGCCCGTAAGGGGTGGGCCTTTGGAGCCATTAGCTGATACTGGAGATCTGTGGAGGTGCGACTGCACCCCTACTGAGAGGTCGTGACCTCTCCGGAGTCAAGTATTGTTGTTGTTGTTATAGATTCAGTTACTCGGAACAAGTTGCAAGTAGCACGGGCTATGGTGAGCCCGTAACGTACCTGGCACAGGAGCGGGGCAAGTAGAAACCTACAGTTACTTATTGTATTGGGAGGGAGGTAAGGGGGGGGGACATACAGTCACCTCACGCTAAAACCTGTAAGAAGCTTTGAATCAACAATTTGTATTCACAAAATGTAAAAGAAATCGACTTGAATTCTTCATAAACCTAAATGGTAAATATGCACGGTAAGTATCTCAAGGTCTCAATGTTTGCTGTAACATAATTGAGTTAATTCAGCTTAAACTTTATAAGAAAATGGGTGTTATTCCAAGGTATACATGTTTCAAGTGCGCACTAAGACCAATGTGTTCTAATATGGAACAGGAGCATATGGGTAATATGCTCTAATATGGGTACCGTTATCGAGTACATCGAATACGTTATCGAATACATCGAATACGTTATCGAATACATCGAATACGTTATCGAATAAATCGAATACGTTATCGAAGAAATCGAATTTACAAGCACCTGGAGGCGTGTGTAAAGCCGCAAATAAGAGAACACTGTATAAACATCAGAGGTCCGCGGTTGTTCAACGTCCTCCCAGCTAGCATAGGAAATGTTGCCGGAACAACCGTGGACATCTTCAAGAGGAAACTAGATTGTTTCCTCCAAGGAGTGCCGGACCAACTGGGCTGTGGTGGGTATGTGTGGGCCTGCGGGCCGCTCCAAGCAACAGCCTGGTGGACCATACTCTCACAGGTCGAGCCTGGCCTCGGGCCGGGCTTGGGGAGTAGAAGAACTCCCAGAACCCCATCAAGCAGGTATCAAGCAGAAAGCACATATTACATGTGTTTTCATGCACTGACGGAAAGTTGAGAGAGTAATAGTCAGTCAAATAAGATCAAGGGCAGTGAAAAGATCAATACCCCAGAACTCAGCCCTTGCACCACTGCTCTTTCTCGTTCTTATATTAAGATATAGACAGAAATACTAGTGAGAGCTTCGTGTCCACTTGGAGCACTAACTAGTCAGCACTGTACTAACCAACTACTACCACTAACCCAACACCAGATTCCCACTTCACTACCACCACCACCACGCTAACATCCTCAGTGGATAGTCCATTGAACTTTACATAACCTCTTCCTCCACCTACCCCCCTACTCCCCCAGTCTTCCTACCACCTCGTCCACCTACCATCTCGTCCACCTACCGCCTCGTCCACCTACCGCCTCGTCCACCTACCGCCTCGTCCACCTACCGCCTCGTCCACCTACCGCCTCGTCCACCTACCGCCTCGTCCACCTACCGCCTCGTCCACCTACCGCCTCGTCCACCTACCGCCTCGTCCACCTACCGCCTCGTCTACCTACCGCCTCGTCCACCTACCACCTCGTCCACCTACCGCCTCGTCCACCTACCGCCTCGTCCACCTACCGCCTCGTCCACCTACCGCCTCGTCCACCTACCGCCTCGTCCACCTAAGCCCTGGCGGACTTGACCTGCTAAATGTTGGAGCACTTGCGGCGGCAGTCTCCCAAGAACACGAGTGGGTGTCCAAGTGGAGGTAGCCTCGTGTGTAACCTCGTACACACAGACACAAGTGTCGCCGGGTCCTCGTGGTCATGTTTCGTAATAACCTACACACACACACACACACACATACTTTTGTAGTTTTTAACTAGTAGTGTTTTGCTTTTTATAGTTAATGTGTTTTTGCTACAACGGGGGACATCCTGGTGAGCACAGTCCCCCAGCCCCGCCCCGGGACAGGCATCCAGGCGACTGGATATCTGGATAATCAGATTATAAAACCATCCAAGTAATTATCAAAAGAAGGCACCAAGCCGGGAAGGCTATGTATAAAACCAAGCAATATTAATTGATAGTATTTGCAAACAACTCCATTATTACAAATGTCAATATTAAAAACAGCAATAATAAACAACGGGAGTTAATATCAAAATAAAATTATTTGCTGTATGTTACCTAGAGTCATAACTAAATTTGTTTTTTTAATAACAGCTATGGACGAACATCTCTTCATTTATAACAGGACTCGCAACTGAGGAAACTCCCTACATCAACAATGCCTTATTAGTAATATCCATTAAGCTTATAAACATGTAAATAAGCTTAATGAAGACAGGACAGGAACCAGAAATCATCATGTATTAGTAAAATATATTCAATATAAACCCCTGAGGAAAATGTCAACAATTGTTCCAACAATGAAAATTACGTCTTGTGGAAGACAGGAACTTTACTCCCAATACAAACACACACACACGATAAAACACCTAAATTATTGGGACCGTTTTAAAGCTCTCAAAATGTTCTCTCTGGAAAGAAGAGGAGAAAGGCATCACATAATATGTACACGTGGCAAATACTGGAAAACCAGTTCCCAAATTTGCGCAATAAAATAACAATATACTGGAGGAACCTATATGGCAGGAAATATGGAATAGAACCAGTGAAGAGTAGGGGTGCTATAGGCACAATCAGAGAACACTGGTTGTTCAGGATTGATTGATTGATGAAGATTAAGCCATCCAAAAGGTGGCACGGGCATGAATAGCCCGTAAGTGGTGGCCCTTTTGAGCCATTACCAGTATCAAGAGCTGATTACTGGAGATCTGTGGAGGCGCGACTGCACCCTGCGTGACGGGAGATGTCTCCCGTGGGTTGTTCAGGATCCCCACAAGTATACGAAATATAGCCGGAACTTCAAGAAAAAACTGGACAGTTTTCTGGAAGAAGTGCTGGACCAACCAGACTGCAGTGAGTATGTGGGCCTGCAGGACGCTCCAAACAATAGCCTGTTGGACCAAGTTATCACAAGGCTCGACTTGTGAAAGCTTGGTCCAGACGAACCCTAGACACCTCTCCAGGTAAGATCCAGATGAGAAAAGGCCACCTAACGAAGAACATAACCATCGAAAAAGTCCAAGAAACAATTAATTGTTATAAGAACAAGTCATCCGGCATTAGCAAATTCAACAAACTGGCAATGACAAACTTTCCACTGACGACAATCCATCACTTTATGCAAATATTAAATGCAGCTCTTTGCGTCTGGACTATTCCCCGCTTTCTTCAAGAATGCAACTATCAGATTGATTCAGAAGTCAGGTAAACCACCAACTCAAAGAGGAAATTGCAGAGTAATTTCCTTACTCGAGATTCTAGGTAAAATATTGGAAAAAAATGATCAACCACAGACTAGTGAAGCACACGGAAATGGAGCAAAATTATAACACCAGATAACATGGATTCAGACACCACAAAGGGGCCCATACAGCGATAGCCCTGATCTATAAACTTAGAGCCAATGCCACGTCGAATAATGATCTATATAATACTGAACAGATATTGCTCAGAGAGCACACGAGCCTAAAAATACAAGATATCTGAACTAAGGCTTCCACAGAGATTTACCGCTACACTAGTGTCATAGACAGCTGCCAAGCTCAGCATTGACAGCTGCTTAGTTAAGGACATCGAGCCTTACACTCACAGCTCTCTGACAAGAGAGAGCAAACTTAGCTTCCAAACACACACCCGGATCATGCAGGCGAACAGCCCGCCTGCTCTCATAACTCTATATTCCGCATTTCTTAAATTTTCTCCTCTCTTCCTTCCTTACTCCCATAAAAAACTGTTAAATGTCAATAGCCACATAAAAATAAGGTGTTCGTAAAGTTGGTGTTGGAAGGCGGCCTCCTGGCAACGTTACTGAATGTTGACATTGGCTTCGTCTGATATAATTGCCGCCAATTATCTGTTTTGCACTTACACTCCGGAATAAGAGTGCCTCAAGTTCAAACACAGTGAATGCCAATGTTGTGAGTGGCACGCACGCTGAGCCGATGCTCATAATCAACATTGTGCAGTTGAAAAAGCGGAATTATTTGATGACGAAAATGTATTGATTAGTGAACCCCGAGAGAAGAGGCACAGTGTTGTAGGAACACCAACCCGTCCTCGACTCAAGTCCATTACATCCAGCGGTCAACCCCACAGACGCATTCATAAATTTTAACATGCTGTTCATTCAAAACGGGAATTTTCTTAAGTATAAATTAATATTATAATATATTAGCATATTGTGTATATATAGGCATATGATAGGTTAGGTGTTTAGGTTCTGTTGGCGATTATTTGTATTTGTAGTACGTGGGTGAAGCATTTATAGCGTTGTGATTCGAACAAAATTCGTCAGTGAAACACTTGTTCCGGATATGTTCGAACGTCAGCAGTTGTGAGTCGTGTGTAAACCGCTTTTCATTCATAAACAGGGGGTTTGGCGGGTGCATGGAATCACTTTTGGATCTTTGTTTGGAGGACGGGCTGCACATGGTGTGTTCCTCAGCCCGTCCTCCAAACAAAGATCCAAAAGTGATTCCATGCACCCGCCAAACCCCCTGTTTATGAATGAAAAGCGGTTTACACACGACTCACAACTGCTGACGTTCGAACATATCCAAAACAAGTGCTTCACTGACGAATTTTAATCGAATCACAACGCTATAAATGCTTCACCCACGTACTACAAATACAAATAATCGCCAACAGAACCTAAACACCTAACCTAACCTAACCTATGCCTATATATGCACAATATGCTAATATATTATAATATTCATTTATACTTGCAAAAATTCCCGTTTTGAATGAACAGCATGTTAAAGTTTATGAATGCGTCTGTGGGGTCGACCGCTGAATGTAATGGACTTGAGTCGAGGATGGGTTGCCATGTGACACAGATGAGGTCGGAGGCGGTGTTAAGGTTCAGAGGCCAGATTCATGAAGCAGTTACGCTAGCACTTACGAACGTGTACATCATTCCTCAATCTTTGACGGCTTTGGTTACATTTATTAAACAGTTTACAAGCACGAAACTTGCCAATCAACTGTTGTTATTGTTATAAACAGCCTCCTGGTGCTTCGGAGCTCATTAACTGTTTAATAATTGTAAACAAAGCCGCCTAAGATCGAGAAAAAATGGACAGGTTCGTAAGTGCTTGCGTAATTTCTTAGTGAATCGAGGTCCTGTACATCTTTTCTTTATCTCTGATGGGTTTGTTGACAATTATGAAACAGTTAATGAGCTCCGAAGCACCAGGAGGCTGTTTATAACAATAACAACAGTTGATTGGCAAGTTTCGTGCTTGTAAACTGTTTAATAAATGTAACCAAAGCCTCAAAGATTGAGGAATGATGTACACGTTCGTAAGTACTTCTCAAGTCTCCAAGCTAAATCTACCATTTTAAATGAACGAATCCACAAGGGCCGTGACGAGGATTCGAACCTGCGTCTGGGAGCACCCCAGACATTTTAATTTCCGAGGTAAATCGCAGTTGCGTGACTGAAAGTGGATAGTTCAACAAAACTTATCTTGATAATAGCTCACATTATCTTTGTTTGCAGGAAGAAGAATATTTTGTAAATGTTGGCCATTTATAAAATCAATACTACTTATTCATAGAGAGTCTTCCACTTTAAACGAGGATAGGCAGCTCGTTTCGTCAGACTCTTGACTACAAAAGTGTTTTAGACAAAGAAAGCGCTGTAGCTAGCTAGGACAGCCCCCATGCATGCGTGAGATTGTTGAACTCAACAATCTCATTGATCAAATCCATGAAGGAATATAAAGCGCATCTATAATCATTTTTTTATGATAACACGTGTAGCATACAAAACTTAGTCTTATTTTTTAAACATATTAGTCATAGGCAATTATATCCACATATATTATTGTGTGGAACCCTGTTAGATATAGGAGATAAATAGGTGTCTGGGATGCTCCCGGACGCAGGTTCGAATCCTCGTCACGGCCCTTGTGGATTTGTTCATAGGAGATAAAGTTTTAGGACAAGCATGCAACTCAAGATGTTCGCTCTTCACTAGTGTTAAGAAATAATTCGCGCTGGTCATCCTACTAATTACATTATGCCTAAACCTACCAGGAAAGGTACTTTGGATGTTGTGAACGTTGACTCGGTATTGATAGAAAGCAAAGCATGCATAATGATCATAGTTATAATGTATAGTTTATATTATAAATATTATATATTATAATAATGTATAGTTTATATAGTATGTACTACTACTAATGTATAGTTTAGGTTCTCCGCCATTCCTCGTTGATATAAATTATATGATCAAATTTCACAAATATGCAATAACTGAAGTTATTATGGTTGGCGATTTTAATTTGCCAACAGAATTATTAACACTGATTAGGTGGGCGGGAGGCGTGGGCGGGGTCAAATATGGGCGGTGTCAAGTGTGGGCGGTGTCAAATATGGGCGGTGTCAAGTGTGGGCGGTGTCAAATATGGGCGGTGTCAAATATGGGCGGTGTCAAGTGTGGGCGGTGTCAAGTATGGGCGGTGTCAAATATGGGCGGTGTCAAATATGGGCGGGGTCAAGTATGGGCGGGGTCAAGTATGGGCGATGTCAAGCATGGGCGGGGTCAAGTATGGGCGGTGTCAAGTATGGGCGGAGTCAAATATGGGCGGGGTCAATTGTAGGCGGGGTCAATTGTGGGCGGTGTCAAGTATGGGCGGGGTTAAATATGGGCGGGGTCAATTGTGGGCGGGGTCAAGTGTGGGCGAGGTCAAGTGTTGACAGTTCTTGAGCGTCAGGAAAGGTTGTCTGGTGGTTACCTTGCGTTAATATCGAGGATCAATATCCATACCGCCCGGTCTCTAACCAGGTCTCCTGGTTGATGGGCTGATCAACCAGGCTACGCTAACTACCTCCTACCACTAAATGCATTTGGCTAGTTACCTTTACACCTCGGTCGTCCTCTATGCTGTTATAGAAGGAACAAAGGGGATATGATCACAACTTACAAGATACCGAGGGGGGAGAAGATAAGGTGGACAGGGATTGGTTCTTCAGATTGAGAGGAAGGGGGAGATGAGAGGGCTGAGTGTGGCGTCAGCTGGCGGTCCTCCCTACTTCCGGTGTCACTGTAAACTATCATACTGTGTTTACTTTTGTTTGGCGACCAGTTAGGGGCCGAATTTGTCGCATGTCGTTGGTGTTAAGATTCAGGCGCCCCGTCCTCTCTGGCCGGCTTGCTTGCTGGCTGCCTCGCTGGCTGCCTCGCTGGCTACCTTACCGGCTGGCTTGCTGGCTGCCTCGCCGGCTGGCTTGCCGGCTGCCTCGCCGGCTACCTTACCGGCTGTCTCGCCGGCTACCTTACCGGCTGCCTCGCCGGCTACCTTACCGGCTGGCTTGCTGGCTGCCTCGCTGGCTGCCTTACCGGCTGGCTGCCTCGCCGGCTGGCTTGCCGGCTGCCTCGCCGGCTACCTTACCGGCTGCCTCGCCGGCTACCTTACCGGCTGGCTTGTTGGCCGCCACATTATTTTAGGTTTCATCTGAATATTGTGTATTTAATCTCACAAGATAACGCCTGATAGAGCTGACCTTTCATCCGTTATCAATAGGTCGCTTAACCTCCTAAAGCAACGCTGGTAACGTGTCACGTAACTCCCCACGCCAGCTATTATATCCCTTATTGAGTACCTTAATAATTAGTGATAGAGCTTTGCCCTCACACGCCTGGGGTCCAGGGTTCGAGTCTCCTAGAGCCTAGGTCAATGTGATGTTTATTTCCCCGGAAGTGTGGATCTCCCCCTACTCGTTTCTGACAGGGGCGCCGCCCCCCCTCCAGTCACCCCATCCCAGCACTATCATTTTCAGGGGTTAGGCTTTAAGAGGGCGTCGTGTCGCATTCTGAGAGAGGTTCATCGACCTCCCCTCGTGGGTGTCTTACGGGGTGGTGGCTGGGTCAGTGTTGCAGGGGTGTCCTCAGTGTTGTAGGGGTGTACAGGGTGGTGGCTGGGTCAGTGTTGCAGGGGTGTCCTCAGTGTTTCAGGGGTGTACAGGGTGGTGGCTGGGTCAGTGTTGCAGGGGTGTCTTATGGGGTGGTGGCTGGGTCAGTGTTGCAGGGGTGTCCTCAGTGTTTCAGGGGTGTACAGGGTGGTGGCTGGGTCAGTGTTGCAGGGGTGTCTTATGGGGTGGTGGCTGGGTCAGTGTTGCAGGGGTGTCCAGAGTGGTGGTTGTGTCCCTTGTCAGTTTAACACTGCTCTCACTGGAGGTCTCTCCCACCTCAACACTGCTCTCACTGGAGGTCTCTCCCACCTCAACACTGCTCTCACTGGAGGTCTCTCCCACCTCAACACTGCTCTCACTGGAGGTCTCTCCCACCTCAACACTGCTCACCTGGGTACTATACTTCAACGACTCCCTCAACTTCTCAGATTTCGTAGATGACCTTATTCTTCATACTGAGTAATATTTGAGTAATACTCGAGTAATAGTTTGTGTGGAGACATCAGTCTTCGTCTTATGAATTGACTTAAGTCATCATCTTCTAATCCTCAGGGGGGGTGAGTCCACTACGGGTTCGCCATAGCCTGTGCTACTTGGAATTTGTTCTTAGTAGCTGAATCTAAAACAAGAAACAGGTCGGGAAAGAGTTTTTAACTTAAAAGGCTTGTATCAGCGTGCGCCTATTACAGATCAACAGTTCCATCCTCCTGAACCCCTTTATATTGTCTTGGCTACTAAAGGACGTTTAAGGAGACAATAAGATACATCTCAAAAGGGATAGAGTAGCTTAGGCTATCTCTGACCTCCTTGGCTACCGTTCCCTCTTTAATATCTCCATTTAATTACCGCCTCTGGCTAATTAGGGTCTTGTAATGTTACCTTATTCATATATCTTTATCCTTGTGTGCTTAAAAAGCAATTTATATTTTTTTTTTGGCTGATATCGAAGCTGTCATCTCTGTTTTTTCTCACCTTTCTCCCAGCTCTATTTTTTGGGGCCTTGTAAGCGACGAGAGGCTAACAGTTTGACTGGTTGGTTTCCATGGTTGTAGACTGTTTAATATATGCAAACAAAGTCGCCAAAGATCGAGAAAAGATGCACAGGTTGTGAGGGAGATGCGTGTGTGTGCTTGCTGACGCCTGGCATTCTTGTTGTTGAAGCTGTCACAGTGAAATTGAAATAAGTTTATTGAGGTAAAATACACACAAAGGGATCGGGGTAGCTCAAACTATTCTCACCCCGTCAGTACAACGTCTTTATATATATATATATATATATATATATATATATATATATATATATATATATATATATATATATATATATATATATATATATAATGTGTGTGTAAATCACGAAAATAAACACGTGATTAAAAATGTGACAGTGCCAGATCACGGAGGAAAATTGAAACAGGAATTTCCTTAAGTACTTTCGTATATTAATACATCTTCAGAAGGAGTGAAGATGTATTACTCCTTCTGAAGATGTATTACTCCTTCTGAAGATTTATAAATATACAAAAGTACTTAAGGAAATTCCTGTTTGAATTTTCCTCCGTGGTCTGACACTGTCATATATAGACATACATCACAAGCAATAAACATATTACCGAACATTCTGAGAGAGATAAACATATACATTTCTTCCTTTATACATGTAGTATGTTAAGCCTGTCACGATGGGAGGGAGGAACCGGTCGGCCGAGCGGACAGCACACTGGGCTTGTGATCCTGTGGTCCCAGGTTCGATCCTGGGCGCCGGCGAGAAATAATGGGCAGAGTTTCTTTCACCCTATGCCCCTGTTACCTAGCAGTAAAATAGGTACCTGGGTGTTAGTCAGCTGTCACGGGCTGCTTCCTGGGGGTGGAGGCCTGGTCGAGGACCGGGCCGCGGGGACACTAAAGCCCCGAAATCATCTCAAGATAACCTCAAGATGGTTCGTCACTGTTCCTAGCCCTCGAGGCGTCATACTAACTCACGCCGCACTCCAGGATGGACTCGTAATGCTTTCATTACGGACTCTTCGTGGTAACTCTCGCTAGTCCAGGATTTGAAGGCTATGTTGAGTGTTGCACACAGAAATCACAATAGCGTGATGCATCAAATGAACAAATCCACAAGGGTTGTGACGAGGGTTCGAACTTCTGGTTGCAATTCTTTTGACCATGTCGTAGCTCAGTCGATTAAGGCCGCGTCTGGGATGCTCTCGGACGTAGGTTCGATCCCTCAGCACGGCCCTTGTGGATTTGTTTGTGTGGTGTGTGTGTGTGAGGTCGTGATCCACGGCCCTCTGACTGGTAACCTTTCCTCTCCAGTTATTCAAGAACTGTCTGTGGATGTATATTTTCAACTGTTATATACTTTTATTCATAACTTGTGCACTGTTGAGTAGATAAAAAAAAATTGAGAAGCAACCTATTTAAAAAAAAAGTTGCTGGCCTTTAGATTTTATTGCAGTGAAGTTTTTTTTTTACATATAACTAGTTTTGTAATATAGTTTTTTGCAACTTGATCTTTCAAAGACAGTCTGCCCCCCCCCCCCTCCTCTCTCTCTCTCTCTCTCTCTCTCTCTCTCTCTCTCTCTCTCTCTCTCTCTCTCTCTCTCTCTCTCTCTCTCTCTCTCTCTCTCTCTCTCTCTCTCTCTCTCTCTCTCCTCTCTCTCTCTCTCTCTCTCTCTCTCTCTCTCTCTCTCTCTTTCTCTCTCTCTCCTCTCTCTCCTCTCTCTCTCTCTCTCTCTCTCTCTCTCTCTCTCTCTCTCTCTCTCTCTCTGTGTGTGTTTTTTTTTTCCTGCTAAATGTGTCTTTGTAAATAATAAGTAATATATCCTAACATTCAACAGTTATTTCATGATTAATCCACATTTCCCCATATTTAAGGGATTGCGATATTGTGTATTTTTTTTATTATTATTATTTTCTACCACAGACGTGGCCAGACATTTACAATGCTAACCAGCATATATACATTTTCTTCTGTCCTCCATGGACAGGGTTAAAGTTCAGTTAAACACATAGTTCAAGGGTTTATTGAACAATCAACCACAGAAGGTGATTCGGTGCTTTTAAAATGCTAAGCTAACCTACATACGTAAATACATAGATACACAGATTTACGTATGCCCTACATTAAGTGTTAGATGTGTCTTTTACATAGTGTCATTAATGTGTGTTTACCTACGTATTTACTAGTTTATGCACGAGTGCCCTTTAGTAAGATTTTATTGGTAAATTTATGGCATATTTTATTTGTATATTACATTATAGCTAATTTTTTATTTCTTCTTTTGGTATTATGAGCTAATATTATTCAGCTTGTACGTCACTCAGCCTAAATTAGAATAATTATTATTAAAGTTAATTTAGTTTCACTCTTCAAAAGAGAGAAATTGTTCTAAACTCCTCTAGTCGAGTTTGTATCCTGAGTCTCTTATGTATATATATGCTTCAGCCTACAGTATAGGCCTATTGTGTATGACCCTCTCTCCTGTGTGAATACCAGCATTATCCTCACTCTAATAACACTTAATTGAAATTATCAGATTAGGCAACATTGTAATTTTGTCAATAAAGATGTTAATAATAATGTCTCTTAATCTTGGCCCATTATAGGCTTTTTCCTTTTTTCTTGTCCTATAATAGGCTTTTTCCTTTTTTCTTGTCCTATAATAGGCTTTTTCCTTTTTCTTGTCCTATAATAGGCTTTTTCCTTTTTCTTGTCCTATAATAGGCTTTTTCCTTTTTCTTGTCCTATAATAGGCTTTCTCCTTTTTCTTGTCCTATAATAGGCTTTTTCCTTTTTCTTGTCCTATAATAGGTTTTTTCCTTTTTCTTGTCCTATAATAGGCTTTTTCCTTTTTCTTGTCCTATAATAGGCTTTTTCCTTTTTCTTGTCCTCTCCTCTCCTTCACTTACCCATTGCCCTCTTCTCCTTTGTCTCCTTGTGTCTCGTGGTCGGTGGGTTCCTTGGGGAGGGGCGCCCTACGTCCCATCTTCCCCCCCCCCTCATCTCCCCCTTTTTACCCCTCCCCTTCCCCTCCCCTCCTCCCCCATCTTGCGTTAGAGGGCCGTCTGTATTGACTGACTCGCTCCCACTGCACCACTACCGACTGCAGCATGTCTCTGTCCTCCGCACCAGCATGCTGTGGCGTGGCCGTTGAGGGCCGGGCTGTGGCGTGGCCGTTGATGGCCGGGCTGTGGCGTGGCCATTGAGGGCCGGGCTGTGGCGTGGCCGTTGATGGCCGGGCTGTGGCGTGGCCGTTGATGGCCGGGCTGTGGCGTGACCGTTGAGGGCCGGGCTGTGACCGTTGAGGGCCGGGCTGTGACCGTTGAGGGCTGGGCTATGACCGTTGAGGGCTGGGCTGTGACCGTTGAGGGCCGGGCTGTTGTATAGACCATGCACCTAAGTTGGAGTGAGTGACAGCCTCGCTTTACTAATACAAAACAGATCCACTCAACAGGCTATTGAATGATGAACGCCAGACCCCCAGCATATGTGCGTGGGTGTTGTATTTTTTTGCAACTGTGTTTGCAGGATCGGGCTTTTAGCTCTTGGGCCCCGCTTTTCCAGCCGCTGGTTGAAAAATGCAATGATTCTACCTATGCTATGGCGGTATGTCCACTCACAGGATGAGTGGCGCTGCCCAATACTGTCACTATGGCGGTGTGTCCACTCACAGGATGAGTGACGCTGCCCAATACTGTCACTATGGCGGTGTGTCCACTCACAGGATGAGTGACGCTGCCCAATACTGTCACTATGGCGGTATGTCCACTCACAGGATGAGTGACGCTGCCCAATACTGTCACTATGGCGGTATGTCCACTCACAGGATGAGTGACGCTGCCCAATACTGTCACTATGGCGGTGTGTCCACTCACAGGATGAGTGGCGCTGCCCAATACTGTCACTATGGCGGTGTGTCCACTCACAGGATGAGTGACGCTGCCCAATACTGTCACTATGGCGGTATGTCCACTCACAAGATGAGTAACGCTGCCCAATACTGTCACTATGGCGGTATGTCCACTCACAGGATGAGTGGCGCTGCCCAATACTGTCACTATGGCGGTGTGTCCACTCACAGGATGAGTGACGCTGCCCAATAAACTCGCCCCTCCTACCTTGAGGTGCTTCCTTGAGGTGCTTCCGGGGCTTAGTGTCCCCGCGGCCCGGTCGTCGACCAGGCCTCCTGGTTGCTGGACTGATCAACCAGGCTGTTAGACGCGGCTGCTCGCAGCCTGACGTATGAGTCACAGCCTCGGGGCAAAATCTACAAAAAATGTAAGAAGAGGCGTATAATGGTCACCTCTTGTGGCTTCTTAGGCTATCTTGAGGTTTTCTTGAGATGATTTCGGGGGCTTAGCGTCCACACGGCCCGGTCCTCGACCAGGCCTCCATTTTGTTACTCACCCCCGGGAAGCAGCCCGTAGCAGTTGTCTAACTCCCAGGTACCTATTTACTGCTAGGTAACAAGGGCATCGAGGTGAAAGAAACTCTGCCCATGTGTTTCCACCTCCACCGGGGATCGAACCCGGAACCTCAGGACTACGAATCCCGAACGCTGCCCACTCAGCTGTCAATTAGGATTAGAAATGCGCGTGAAAAGTGTTATTGCACTGAAGTGGTGGTTCGCTACCTGGAACCAAAAATTCCAAGCAGCACGGTCTATGGTGAGCCCGTGGTGTGATGTAGGTGAGTACACAGAGGCGGCGACGGGGGCAGGGAAGACGGGCGCCAGCTAAAGTTTGTGCTGGAGTCTGACTGTTGCCAAGTGGGTCATTTTATCTGCTTGGTCCTTGTGTATAGTATCAGTTGCCTCTCCTCTTCTCCTCCTCTCTTCTTTCTCTCCCATCATCTTTCCTCTCTTAGGCGGAGAGGAGTGAAAGAGGGCACTTGGAATACGCCGTTTTCTATCCATTGCAGCATCTGTCGAGGATTGGCTGAATTACCACTGTCATTTGCATTATCTTACCCGCAAATGCACATTTCAATACATTTTGTTATGTCAATATTTCTGCAAGGGTGATTTGAAAACTTGGACTCATTTTTTTCTCTTGTAAAGTTAGTACAGTCATCAGCGTGAGTTTGTCTCTCTAGCATGAGGCACTTGTTGAAGTAGATGTTTCAAAACATTGGGTTGAGCACACTACGCTGAGGTCTATGTAAGACCTTTTGTGTCTTCTGTAATTTAAAGTTACAGCCCCCACTCCCGAGTCAGGTAAGTCCGCTACGGGCTCACTATACCCCGTGCTACTTGGGACTGTTTGTTTCGAGTAGCTGAGTCTAAAACGTAAACATTCTGTAATCCTTTTTGCGCTACCGCTCACAGGATGAGTATGGGGGTACGCACTAGTCGTCCCCCGCAGCAACAACAAAAGACTATAGGGCTGCTGCCCTCAATGGAGTAGCTCTCAGACGGCACCATGTATGGGGATGTATTACGTGCCCATTTAATAAAGGTTGTCACGTATCAGACGCAGATTAGCCAGGGTTGTCCCCAAGGGTATGCAGCTATGGCAGTAATTCGTGCTGCTTAACCCAGCCAAAGACATGTACAGTGTACCAACAGCAGACGTTTGCAAGCGAGGAGTCACAATAACGTGGCTGAAGAATGTTGACCAGTCCAGACACTAGAAGATGAAGGGACGACGACGTTTCGGTCCGTCCTGGACCATTCTCAAGGTCGATTGTGTGAGTCGACTTGAGAATGGGTCCAGATCGGACTGAAACGTCGTCGTCCCTTCACCTTCTAGTGTGTGGTCTGGTCAGCAGACGTTTGCTTGGTGTAGCGACCTGAGCCTCAGTGGGAGATGAACTCGCCAAACCTGCTGACAAGGTACCAGATGATGGGTATAAAGTATGTCGTTTGTCACTGTCTCCGGAACTTTGTTGTGAGATAAACAGCAGTGACACTAGTCTGTAGTTGCCAACCTCCAAATATTCTGCGAGACAGGCAAAGTTGGAAATGTAAGCAACCAGCTGGTGATGCCAGCTGACTCGAGGCACGAATGATCTACTGTATAGGAGTGAACCCCCTCTGGCGCTCTTGTTTGTGAGTGGCGGTGGACTTCATCTTGAGTAACCGTTGGTTACTCAAGATGAGTAGCCAGCGGTTACTCATCTTGGTTGAGGTCTTGGAGATGAGGTTACTCATCTTGAGTAACCTTAACCAACAACTTGAGGCAACCGCTGCACGGGAGACATCTCCCGTCACGCAGGGTGCAGTCGCACCTCCACAGGTGCGACTGCAGATCTCCAGTATCAATAGATGATACTGGAGATCTGGTTCAAAAGGGGGCACCACTTACGGTTCAAAAGGGGTCACCACTTACGGGCTATTGATGCTCGTGCCACCTTTTGGGTGGCTTAATCTTCATCAGTCATCAATCGACAACCGCTGGTCCAGTCCTTCTCTGTCACGGTGAGACGCTTCCGCCTACAGTTTAGACCTATTGTCTTGTGTATGACCCTCTGTCCTGCGTGACAGTGAATACCAGCAGTATCCTCACTTTAATAAGAATTAATTTAAATTCTCAGATTAGGCCAAATTGTAATTAATTTTGTCAATAAAGATGTTAATGATAAAAATAATGAGAGAAGGTAAATGGGCCGGAATAGGTCAGCATTTACCGGATTGCTACTTATCGCGGGACAATATTTTAGATTTAGCGGTGGTGTTGTGTCCTCTGGTATCAGTGTTGTCACACACAGAGATCACACTAACGTGATGCATCAAATGAACTAATCCACAATGTCTGGGATGCTCCCGGATGCAGGTTCTAATCCTCGTCACGGCCCTTGTGGATTTGTTCATTTGATCACTGTTGTGAATGAATGTCTTCATTCCTCCCTCTTCTCTCAATCTATCTATTTTCTCTTTTTCCTCTCTTTTTCCCCCTTCCCCTCTACATCATTACCCTCCACAACCATTTACTCACTCTGTCCCTATCAAGACGTGTCCAAATTTTAATATATATATATATATATATACAGATGAACCACTTGTTGCTTTATGAATAACGATAGTGTGTGTGTGTGTGTGTGTGTGTACTCACCTATATGTACTCACCTATATGTGCTTGCAGGATCGAGCATTGACTCTTGGATCCCGCCTTTCTAGCTATCGGTTGTTTACAGCAATGACTGTGTGTGTGTGTGTGTGTGTGTGTACGTACGTGTGTGCGTATATGTGTGTGTGTGTATGTGTATGGCCTCCTCCAAGCCTCCACTCTGGCCATTAGAAAATTGTAGGGACTTGTATCGAGCCCCGAGATCAGTGAGTGGGCGTGTACCCCTTCGGTGGGCGTGTATTCCCTTGGTGGGCGTGTACCAGCATGTCCCCCCCCCCTTGGTGAATCCCTCCCCCTTCCCCCCCCCCCTTGGTGAATCCCTCCCCCTTCCCCCCCCCCCCTTGGTGAATCCCTCCCCCTTCCCCCCCCCCCTTGGTGAATCCCTCCCCCTTCCCCCCCCCCTCTTGGCATGTTTTGCGCTGCTTCAAACAGTGTGTCCGCTGTGTTAAGCACATCAGGGATAGCACCAGTATGCAGTCTGTCTCCGAAAGATGTTTAGGGCCCGTGATAGTGGCGTGTTGCACTTCTTGGTGAATAGAATTTGAAGAGTCTGGACCAGGCGCAGAACCTCTTGGAACTCTTTGTTCCGAGTACAAGACTACTTGGAACATGTTGTACCGGGTAGCTGAATCTAAGACAAGGGCGCGAGTGTTCCATCACCCTTGCGCAAGGGTCCAGTGCTGGATGTAGCTTTTGTTCTAGATTTTCACAAGGAAAAAAAGTATTTTTGAATTCCTATCAAATTTTACTTACGGTCTTTGGTTCTCTCTGCCTCTGTTGTACTCACTTAATTGTGCTTGCGGGGGTTGAGTTTTGGCTCTTTAGTCCCGCCTCTCAACTGTCAATCAACTGGTGTACAGGTTCCTGAGCCTACTGGGCTCTATCATATCTACATTATAAACTGTGTATGGAGTCAGCCTCCACCACATCACTGCCTAATGCATTCCACCTGTTAACTACTCTGACACTGAAAAAGTTCTTTCTAACGTCCCTGTGGCTCATTTGGGTACTCAGTTTCCACCTGTGTCCTCTTGTTCGCATACCACCAGTGTTGAATAGTTTATCCTTGTCTACCCTGTCAATTCCCTTGAGGATTTTGTAGGTAGTGATCATGTCTCCCCCTCGCTCTTCTGTCTTCCAGTGTCGTAAGGTGCATTTCCCACAGCCATTCCTCGTAACTCATGCCTCTTAGTTCTGGGACTATTCTAGTGACATACCTCTGCACTTTTTCCAGCTTTGTCTTGTGCTTGACAAGGTACGGGCTCCATACTGGGGCCTGCATACTCCAGGAATGGTCTTACATATGTGGTGTACAAGATTCTGAATGATTCCTTACACAGGTTCCTGAAGGCTGTTCTGATGTTAGCCAGCCTCGCATATACCGCAGACGTAATTCTTTTTATGTGGGCTTCAGGAGACAGGTTTGGTGTGATATCAACTCCTAGATCTTTCTCTCTGTCCGTTTCATTAGGTACTTCATCTCCTATTCTGTATCCTGTGTGTCTGGCCTCCTGTTTCCAGCGCCTAGTTGTATGTTATGATTCTTGTAGTTTATGCTCGATCGTTTCCATTTCTCTACATATGTTTACGTTTGGGTCTGGGACCCATTGGGTGGGTCTGGGGTCTGTGTGACGGGTGGGTCTGGGATCTGCGGGTATGCTGGTATGCCGAAGCACAAGTCTTGCTATATTTTCCAATCAGCGCCTATCTGGTGGGCCCCAGCGCGCACTACCCTGATGTAAGTGACTATTTCGGTGGCGGGATTAAAAGCCAGACTCCCAGGTGGTGTGTGTGGTGGGTGAGTGACTAGTCCTGTTCAATAATCCTCACGTATATGGGCGTGATGCGGGAGCTTTAGCTCCTGGGCTTCGTCTCCCTGTTGACTATTTGAGTGGCTCCCGCTCCTCTTGTTGCTTATGATACCTACGCTTCAGGCTATGTATGGAATAATCCTTAACTACTTCCCTTTCAACTTATTCCATTTGGTACTTATATAGAGAAGTGGTACTTGTATGTCCCTATGGTTCGTCTGTGGTGTAGTTTTGACCCATTCTCCTCGTCCTCCCTCATGTTAATGCAAATCATTTTAGTTCTCTTTATTGTGTCAATATGAGTCTCTTATATGGCATAATCACTCTAAATCTTCGTTTTTTCCCAGCATAGTGAATTCGGGTTTTGTCATTACTCGTAGATCAGTTTCTTGGTTGTGCGTGAGGGGCTGGTCCCAAACCTGCACACAGAAATAACATCACATGAGACCAGAAGGCATGGCAGGATGTGCAGAATACCCCCGTTAAAAAGCAGAGGGGCAACAGGTACTCTGAGAGAGAACTCTATCAACATCAGAGGCCCGAGACTGTTCAACACGCTTCCACTACACATAAGGGGCATAACTGGCAGACCCCTCACAGTGTTCAAGAGAGAACTGGATAAACACCTCCAAAGGATACCTGATCAACCAGGCTGTGACTCATACGTCAGGCTGCGAGCAGCCGCGTCCAGACAGACAGACACAGAGACACAACCAGCCAGCCAAATCAAAACTAGTAGTAACTGAAGCCTTGTACCTGGTGCGTACTAGGGAATGTGGTGTGTGCGTGTGGTGGGGTGGGGGGGGGGGGAGTTCGCAAATGTCACTTGTTCCAGTAATGAACAGCCTGGTGCTGTCAGTGTCACCAGCTGTTCAGGTCTACCTTTGGCCTTATCCAATACATTATCCTTCTCTGCTACCTTTCCCCCTTCTCTTCATTGGCATTCCTTACCAGGAATATCCCGTGCGGGCGTGCGGGCGTGCTCGTGCTTAACAATGATAACTGTGTACGGGGGAGTGGGGGGGGGGGGTAGGTGTTCACCCCGCGCCTACTGGTCTTCTTGTACCTCTTACCTTAGAATTTGTCTGTCTGTCTCCGTCTCGAAGGAAGGATTGAGGGGAAGTGACAGGCACAGACTGACAGCAGGAGTCTAAGCTCAATCCTGCGAGCACAAGTACGCGAATACTCACCCCCCCCCCACCTGTCCTCAGAACACCCCCCCCCCCCCTCAATCCTCACCCCCCCCCCACCAATCCTCACCACATGGTAAAAGAACCACATTGGAATTTGTTATAAATATTGTAGACTGTGGTATACACATGTTTGCAACGTGGTGTGTACCTACTGGCTAATGAAGGGTATGTCTCATCTCACATATGTGCAGTATATAATATAATGAGGGGGGGCAGTGTGAGTCAGAGCCAGGTGGAGAGGGAGAGAGAAGGCATCTGTGCCCAGGTGCCAAGGTCACTGTGCCCACCCAATGCCCGACTTGGCCCCCCTCACTATAGTCGCCACGGCCAATCCTCTCTGCTAGGTGAACAAGGGCGTCAGGGTGAAAGAAACTCTGCCCATTTGTTTCCGTCCCCACCGGGAATCGAACCCGGAACCTCAGGACTACGAATCCGAAGCGCTGTCCACTCAGCTGTCAGGCCCGTAAAGCTTACGGCCCCTGTATGTCAAAGCTACGAGACGCACTTGTTGACACTTGACACAGTTAAGTGATCCCAAGTGTATTATCATACCTGGTAATTTCGTCCATGAATCAGCAACCCTGTTTCTAAACCAGGATTTACCCAGGTCTTTCCTAAAGCTAAACTTATCCACTTTATATCCATTGTTGCATTGATCTATATAATACCTTATTAATATTCCCAGTCATCAATTTGTACACCTCAGTCATGTCTCCTCTAACTCTAATCCTTTTTTAGAGAATGTAAATTAATTTATTTGTAATCTCTATATGGCAAGTGTCTGTTTGTGGGATTAACTTTGTCAGCTGACCTGATTAACCTGACGGCTGAGTGGACAGGGCTTGGGATTCGTAGTCCTGAGGTTCCGGGTTCGATCCCCGGTGGAGGCGGAAACAAATGGGCAGAGTTTATTTCAGCCTGATGCGTCTGTTCACCTAGTAGTAAATAGGTACCTGGTAGTTAGAAAGCTGCTACGGGCTGCTTCCTGGGGTTGTGTAACAAAAAAAAGAGACCTGGTCGAGGACCGGGCCGCGGGGACGCTAAGCCCCGAAATCATCTCAAGATAACCTTTCAAGGTAAGCCCTTTCCTTTCATTATATAGTATTCCTCGTGTCTCCTACTTAATTACGTCAATTACTTAAGTCTCCTTACTCCTGGCCCCAGACTCATGACCTTGCACTTAACTTGATTGAAGTTCAGTAACCACATGTGAGATCACGCCTCCTGCAGCCCTCGCTTGTCCTCATCAGTTCGCCAGCTATAGCATTTATGTGCACTAGGAAGAGCACATGTCCCCGCAGTGAGCCGTGCCGGCGTGCGCGCGCATAATTACCGGAGTAGTTACAGGATGAGAGCTTGGCTGTGGTGTCCTCTCTTCCCGACTGTATCATACTAAGTGTTGAAGCTAACGATGTTAAATAATAAATAAATAAATAAATAAATGTTTATTTAGGTAAGGTACATACATACAAGAAATTTTTACAAAGATTGGTTGACTTATAGGTAGAGCTAGTACATACAATGCCTAAAGCCACTATTACGCAAAGCGTTTCGGGCATGAAAAACTTAAATGACTAAAGCTTAATACTAATTGAGCATAAAGAGTAGAATGAAAACAAGAAATGAAAACATAGCTGAAAAAGCAGCACAAATACAATTCTGTCGACAAACAGCGCTCTTTAAAAAAAAACAGACATTGGTTGACAATAGAAGGGTAAGGTAGGTTACAGGGAATTTATTAGGTATAGCTTCGTTTTTATCTTAAACTGGTTGAGAGAGATGGTTGAGATGTTGTTGTTATAGATTCAGCTACTCTTAATAACAAGTTCCAAGTAGCACGGGCTATGGTGAGCCCGTAATGGAGTTACCTGGCACAAGAACGCTGCTGTGTGGGTGTTTTAAGCTAACGATTTAAGCATATATTTAGCATCAGTTCATCCGTTTCTTCACAAATGGAAATATCAGTTTTTTTCCACTTTTTTTTTTTAGATTATAAGATTTCTTAAACCTCTGTGATGTCAAATTAAATCCTTCTTTTCTATAAATTTCATAGGTTCCTGTCACTGTTTTGTACTTAATTATAATTAACTCTTTTTTGTGGGGTGTAATTATTTTTGCATATTTAACACTTCTATCCTTTTGTTATACGTTTAGTTTAGTTTAGGCTCTAGAACCATTTCCAGGCCTGTCTTGGCACGTTTTCTATTGTATTAATATATCATATTTTACATTGCGCCCGGGTCTCTAGAAGCCCTCGGGTCTCTAGGAGCCCCCGGACCCGAGGTCTTGAGTGTGTGTGTGTGTGTGTGTGTGTGTGTGTGTGTGTGTGTGTGTGTGTGTGTGTGTGTGTGTGTGTGTGTGTGTGTGTGTGTGTACTCACCTATTTGTGCTTGCGGGGGTTGAGCTTTGGCTCTTTGGTCCCGCCTCTCAACTGTCAATCAACTGGTGTACAGATTCCTGAGCCTACTGGGCTCTATCATATCTACATTTAAAACTGTGTATGGAGTCAGCCTCCACCACCTCACTGCCTAATGCATTCCATCCGTTAACTACCCTGACACTGAAAAAGTTCCTTCTAACGTCTCTGTGGCTCATGTGAGTACTCAGTTTCCACCTGTGTCCCCTTGTTCGCGTCCTACCAGTGTTGAATAGTTTATCCTTGTTTACCCGGTCGATTCCTCTGAGGATTTTGTAGGTTGTGATCATGTCTCCCCTTACTCTTCTGTCTTCCAGTGTCGTAAGGTGCATTTCCCGCAGCCTTTCCTCGTAACTCATGCCTCTTAGTTCTGGGACTAGTCTAGTGGCATACCTTTGGACTTTTTCCAGCTTCGTCCAGCACAAGAACGTGTGTGTGTGTGTGTGTGTGTGTGTGTGTGTGTGTGTGTGTGTGTGTGTACTCACCTAATTGTGCTTGCGGGGGTTGAGCTCTGGCTCTTTGGTCCAAACACTTGGAGGTTGTTACCCTTATGGGGAACTCTGTCGAAAGCCTTTTTTAGGTCCAGATAGATGCAGTCAACCCAACCATCTCTTTCCTGTAAAATCTCTGTGACTTTGATCATAAAAACTGAGTAAGTTCGTTACACAGGATCGTCCAGATCGAAAACTATACTGTCTGTCTGATATTATATCGTTTTTCTCCAGGTGTTCATTTTTGTTTTGATAAAGTGTGTGCTTGCGTGTGTGTCTTATATGCACGCACATTTACCTAACTATACTAAATTTATAGTGTCACTATTCATCTCCCTTCTGCCCTTTATCTGGCATGTGCCCTTATCTCCCCTCTCTGGCACGGGCAGATCTGTGTGTTTAAAACGCCGTCAAGGGTAGATGAGTGCGTTCTCTTTTGTCTAAAGAATTAGAGACAAAGTGTGTGTTCCACCTTCTGGGGATATGTTCTGGGGCTGGACCATTGAGCTTGTCCCCTCCGGTTTGGCCCGAGTTAATGAAGAGAGTTGAAATTGTAACCTTAACTGGGACTAGTGCGGATGTAGTACGGGGGGGGCGAGTGTGAGGATGTTAGGGCGTGAGCGGCATGATTAATGAGTCGAGTATGATGTGTTTTATCAGCCTCTGGGGGCAGGCATGCTGTAGCGACTGGTATATCATAGTAATTGGCCAACACAACCCTGCAGCTCGTGCTTGGGGGCCTCCCTCCCACCTACACCCTACGCAATATACTTCAGAGTTAGCATCTCCTAATGTCAAAGTCCTTCAGTTTGCATTCCATTCACCCGGGCTGTAGGAGTCTCGAACCGCGGACTCCACTCGTGTGAGGCCCGAAGCTCCATCGACTGCGGTATGAGTAGTCTTAATAAGGAAAGTTTCGCGTCTCACACGCGTGGGGGGGACCCCGGTTCGAGTCTCCTACAACCCAGGTAAATGGAATGTTCCCACGACACACGAGTCATGTGCACGAAGTCCTGTGCATGACGGTAGAAAATGTGCACGAGTTGTGGAGGAATGTGCAAGAGTTGTGGAGGCCGGCCATGTGGGGCCGCGGCCTTCCTGCCCAACGTGCGGCCATTCCTGCTGTGCCAAGTATGTATGTGGGGGATGCCCACTAACCTCTGACCAACGCCACGCACACACGCACACACACACACACACACACACACACACACACACACACACACACACACACACACACACACACACACACACACACACACACACTCTGACATAAGCAAGCACGGCCAAGGGGGGAATCAGAACGCTTTCCGTAAACTGATCGGCTTCTTTCTTCCACCCGCTGGTTGGTGTTGTATGTGACTCACGATGAGGCTATCTGGAGATGTGTTGACCAGACCACACACTAGAAGGTGAAGGGACGACGACGACGTTTCGGTCCGTCCTGGACCATTCTCGAGTCGATTCGGTCCAGGACGGACCGAAACGTCGTCGTCCCTTCATCTTTTAGTGTGTGTGGTCTGGTCAACATTCTTCAGCCACGTTATTGTGACTCATCGCCTGTATCTGGAGATATGTTGATATTGTAGTGAGAATATTGTTTGTACTCGCTAAGGTATTGAGAGATTATAGTGAGTATATTGTTTGTACTCGCTACAGGTGTAACGTACTTCAAGCTGCAGAGAGCAGCAGCAGCAACAGCAGCAATAATGGTTGCGGTAATAGTGATGGTATTAGTAGCAGCAACAGCAGCCGCGGGATATCAAGAATTCCTCTTGTTGTGTATTGGAATGTGTGGGCAGCGAATAATGCCGAGACTTTCCGACGATGTTGGCTTGGTGGAAACGAGGAGTTTAAACGAAACACAGGCTACAGGACAGTCACGCCTACTCATAGAGGAAAACAACATGTAAAAGATCTGGTAATTGTGATGAAAATTGAAATTGAACATAGCTATCACAGCAACCTGGGGCCAGATTCACGAAAGCACTTACGCAAGCACTTACGAAACTGTACATCTTTTCTCAATCTTTGGCGGCTTTGCTCCCAATTATTAAACAGTTATTGAGCCCCGAAGCACCAGGAAGCTGTTTATAACAATAACAACAGTTGATTGGGAAGTTTTCATGCTTGTAAACTGTTGAATAAATGTAACCAAAGCCGTTAAAGATTGAGGAAAGATGTACACGTTCGCAAGTGCTTGCGTAAGTGCTTTCGTGAATCTGGCCTCTGTTTTCTTAAAAATAACGTCGCTTTTGGCCGTTTGTCCGTATGGCCGAAAGTGGACGTAATTTGAAAATGCAAACAAAAATAAAAAATTTAGATTTTTTTTTCAACAACAGTTAGTTAATCACACTTTGTGACGCGAATAGCCTCAGCCGGGAAAATGATAGGATGGATTATGAGAACGTTCTAATTCAGGAATCACAGCAATGTTAATACTATTTTAATCTCTGGTGCTGTTCCGTCTTTAGTACTTGCTCAGTGCTCTCTTCCTTTTTCAGAGCGGGAGATATGTCTGAATTAGCAGGGCTGCAGAGAACATATACGGCACACATAGAAGCGATAAAAGAACACTGTTTCCCAAAAACGGTGGGTTTTCTGAGTGGAAGAGAACGTATGTCTGGAAGCCGACTTTAACCGCCCCAAGCTGCGCGCGCATTGACCCGAGGTTATATAAACCGGGACGGAGACGGCGTGGGCCCTCTTCCCAAGCCAGCAGCTGCTCTTACATTACTTACATAATCGTCTCAAAGCTCTCAAAATTCTCTAGAAAGAAGACGAGAAAGGTATCAAATAATATATACATGGAAGATAATGGAGGACCAGGTCTTAAATTTTAACAGTAGAATAACAACATACTGGAGCAAAAGATGCGAGAGGAAATGCAGAATAGAACCAGTGAGGAGTAGAGGTGCCATAGACACAATCAGAGAACATTAAGCATTATAAATATTGCCGGAACAAAGGTGGATATCTTCAAGATGCACTTGGATAAGTTCTTGTAAGAAATGCCGAATCAACCGCGTTGTAGTGGATATGTGGACCTACGGGCCGCTGCAAGTAACAGCCTGTTGGACCAAGTTATCACAAGTCAAGCCTGGCCTCAGGCCGGGCTCGGGAGTAGAATAACTCACGAGACCCTCTCCAGGTATATTCCAGGTATGAGCAGCATTTACCTCAACTTTACTTCAGTTTGACTGCCGATATCTCTCCTGCCTTGACTTCAGCGTTGAATCCCTGATGTCCAAAGTCGTACCCCTGCTCCTTGTCGCCGTACCCCTGCTCCTTGTCGCCGTACCCCCTGCTCCTTGTCGCCGTACCCCTGCTCCTTGTCGCCGTACCCCTGCTCCTTGTCGCCGTACCCCTGCTCCTTGTCGTGGTACCCCTGCTCCTTGTCGTGGTACCCCTGCTACTAGTCGTCGTACCCCTGCTCCTTGTCGTGGTACCCCTGCTCCTTGTCGCCGTATCCCTGCTCCTTGTCGCCGTACCCCTGCTCCTTGTCGCCGTACCCCTGCTCCTTGTCGCCGTACCCCTGCTCCTTGTCGCCGTACCCCTGCTCCTTGTCGCCGTACCCCTGCTCCTTGTCGTGGTACCCCTGCTACTAGTCGTCGTACCCCTGCTCCTTGTCGTGGTACCCCTGCTACTAGTCGTCGTTGTGGGAACCGACCTGTGAGATTTATATTTATTTAATTTATATGAATTTATATTTACGTTAATTTATATACTTCGATAGCAATTTGTATAATAAGTGGACTGTATTTCTGCAATAATCTCACAAATCGATCCTCTACACATTAGGGGGGTTTATTAAATTAATATATATGCAGCCAATCAAACTACAGTAATAGACTACATACATTGAAGAGATTCCTTATCTTATTTGTACAGCAGGTATAACCAGGATGTAGACACCACATTTTCCCTCTTTGAGGTAGCTTCCATCACCCTGGTAACTGATGCACAAAGCATATGCTTCCTCGTCTTGACCTGTTAAAAGGGCGCTAGCTGTAAAGCCAGAATCCTATATATGACAGGTATATCAGAGAAAACACTATACATGGAACAATGAAGACCTGGCTTAATTACCTTTAGTTTGAGGCTACCACGTGCTCTAACCGGGTCACCCTATATAATGACATTAATGACCATAAATGAAAGATACATGGGTTTCGGAAAGAACACTTAACTTGAATTTGTTGACAGCATGTTGAAGATGGTACACCTTTGGTTTCCATAACACTACGTCCAAGTAAAATTAACAGGAGCCGTATTTTCTCCCATGTGCCTCTGATCTAGTATAAACAATGGCAATGTCTAACACTCCATACTATTGACGCTACTGGCCGACATTGTCCAGATATGATAGGAGCCGAATTTGCTCCACGCGTCTCGGAGGTGACACAACAATGGCTGCCCCTCCTTCACCACTGATGCCTGGCCTACATTGTCCAGATGTCAATAAGTGATAGAAGGGTCACATTTACTCTACTTTAATATTGATAATTAAGTTAATTTATATGAGATGTTTTTCTGATGGTAAAGTCCAAAGACTAATGTATTTAAGAATAATTCCCAGCAGAATAGCTGGTAAATATAATAGTATGTGGTGATGATATCCCGTTTTCTTTAGACGGTAATTCCACTACAAGTTACGTTTTCTATGGGTAACTTGTTTATACAATACAGCTATTATCTGTATGATTATTAAATGGTGTCGGATTTTCCGACAGTCGTACCCCTGCTCCTTGTCGTGGTACCCCTGCTCCTTGTCGCCGTATCCCTGCTCCTTGTCGCCGTACCCCTGCTCCTTGTCGCCATACCCCTGCTCCTTGTCGCCGTACCCCTGCTACTAGTCGTCGTACCCCTGCTCCTTGTCGTCGTACCCCTGCTACTAGTGCTGTATAATCAGGGAGCCTCTGCACTTCCTCCTGATAATTCTGTTACCTTCTGCCTTGAAATGGGAGGCGAGTACAAATCAGTATTCCGCGCGGGCGAGCACCCGTAAATATTTTGTCAAGTCTTCATATGAACGTGGAGTGAATTAACTGTGGCGTTATAAGTAGTAAGAGCCAATTTGGAATTGCCTAGAGGGGGTGGGTGGGGATGTGTTATGAAGGCTGTTGTTGTTGTTGTTTTAAGATTCAGCTATTGACAACAAAACGTTCCAAGTAGCACGGGCTATGGTGAGCCCGTAGTGGACTTACCTGGCACAGGAGCGGGGCTGTAACTTGTTATGAAGGCTGGTTGGTTATAAAAGTCTGATCAACAATGTTATTAAAGGTGGTGGTTGTTGTTATAGATTCAGCTACTCGAAACAAGTTCCAAGTAGCACGGACTATGGTGAGCCCGTAACAAGTTCCAAGTAGCACGGGCTATGGTGGGCCCGTAACTTACCTGGCACAGGAGCGGGGCAATTAGCACCGGCTATGGTGAGTCCGTAGTGGACTTACCTGGCACAAGAGCGGTGCTGTGATTATTGAAGGCTAGATAGATAAAGATTAAGCCACCCAAGAGGTGGCACGGGCATGAATAGCCCGTAATATTATTGAAGGCTGGATGGCTGGATGGCAAGTTTATAATTGCCTTGGGGGTGAGGAGGAAAGTTACGGGCTATTCATGCCCGTGCCACCTCTTGGGTGGCTTAATATTCATCAATCAATCAATCGAGGAGGAAAGGGCCAGTGCATTGTGAAGTCTGGTAGGGTAGTAATGGTCAGGTGGTTGAATGGTTATAACCGGTTGCTGGCGGTATTAAGTATCATCACACGTCGTTCTTATCAGTTATCATCATCATGAATCATCTTAATCCCCCTCGCTTGCACCGCTATATAACCATCAATGTCATTACATCTTTCTTTACGGGCTCACCTTAGCCCGTGCTACATGGACACTTCGTTCTGAGTAGCTAAATCTAAAACAACAACATTACATCTTTCATTTCGGGCTATTCATGCCCGTGCCACCTCTCGGGTGGCTTAATCTTTATCAATCAATCAATCAATCTATCACCACCACCACTGGCAGACACGGGGAAACACTTCTTAAAGCATCACACTACAGAGCCAATAAGACTAAGAGGCGAGGACCCATCAGCAACGCTAGACATGCTCTTTACCCAAAACGAGGCATTATTTTTTTATTTATTTTGCCCCGAGGGGCGAGTTTATTGGGCAGCGGCACTCATCCTCTTAAGTGGATATACCGCCATAGCAGCATGTACAACACCCCCCAATAGGAAGAAAACCCGCTGGGGGGTTCATCCTGTCACTTTTACCCCAGAAACAGCTGGGACTTGTTTAACAGTCTCAAGTGAACAGGTTCTCAAACAAGAAGATTTGAAAAGATAAGAGTACGAGACGTCGCTAAAATTAGCGACCGCTTAATTGGCTCCACTATGTACTCAAACACGACAAAGGAGTCGGTTAGACAAAGGAACCTGTTAAGGAAAACGAGAGATTACAGACGTGGGACTAAAGTAAGTCGAGAGACTTTCTGCCTGACGTCCAATGGGAGAGAGAGAGAACTGGAAGGGGAATATAATTGAGATGAGGATAATTTGTTGTTTAGAAATGTGCCGCTGCAACGGAGCACTTCATACCACTCTCCTTGATACCTGCTTGATGGGGTTCTGGGAGTTCTTCTACTTCCAAGCCTGGGCCAGAGGTCAGCCTTGACTTGTGAGAGCTTGGTCCAACAGGCTGTTGCTTGGAGCGGCCCGCAGGCCCACATATCCACCACAGCCCGGTTGGTCCGGCACTCCTTGAAGAAAACTATCCAGTTTTCTCTTGAAGATGTCCACGGTTGTTCCGGCAATATTTCTTATACTAGCTGGGAGGATGTTGAACTCTGAGGAGGAGGTGGACGAGAAGAGTAAACTCATGGATCAATAAGCACTGCAGGGAAGCTGAAGAGGGAAGACCAAGAAAGCCTCAACAAAATCAGAGAGAACTATGAACAGAAGAATAGAGTGGCACTACGGTGAACCAGAAATGAAATACCCAAGTCAGAAGAGAAGCTGAGAGGCAATTTGAAAATGGCAATACAGCAAAAGCTAAGCACCAACCAGTGCTGTTCTATAGCCATATAATGAGAAAAACAACAGAGAAATACCATGTAATCAAGTTGAGACACGGAGGGGAATTCTCACTGAAAACGACGATGAGATATGCACGGAACTCTACAAAATATTTCAGGTCTTTACAATAGAATCAATTTGGAGATCAAGGTTGTAAGATTAAAGTCTGAAAGAAACACTGAATGACAATATAGTTACTGTAGAAGAGGTAACAAAAGGTTACCTCAGGAGAGGTTTCCTGCCCAAAACGCTTTGCGTAATACTGGCTTTAGGCATTGTATGTACTAGCTCCATCTATAAATCGATCAATTTATGTAAAATCTCTTGTATGTATGTACCTTACCTGAATAAACATTTTTTATATTTTATTTTAAAATTCGTGGAAGAACTAGACGTGACAAAATAACTGGGACGTGACCTAATCTAAGCAAGAGTGTTAAAGGACGCTGCGGAAGTAATGTACAGTAATATAAACATTTGATTAAAACGCATGAGATGGGAAATCTCTCAGAATTCTGGAACAAGGCAAGTGCTGTCGCAAAATTAAAATAAAAAGGGGTGGATCATACAGTAGACACTAAATTATTGTAGCGTTCAAGTGCTGGAGAAAGTAATTAGATTAAGAATGCTGTAGCACCTGGAGAGGACAAAGTTTGTGCCTGACAAACTTGAGTCCTGTGACAGGGGTTACTAAACTATGACAAGAAAAAAAAAAACTATGACAAAAAAAAATGAAAAAACAGAGACACGCTGGTGTCTCATGCGAATGCTTCAAATACTGTATACATTTAAGTTTTTCATTTACTGTGGGAGTTGCTCCTAGTGGAAATTGGTTCAGCGCTGCGCCTACCTTGAGATGTACCATTAGCAGTTTTGCACCATATGGTCCATGGTAGCTTTAGCGATGGAAATTTTCTGTGGTGCCCCCTTAATCTTGATGCCCCGAGCACGTGATTATTTTGCTTAATGGTTAATTAATGGAGCCGTACAGGTAACAAGTATGATTGTGGTCCCTGATCCCTGGTCCCTGACCCCTGGTCCCTGACCCTGGCCACCCTGTTGTGGTGGTGTAGGTCCTGGTGGCCCCTGAGGTAAGCTCTCAGGGACCAAGAGCACTCTTGAAAATATCACAACTTTTGAACAGTAAGGGCTTTTTGTAGTTTATTTAAAACGTGGATGCAATATTTTGTTTATAATTTAAAATTACCTTTATGTAGAAACATTCATAAATAGAATTATATGCAGTTTTGAAATATGTACAGAATTAATACAGGTGTTTCTCTCCTTAAAGTATTGAAGGTACAATACAGCTTGTAATGTTTTGATCAACTTTATAAAGCATTGCAATTAAAATTCTAATTTGTGTGTGTCAGAGTTTTTACTTAGATCAACGGAGATGATTTTTTACTTCTATTTTCTTTTGTTTCAGACTGGCATCCTGGTGGAGGTAGTGGAAATTTATAAGTCATCGCCAGCCCCCGTTCTCTCGAATATGGTAGTCGACTGTTCGCCCACTGACAACTTGGTGAGTTTATCAGCAAAGATCATTTAAATAAAAGATTTAACATGTATTGTACAGGTCAGGATACACCTTCAAGCTGTATCTCATTTTAGAGCCTGTACATAAGAGTTGTTATATTAAGCTGTTTTTAACTGTATGCTTTATTTAATGTTAAAATTAATGCCGCGATCCCCTGCCGCGATTCTTCGCGGCAGGGGATCGTATTCCAGGGACCGTAGGATTAAGGACTTGCCCGAAACGCTACGCGTACTAGTGGCTGTACAAGAATGTAACAACTCTTGTATATATCTCCATCTCTCCAAAAACATTCATACAGGATGAAGCTGGACCTATACACACATGGCCACAGTTTTGTGTTTGGGGTGAAGTTTGGGAAGAAGTATTGTCAACCAATGTCTGTTTTTCTTTAAAGAGCGCTGTTTGTCGACATAATTGTATTTGTGCTGCTTTTTCATCTATGTTTTCCTTTCTTGTTTTCATTCTACTCATTATGCTCAATTAGTATTAAGCTTGTCATTTAAGTTTATCATGCCCGAAACGCTTTGCGTAATAGTGGCTTTAGGCATTGTATGTACTAGCTCTACCTATAAGTCAACCAATCTTTGTAAAAATTTATTGTATGTATGTATCTTACCTAAATAAACATTTTATTTTATTTTTTATTTTTTTTTTTTTAAGTGGAGATGTTCTTCAGTCCGTTCTGTGGTGGCTTGGATGCCTTGGCTGGTGTGCCTACAGTTGCATCCTTGATGCCTATTGTTGGGGCCTCGGAGGTGCTACCCAAGTTGTTTGCTCCTCGCCTTTGAAAGGTGGTGGCGAGCCTCTATTTTGGTTGTGTGTCTTGCTGGCAGGCTGTGCTGTTCCATGCCTTAGATTCGGCTCGGTTCTTGTCCTTTTTTGTCCTCCTTTTGTTTCCTAAGCTGTGTCTTTGATTCTTCAGCTGTAGTGGTGGCTTTTCACCCATTCAGTCATCAGATTTTGCACTGGGATTCTTCCCTCGCTGCTCCAGAGGTAGTTTCAGGGCAGGACTTTGCCTTTTGTTGGTCAGCGTTGGCTTCCAGAGTCAGATTTCTAGGCCATTGCACTTCCTTCTGCTGGTTGGAGACACACTAGTTGCAGAAGGGCTCGTCAGCTCAGGGTTATTCGCACTGGACTTCTTCGTTGTCATTCTTCAGTGTCAGTTCTGTTGGTTTTGTCCTTTTATTGTCCTGGGTGTTTGTTGGTTGGCATCTAATGCCAACCAACATTGATTGATGAAGATTAATGATTGATCAATGATTGATGAAGATTAAGCCACCCAAAAGGTGGCACGGGCATGAATAGCCCGTAAGTGGTGGCCCTTTTGAGCCATTACCAGTATCAATAGATGATACTGGAAATCTATGGAGGTGCGACTGCACCCTGCGTGACGGGAGATGTCTCCCGTGAGTTATTATTCGCCACTCTGCTGCTTATATGCTCGGGTAACACCTCACCGTTTTCCAAAGGTTGACAGGAATAGGAATGTGGAAGTTGGGAAAGGTTTGAGTTCCATAATTAGTACCAAGAAGAGCTTTGCTTCTCTCATTAGGCTAATGCATTTGGAGCGAGAATATTATTGGGATAATCTACTCGCTACAGAACTCCCCCTCCCAGGGGATGAAAGGAAAAACACTTGATCAAGGAACCTAGCTGGTCGGTGAATTGTACGCCCTGCTCGCGTTGTATAACCCTCAAAGTTAACTTCCTCCTCTTCGCTGATGTCATCTAACTGGGGTCGTAGGGTGGGAGGTCGCACAAGCTCGTCTGTCGTCATAGGATCAGGTGGTGGTGCAGCTGGTAACTATGGGTGTAGGATAGGAGGTCGTACAATACAATACAATTTTATTTAGGTAAGGTACATACATACAATAAATATTTACAAGGAATGTTTCACTTATAGGTATAGCTAGTACATACAATGCCTAAAGCCACTATTACGTTACGTAACAGGGTCGTCCGTTTACGTAGGTGGCGGTGCTGCTGGTAACTGTGGTCGAAAAGTGAACGGCATAGTCAGCGGATGTGTCTCTGGAGGGATGTCTGGGGCAGCATCACAGTGTGCTGGTTTAAGGCGATCGATGGAGATGTTTACCCGCTGTCCTCGGCGTTTAATGGTGAAGAACTTCGGTATTCGAGAAACCACTTTAAATGGACCTTCGTAAGGTGACTGTAGAGGGCGGCGTCGAACATCGTGGACTCTTACAAACACGTGTTCAGTTGTGTGGAGCTCATGAGGCACATATTTAGTACAAGTTGTCAGTTGGCGTGATGGTGTAGGCCTCAACGTATACTAAGTCTGCTACCGAGAATCCACTGCCCTCCTTCGTGGCCGAACGAAGGCCAAGCAAGACTAATGGAAGGTTGTCGATCCAATCATCAGGGCGTGCTTGAGCTCTTAAGGCGGCTTTTTGTTGTCTATGAAAGTGTTCAACCATTCCGTTCGACTCAGGGTGGCATGCTGTGGTTCAGTTGTGTGTGGTGCCGAGGAATTCATAAGTTCCTTCCATAAATATGATTCGAACTGTCGTCCTTGGTCGGTGATGAAGACAGGGGCTGCCAAAACGGGCGACCCATCCAGAGAGGAAAGCCTGGACCACTGACTCAGCTGAGATGTTGATTAATGGGATTGCGTCCGGCCATCTGGAGAATCGATCGATGCAGGTGAGTAGATAAGAATATCCTCTTGCCGACGGTAATGGTCCAACGATGTCTACATGCACCACCTCGAAACGGTCAGCAGGTAACGGGAACTGTTGAAGAGGGCTCTTTGTGTGTGTGTGTGTTTTCACTCGCTGGCACTGGAGACATGAGCGAGTCCATCGTCGAACATCGGCATTGATTCCTGGCCATACGACATGCTCCATTAGTAGTTTCTTGGAAGTACGTACTCCTGGGTGTGCTAGGGAGTGAAATACTGAGAACGTTTTCTAGCGAAACTGGGCTGGAATGTAGGGCCTAAGTGCTCCCATCCATGAGGTGTCACAGATTATACTACCGCCACCTTCCATGGGAATCTCGATGAACTGGAGAGCTGTGTCAGATGTTCGTAATCACTGCAGATTAGGGTCTTCCCGTTGTGCTTTGCTGATTACACAGTAGTCCACCTGATCTGGGTTTTTCACGACGTGGTTTATGATGGGTCGAGACAGTGCATCAGCTATGATATTGTTGGCTCCTTTGACATGGCGGATATCTGAGGTAAATTGGAAGATAAATCCCAGGTGGTTAGCTACTCGAGAAGAGTGAGCATCACCCTTGCCCGCCAGTGCATACGTGAGGGGTTTGTGGTCTGTGAGGATGTGAAAATTCCACCCCTCGAGGAAGTGCCGGAAGTGTTGTATGGCTGCGTAGATGGCGAGCAGTTCCCTATCAAAAGTGCTGTACTTCTCTTCAGTGGGTGACAGGCGCGCTTAAAAGAATGCAGTTGGGCGTCATTCTCCTTCAATGAGCTGTTGTAGTACAGCATCAATAGCTGTGTTTGAAGTGTCGGTAGAGAGATTGGTGGGAGCGTCAGACACTGGGTGTGCGAGTAAGGTGAATTCCGCCAGCTTGTGTTTTATGTCGGTGACTGCTGTCTCTGCCTGGGGAGTACACTCCAACGGAAGACGGGACGTGTGTTTCTGACCACGTAAGAGTTCGTACAAGTGTTGCAAGATGTCCGAACAATGTGGGATGAATCGATGATAAAAATTCACCACACCAAGAAATTCTTGCAACTTCTTTGGAGTGGATGGGCGCGGGAATTCCTTGATTGCCTCGATTTTCTTCTCTAGTGGTTGGACCCCTGCTGCTGACACATGGTGTCCCATGAAATCCAGCTCTGGAACATGGAAAATACACTTCTCGGAGTTGAGCTGCAAGACGGAGTTGCGCAGACGGGTGAGAAGGAGTCAGAGGTATAGCAGATGTTCTGTTGGTGATGTACTGGCCACCAGCAGATCATCAATGTAGGCTTAGCAAAAAGGAAGGTCCTTCACTACTCGGTCGATGAAGCATTGGAATGTCTGGGCTGCATTCCGTAGACCAAAAGGCATCCGGACGAATTCAAAACAGTCCGAAAGGTGTTGTGATCGCTGTTTTCGGAATGTCTGCCGGTTCTACAGGGATCTGGTGAAATGCCCGCACAAGGTCAATTTTTGAAAAAACGGTTGCGTTGCTCAATCCCTGTGAGAAATCCTGGATGTGTGGTATTGGGTAGCGATCCGGCAGAATATAAACGTTGAGAGCCCTGTAGTCCCCGCAAGGGCGCCATTTCCCTGGGGCTGTTTTCGGGACCATATGGAAAGGTGAAGCCCATGGACTGTTCAAAGGGCGGATTATTCCTGCCTCCTGGAGCTTGTTGAACTCTGCACGTGCTACCGCCAATCGTTCTGGTGCCAGGCGGCTTGGTCTGGCGAAGATAGGTGCTCCCGTTGTAGTAATGTGATGCGTAATCGTATGTTGCACTTCAGGTTGAGGGCTGGCGGGTTGGGTCACGTCTTTGAATTCATCCAGGAGTGCTTGAAGTTTCGTAGATGTGACTGGGGTGACGCTGTTAACCTGTGTAGAGGTACTAGGAGAGGCTCAAAGTACTGCACCTGCGGGATCCACAATAAGGCGATGGTCTTGCAGGAAATCCCATCCAAGAATAGGTTGTTCCACATCTGCTATGAGGAAATTCCACATAAAGCGACCCAGAGAGGTGAAATCGAGAACCAGGGTGCGGATCCCATATGTACAGACGGACGTACCATTGGTGGCACGTAAGTCCAAACCAGGAGTACTGGTTGGTTTGACCAGTGGGGGAGGCAACGCACTAGCTGCTGCACCTGTGTCAACGAGGAAACGGCGTTTGGTTATGATGTCAGATATGTAGAGCAGTGTAGTGTTTGAAATGGTGGAGTTACTGGCCGTTAACAGTCCCCGCCGGAGTAGTTTCCCGACCAAGAACAAGGAGCCTTACAGTTGTGGGCTTGGTGTCCGAACCTCTGGTGGTAAGAACAAAGCTCTCCCCGGTGTTCTCGCTGTTGCCTAGAGACTGATGCTGGATTTGCGTGGTACGTCCTCCCTGGGCGGAAGAAACGCCGGTTCTGGAGGACGTCAAGTTGTTGGGTGTCTGTAGTCTGCTGTGTAACACTGGGGTGGGACAGCATAGCGTTATTAGCCGTCGTATGAATTCGATCTGCCAGTGTAGCCAGCTGGGCTAATGAGGTGTCGTCAGCCATACTGAATAGGGCCGGTTGAATGTGTTTTGGACAGAGTTGTATCCAGAGTGATCTCACAATCTCGCTGGGGGCTGGACCAGTTGCAGTATGCATTACATACTGAATATGCCGCAAAAGCTGGGCTGGTGTTTTGTCTGCTAATCTTTTGTCAGTGAAGAGTTGGTCCCTTTGTTGAATGCAGCATTTCATCGCTGCCTGTAGAAGAGCGGCCTTCAATACGGTGTACGTCCTGGCGTCTGGTGATGGGGCAGTGATGACAGTGGAGGAAGTGTGCATAGCCTCCGAGGGAAGTGTTGGCAGGGTACAGGCATATCAGGCTTTCTCAGTCGTAATTTCGTGAAGGTCAAAAATAGCCTCCATCTGCATGAACCAAAATTCTGGTTCATCTGCGTTGTATGCTGGAAACCTGGTAGATAAATCCATGATGAAGATCTAGTTTGCGACTAGGTGTTCTTTTCACTCACTGGGTCACCAATGTAACGGTTCTATTGTTACGTAAAGTATGGTGACAGTAAACACAAACACTAAGAGAATATATATACTGTATTTGGTCGAATATACGGAAGTACGCAGGTGATACTTTGGCGAGCAATGGTATGAGTTGAGCGCACTGAGCGTCGGTACAGTATCTCGCAAGTGTCTGTTCTAGACCACACTTGAAAGTAGACTAGTTATTATTCGCCACTCTGCTGCTTATATGCTCAGGCAACACCTCACTGTTCTCCAAAGGTTGACAGGAATAGGAATGTGGAAGTTGGGAAAGGTTTGAGTTCCATAATTAGTACCAAGAAGAGCTATGCTTCTCTCATTAGGCTAATGCGTTTAGAGCGAGTATATTATTGGGATAATCTACTCACTACAGAAATGATCTCAGTGAGATAGCTTCGGAGAGCCACTTGGACTCTACCAGATAGAGGTGTTTCATTACATTCAATACTGTTTTTTTTTGTTTGTAAGAGAATATTGCTTATATCCCAATATTAAAGAACAAAAATACTTGACATTTTCATTGTTATCCTAACTGGAGTAATCTTTCTACAGACAATTACATGTGACTGCGATGCTACGATATATCTCCGGATAGTGACGACAAGAACCCAAGGGGAGAAGACCACTGAAAGCGAGTACGCCTGTGCTGTTCGTCCACTCAGAGGGAGACTCAATATAGCAATTATCACTTCAGAATTAATGGCTGTTGTCAAGTTTGATGGCTGGCCAGAGGTATAAATTTAGTTCTGTTAGCTGGCATGTATAAGTTAATTTTTTATCTCATATAAATGGTAATTTTATTATGTTAATGTTATAAATGATGCACAGAACATATTGTATTTGAAGTCGGGGAGCCAAACATTAAAGGGACTGTACTGCTCCACTAATATTAAAATATAATGGTGTAGTGCAGTATAGATTATACTGCACTACACTAAGTGTTCTACAACATTCATTGTCTCGCCCAGAATATTAATAATAATAATAATAGTACAGTAATAATAATAGTACAACTAACAATGAGGAAAAAAATTATAATATTAATAATAATTTATTTATAAAAATAGATAACCTGTTTACAATTACCACATTTTTAGTACCGTATAGTATTTAGATTTTTATATAAAGTATTCACTAGTTGATTATGGAACACCTACATCTTGTTCATTGCTTTAACATTCTCCTTACACACTGGAGCATATGTATAGTATTTAAAAATACATTTGTTTACCAAACTACACTGAATGCAACATATTCTTGATTAATGTACATTTTCACATACAGTATTCATTCTTTTGATTCTTATACCATACCATAGCAATCATCTCTTTCTGATCACATAACAAACCACCTCAAACTCTCACCACTCTCCCATTTATCATTGCCACTGTGGCGCCTCACTATTGTTCAACACATTTACCTTTCCCATTGTACTCACATAGCTCTATTCACCTATCTTGAGGTTATCTTGAGATGATTTCAGGGCTTAGTGTCCCCGCGGCCCGGTCCTCGACCAGGCCTCCACCCCCAGAAAGCAGCCTGTGACAGCTGACTAACTCCCAGGTACCTATTTACTGCTAGGTAACAGGGGCATCAGGGTGAAAGAACCCCAGACCACAGTGAACCCGGGACGCGTCCAGTGTTCTGTCCACTCAGCCACCGGCTCCCTTTGGCTTGGTTGTTGGCAGTTGGCTTGGTTGGACTTAGTTGTGCTTGGGAGGGGGGGGGTTGAGCTCTGGCTCTTTGGTCCCATCTCTCAACTGTCAATCAAATGGGGTAGAGATTCCTGAGCTTACTGGGCTCTATAGGAATCGTTGAGGGTTCAGTAGCACTCCAGGTTGCAATCATTTTACCATGTCGTGGCCTAGTTGTCCGGGGTGTGGGTGCCTGGGAATACTAAACACATAGGTTTGAATCCTCATCATGGCTCCTGTGGATTTTCTCATTATATTTAGTGTTGTAATTACAGTACTTTATTTACCATTTATATTAGGTGGTAGACTAGAAAAATTAGAAGAAATTATTTAATTTTTCACATGCATACATTACTAATACAGTACAGTATTCAGTTTTCCACTAATTATTACACTTTTACCTCTTTCAAAATTAGCTAATTTTTTATATGTTCATTGAATAATTTAAAATATTGTATAATTTATTTTCACAGGTTTCTTTAAAGTTGGAAGGAATTCGAAATAATGCTTCTGGGTTTGACGAGCAGCAGATGTTGGATGTGATCGATGAAGTTCTTACATCTGCTCTTCGTAACTCTGTCCTGGATGTCAACTTCCAATCCAACAAGAACTTCCCCAGATTTCGACGAGCACGACAGGTTCCTGACCCCATCATTCCAGTGGGCTACGATTCTATGGTACGTGAGTTGCAGACACACCCACCCTCAGTTTCCCGTAAGCCAAAGAAACCACACGGTGGTTCAGTACATGATGAAGAAATAGTGGAGGCAGGAGAATCATTTACAGCCCTCAACTTTTCCTCCAACCTTTCCCAGGGAATTAATCTTACTACCAGTGAGGAACAGCTTATTGCCAGAAATCTGCATAAATATCCCTCACTAGAAAATTCTGACATTGGAGATGACATAAGTGAAATATGTAAGTCATGGGAAGAAAATTATGTACCTGCTACTGGGGTGCCCAATGAAGATAAAAAGAAGGTGGAGGTTGCTGTAGGTGTTTTCCAGGCTAGCTCTAAGGAAGACTCAAAGACTCAAAATTTTGTTCTTGTAGCTAGTAATAGGTCGAAGCTTATTGATGAACCAAGAACTGCAGTTTCAGTAGGTGAATTAGAAGAGGAGGAACCAGAATTAGTGCCAATTCTGAAACGAAGTATTGAAGTTGAACCATGTATAAGAAGAGGAGGTAGAAGCCCTTTAGTTCTTGGCAAACCTAAGGTAGAAGAACCAGAAGAATCAGTAGAGCTAGAGGAAGAAGATCTTGAAAATTTCCAATTAGATAGAATGAACCTTATTGACAAGTCGTTAACCAGCCCCTCTGGAACTGGACCCCTACCTTCCCTGCCAGGCCTACAAAAGGGACCTTTTGTAAGTGAAGCATGCTGTGTGGGAGTGAAGGTTGGTGTTGCTGATGAAGTTCCTGAGCTTGAACTTAGATTTGAGACTGCACCAGTTGATGACTGTGTGGCTTGTGACCTCTCTGAGTGTGACCAGGAGGTTGTGGTACCCATTCAACCCCTCTTGCAAATCCAACTCCATAACCAACCTGCCATTGATGACCTTAGTGCGTGTTCAATCTTTGATACTGCTAATACATCCAGTGGAACCCACAAAGATCCCATCCCTATCCCAATTTCTTTTCCTACTCTAGAGCCTGATATATCCTCTGCTTCTGCTTTGTCTGCCATAGTGGGGAACACTACCAAGCATCACAGTCCAATATCCTCTTGTGTGATAAATAGAGAGGAAGACTTTGGTCAGTCTTCAGGATATTTGCAAGATACAAGTTTGGTAAGACATGAACCCGGAACTGGTGTCTCGTCAGCAATTATACACAAAGGAACTGATGCTGCAGATAATTACAATGAAAGGGATAATACTAATGATGCAGAGAGCTTGGACATTTGCTCGGCAAAGCAAGTTCTAGAGTCTCAAGAAGTCTACGCGCAAGATTCTGAGCCACCTTCATTTCACTACCCAGATAATTTGCTTGAAGAAGAACTAGAAAATGTAAATGAATATAAGAATATAAGTGGAAGTAAGAATGAAGTGTGCAAGCTTCTGAATAAATACAAACAAGATAACGAATCTCTTCTTATAAATAACATCATACAAGGTGATGAGCTCAGGACTGTGAATAACAGCACACAAGATAATGAGCTCAGGACTGTGAATAACAGCACACAAGATAATGAGCTCAGGACTGTGAATAACAGCACACAAGGTGATGAGCTCAGGACTGTGAATGACAACATACAAGATGATGAGCTCAGGACTGTGAATAACAGCACACAAGATAATGAGCTCAAGACTGTGAATAACAGCACACAAGGTGATGAGCTCAAGACTGTGAATAACAGCACACAAGATGATGAGCTCAGGACTGTGAATAACAGCACACAAGATGATGAGCTCAGGACTGTGAATAACAGCACACAAGATGATGAGCTCAGGACTGTGAATAACAGCACACAAGATGATGAGCTCAGGGTGGTGAATAACAACATACAAGGTGATGAGCTCAAGACTGTGAATAACAGCACACAAGATGATGAGCTCAGGACTGTGAATAACAACATACAAGATGATGAGCTCAAGACTGTGAATAACAGCACACAAGATGATGAGCTCAGGGTGGTGAATAACAACACACAAGATGATGAGTTCAAGACTGTGAATAACAACACCCAAGATGATGAGCGCAGGACTGTGAATAACCTCATACACGATGATGAGCTCAGGATAGTGAACAACAACACCCAAGATGATGAGCTCAGGACTGTGAAGAACAGCATACTAGATGATGAGCTAAGGACTGTGAATAACAACACACAAGATGATGAGCTCAGGATGATGAATAACAACATAAAAGATGATGAGCTCAGGATAGTGAACAACACCACCCAAGATGATGAGCTCAGGATTGTGAATAACAACACACAAGATGATGAGCTTAGGACTGTGAATAACAGCATACAAGATGATGAGCTCAGAATGGTGAATAACAGCATACAAGGTGATGAGTTCAGGACTGTGAGTAACAGCACACAAGCTGATGAGCTCTGGATTGTGAATAATGGTTCACAAGATGATGAACTCAGAATCGTGAATGGCACACAAGATGAGCTTGGAATCGTGAATAACGGTATAGAAAATGAGCTTGGAATTGTGAATAACGGTATAGAAAATGAGCTCAGGATTATGAATAATGGCACGCAAGATGATGACATTTGTTATTCACACTCTCAAGCTCAATATGAGCTTGGGTGTGTGAATAATAACACACACGAGCTCTGGGTTTCGAACAATGACACACAGAAAGAGGAGTTTGGGAGTATTGCTGAGGACACACAGGAGAATGAGCTTGTATATAAAAAAATGTGTTTAAACAAATTTTCTGAAAGCCTTTTCAGACATATAGACTCTGAGGAGTCAGAGATATCTCTACCAGAAGAAGTTGTGGGAGATCAAAATTGGGAGATGGTTGAAGCGTATGAAGCTCTTGACGAGAGTGCGACATTCTCAGACACTTCAGACGAAGAGGGCAAGGACTGTGTGGCAACAGATAATGACACTGAAAACTTAGAAGTGATGTCAGATTCAAACGAAGCAGCATCAGAAGACAGTCATTCGGAAGTTTGTTGTGATGCAGATGTTTTTCGATGCCAAAAGTTTGAGAAAAATAAATTTTATCTAGAAACAGAAATAGATATTTTTAATGTTGACGAAAAGACAAGAATTCTTCCCTCAAATAATGATGCAGGAAAATTTGTTTCAACTTACCAGAAGGAACTGTTCAATGATTCAGATTCTCTTGACATGATCAGTGAGGAAGAAACAGTGCAGTATGACTACGTACAACTTAAAGAGAGCAGCAGTGATGATAGTGACGATTCATCAACAGATGACTGTACTTTTTCGGGTTCTGAAAATATGGCATCATATGACCTGTTACATGAAATAGATGATGTAGCAAAAACTATTGATGATAAATCAGATACTACTTTTATAATTGCAAATACATGTAGTATAAAATCCTCTGTTGCTTATGAAAAGCTTGAAGACCAAACTATATTGGATAACATTCTGATATCGAGTGCTGATAAGAAGACTGTGGAGGAACAAACAAGTGACAATGAAGAATATGATGAACATACAAAGGAACTTGAGTGGAATTCAAATGTAGCGGTAGAACCAAAATTATTTTATAATAAGGAACTGTGGAAAGGCCCACAAGAGGGCCTTTCCACAGAGGCCCAAAAGTCCCTCTGTAATAATTCTCAAAAAGTAATGAATGAAAGAGTAAAATTTTTGGATAGTATGCTGAATGGGTCAGTACATAAAGAAAATATTGATACCAAGATTAATCCTGTTGCTGAAAATGTAAATGTTATGACTGTTTCTCTTCCGGAAGAGAACGGTCTTAAATTTAATGATGATCAGATTTGTGGTATTCCCGATGAGCCTAAATGTGTGGATCGCTACACTTTCTTAGAAACCTCTTCTGACTCAGAGATAGAAGGAATAACTGGAAAACATCCAGGAAAGTACTCTGGTGATTCAGCAGATGATACATCGCCTTGTGGTCAAAACTGGAGGTACAGTGATATTGATTTAATTATTGAAGCAGAGTCTTTTGTGTTTCCAAGTGATCACGTAGATTCAGTATCGAGTTGTAATTTGAAAAAGTTTCAGGAACAGCATCAAAGTGTACAGGGTGCACAAGCATTATCCAGAGACACCATTTTGAATACTAGTTTTGAAGATTCACAAAGTTTGCCAAGAATCAGTAAATCAAGTTACGGTAAAAAAAACACACAAGTATTACCCCAAGAATCCGCAGAGATTGATGTGCAGAGTACCAATGTAACGTTTTCAGGACCATTAACCGCCACTGTAGGCAGTGTGGCTACATTAACACAATCTGACACTTCTTGTGCACTAACACTGCAACAGAGTGCGTCTCACACAAGGAAAGCGTGCCCAACCTGGGATGAAATCATGAAATCTGTCTCTTTCACCTCAGGCCAGATTCAGTGGACTCAGCCCCTGCCCTCCTACCCAGTTTATGGCACAAGTTACTTGGTAAGACCCACACATTTTTACCTTGGTGGATCTTGTGCCGGGAAGTGCTACTCAACTAATCTAACCAACTTCATTCATTTATGTGGGGTTTATGTTGGGGCTTGGTAATTGCTAAGTTTAATTATAAATTCCTAGGTGGGGTACAAACATTTGGTGTGATTTGTTTGAATGAATGATATTGCCACATCCACTTTTCATGTGACATCATTCTTTTTTGCAGGGATCATAAAATGGATATAATGTTAGAAATAATAATTTAATTATTACTGTGGATACAATCAAAGTATTTGTGTTGGTCAATCTGAACTATACCATAGTCACATATAGATGATTATGTTTGATGTACTGTTATTATCTTTTCTAAGCTAAGTCCACTACTCTGTTACTCCTTTACCCGAGTTACCCAACTTACCTGAGGGCCACTAACCCTAGTGGCCTCGACGAGGACAGGAAGCCGGTGGCTTGTCGAAGGTCCCCTCATTTTTCTTGATGATATTTTCCATGTATTTTTTGAAATTCGGCACAGTTTTGGCAGTTGATGAGGGTAGGGTATACAGTTCCATGGGCTAATAACCCTGTGGGTGAAAAAGAATCTCTTGTTTTCAGTCCTACATTGTGGATTGTTAAGCTTGAAGCCGTTGCTCCTTGTTTGTGTTACATCTGACCTTCTGAAGAAGATATCTGGATCAACATCCTCTAACTTGTTCAGTATTTTAAAAGTTTCAGCGAGATCTGCCCTGTCATGCCTGGTTTGCAGTGTTGTTAGCCCTGTGGCGTTCCTGATACGAGAGATGACTTGGCTCTGGAATGACTTTTGTTGCCTGGTGCTGCACCTGCTCCAAAGCAGCTGTGTCCTTCTGAAAATGAGATCTCCATGTTTGGATACAGTAATCTAAGTGATTATACACCAGAGATTTATGCAGTTGAACCTTTACTGTCGTTTTCTTTAGACAATGTTCTGCTCTCACATGGACATGGCATAGCACCAGCCATTGCCAGTGTGACCTTACTACACAATGAAAGTGTGGGTCTTTTCAGATCACCCATGTTGGGGTATTAATGGAAACAGTGAGGCACTGTTCTCCTTAGCTTAGGACCTTCTCTTTGCTCAATTGTAAAGCCCTCCCGGAACCTGTTGAGTTCTTCACACACATGTCATTCTCAGTGAATGAGACCTGTCCTCCTGATGTGGCTGTAAAGAAATTTGAGTTAGGTTTTTGCTTTAGTTGCAGTGTTATTTTCAAACAACTTTTCTACTTCCCTTCTCACTTTGAGGTATGGATTCCTGGCCCACTGTTACCCCTCTCTGCTGTTCTTTTGTCCTAATAGTTTTCCATCCCTTCATGCTTATACATCTTGCTTCCTTACATCCATAGTTAAACCATGAATTTGTCCTACGCTTTTCATTGTCTTCCCTCTGGAGAGGGACAAACTTGCCAGCTGCCTCCCAACATTTTATCATTGAAGAAGTCCACCATTTCCTGTAGTGACTTTCCCCTAAGTTCTATCTCCCATTGTATCTTTGACAGATGGTCTTATTTGTGATTTTGAGAGGAATATGGCAATGGGAGAATGCAATGGTATTACACCTTGTGTCATACATATGTAGCATATACTGTGAAGTTAATACAATAGCAAAATTTAATGCTTCTTTTGTATCATTTTAATTAAAATTATTTGTTGTTGGAGTTATTTAATCTGAGAGTACAAGTTTTTCTTATCAGATAGATTACTGTAATATACAGGAGGACTATTTTTTATGCAATTAAATTAAAAAATGGTGAATCTTCTTGAGAAGATTGCTTTGAACACTTTAACCAAGGAGAAAACTGCTACTGAGAAAGGCTTTATCTTCACGAGTTAAGTCATGTAAAATGCATGTAATTTATAAGCAAGGTGAAGGACAGCTGCATGGAATTGATTTGGGCACTTTTTTCAGGATGACTAGTAAATAAACCATTCCCAACTTTTGGTGGCAGGCAATTCAGTCATAATGAAATTATATTTTTGAGCATGGGAACTTGGTAGATCTCTTAGGTAATATCTCTCTCCCCCAGAGACATTGTTAATTCCAGCCAGGAAAGTATGTCCTTCTCATACATCAAGCTCTCCTGGATATAGCTCAGTGCATCAAAACTATAAGCAAATTAAAATGACTCTGGTTAATGACATAATTTTTTATAATAAATTGTCATGCAGATTTCTGTCTTATTGTTCTGTAAATCTTCTTGATCAATAGCAAAGTATGTAATGACATCTAAATGTATGCAGTGACATCTAAATTATGTAGTGGCATCTGAATGACTAGATTTCTAAAACCAAAAAATATGAACATTTAATTATTCTGTCACTTCTTAGTAAGTTAATCTCATAAAGCAGTACTGTACATTATCTTGACTATGGACTTGAGTGCTTAGATAAAGACTGCTGTACATCAAAATTCAATGTTGGACACACATTGAGAATAAAAAAAATTAAAATAGATAATTTTATTTATGTTTTATTTAAATATTTCTGAATTCATATGAAGAATTTTGGTCTTTTGCAAAATATCCTCACAGATCACATAATAAATATTGTAGATGTCGATGAAAAGTGGATAGTGTCCAGTATGCTTGAAAAGTCCATGCCAGCTGCATGGTAAGCTCAACTAACCTGCACGAGTGAAGGAACACTGGGAATTGGTGGGGATTAACAGGGTCATCTTTCTCTTCCACTTCTCGCCATAAAGACGGGCAGAAGTAATCTCATTCTGCCCTTTTTGTTAGAATGTACGAGAGCTAATCTTGCATGGTGGTAAATGGCATCCTTGTCCTGGGAATTATAATGTACATATTAGGCTTAAGGAATATTGTGATTTGTTATGAAATTACTTTCAAAAGGCTGTTGAGAGCAATTAACTTAAGAAAACTCTTGTAGAAAAAATGAGAAAAATGTGCAACATTAGTAGCTTGAAGATAGTGTACACTCAGACCCATCATATCCAACAAGGCCTGAACCGAGACATTTGGTCCCAGGGTGCATTTCCTCTTATATCTCTTGTAAGGAAGAAAATTTTACAAGATTTACATTTTTTATATAAAATAAACCTGACGTTGAATGTAATGAAATGCCTCTTTCTGGATGAGCACCGGTGGCTCCCCGAAGCTATCTGAGATTGCTCCATGCAAATGGGTCACATCAGATTCAAGAGTTCTGTTTGGTCTACCTGGGACCGGAGCCAAAACTAGGCTTCCCCCTCCACTTACAGATGCAGAGTGCAAGTGACAATTCACAACCATAATGAGCAAGCGTCCACAAAGTCAGTGAAGCTTTATATACAACTGGAGGGTTAACAAAACCCAAAGCCTCAACTACCAAATATCTCCGCAAACAATTCACACGGAAAGAGAAATATTTAATCCTTAGACAGCAGCTACAGCATAATGGTTCCGATGCTCAAAAAATACAACTTTAGTGCCCTAATATCCACCAGACAAAGGTTAAGTAAACAAAAGTGTCTGATCCACACATATATATTCTACAACTGTTCAAACCAAAGGAGAGTGTGAGGGAACGTCTGGTCTCGTGGATCTCTCCTTGTTGATATCCCGCTGTTCGTTTGCTTTTCCTCTGCCATTTTCCCTCAATGCTGCCGTGTTGTAGGGGGTACTCAAGTCACTACAAAACAATTTTAAAAAATAAGTTTTCATTATAGAATCATTAATTTGTATGCAGAATGTAAAAAAAAAAAAAAAAAAGTGAATATCTTTTCATTTTACTCGATGGAGGTACTGTGAACGGTTGTGTGGTGGCTGTGGTCTGTCATCTACCAACATAGTCTAAAATAGTCATATGATGATAATTTCATTACCCCATGAATCAACATATGATGATAACTGCTGTATAAGGGATAAAATTTGCCTGAAGCTTATACTACTGAATGCCACCACCAGGCAACCCAGCTTCCTTACACAGCCATCTTCCTTACTCGGTTCTGGAGCTGATGAACACCCCATCAAAGAGCCAGCTAATCTGATAGGGGAGGCAAGGAGTCAGGGAGCCACTGGGGGCTCATCCATAAAGAGGCTTTTCATTACATTCAATGCTGGGTTTCTGGGAAAGCCCCCATGCAGTAGCTACTTGAAGCTAACTAACCAGAGAGAAAAAATTTGACATACCAGGGAGGACGAGAAGTGGCATAAGTTACCTTGTGGTGTTTTTGGGCCTTGTTGTCCCCGCGGCCCAGTTGTCGACCAGACCTCCTGCACGCACTAACACGAAGAAGAGACTCCAGGCTGGGAGACACGGCTCAAGGCAACACATGAAAATTGGGACCAGGGACATTAACCAAATACTGGGCACCCAGAACCCTGTTAGAACACCAAAATCCCCAAGCCTAAATATCAACCAAGGGCATGTTGGAGAAGTCTGTGGCCAATGTAGTATTCTGGTAGACTGCAGGCTGGCTAGATTTGATAAAACAGCAGATGACCTGGGAAATGCAAGCCTTGGAACAAGAATCCAAAGAAACAGTTAATGAAGACATCCACCAAAGCAGAACCGATAATCCACAGGTAGCAACGAAGAGCTGCCAACGGACAGCAAGTGATGTACCCCTGCCTGGACCAACAAGCATCAGTCACATCAGATGTCTGTGAAAGCTAGCCAACTCATTCTTTGACAGAAAAGTTGGAGAAGGCTGCAAATGAACAAACTATCAGTCAAGGCCAAAGGAACAGAATCACTGTCTGTCGTGCATTTAAGTAGTGTGGGAACGGTTAGTGATATGTCGAGATTGCTGATGCTGCTGCTTGATGGTATGCATGAGTGGCGGACCAGTGGTTTTTGTCTTGGTAGCAATTGTTTACATAGGTCTTGGCTACTGTGGTGGATCCTAGATCCCCAGATCTCCCTGCCTCTATTGATGGGGTGTCACGCTCTTGTCCTGGTGTCTGGTAGGCACTTGTGAATCGATAGAGCCTGGTGTGGCTCTTTAGTATTTCAGCTAGCTGGGTGGGAAGCTATGGAAAATACAAAAGGATCCATTAAAATAAGGGGTTCCATTACATTTAATGCAGGATTTTATAGTACCAGTATTTTTTAAGAAGACAGTCACTCAGAATAATGACATTTTATACCTCTAATTTGTTCCTGTACGCCATTGGATAAACTATTATGTTGATACGAGGTGTTTGGATATGATGTGGTTGACTGTACAGTATACCAAATTAACTTGTTTCAAAATTTACAGTAATAAAATTAAGTAGCCAATGAAATGTTCATATTTAGATTGTATATACTGTAGTGATAAGGATATGAGTTTTTGTTTTAAGATGCACTGGATTCTTCAAATTTGTAAATACAGTATATTCCAGATTAAATTTGATGGATAATTCTCAGCCTGATCACTAGTATGGTAGTTTATTCCTTCTAACTTATCTGCCTTTTTCTGGCAAAAGTATTATTTTAGACATGCTATTATTCAAACAATGAATTGCCATCTGATCGAGGATTTTCCAGAACATAACAAAATACTTCCTACACAGTCTTTTAATTGAACATGCTCCTCTGTTCCAGACTGTTGTTTAACATTTCTGATGAGGGTTGTTCATTTATTTTTTCTGTTTCTTTGTCTTGTGTCTGTTAGGTGATGAAATGGCCAAATGGCTCCTGTGTACATATAATTTCACTTGATCATAATGTGACGTGCTCTCGTACATAAATATTGTCCGTATACTCTATATTATTTAATGCAGGAACATGAGCCACTCACTACTGCATGAGAAATATAGTTATTTTGTAAGATACTGTATTAGTTAAATTAATGTTCTGATTTTATTACTTTTGAAGAGTACTGTATTGTATAATATATTTTTAAACTGCAGTATGTATTCGACGTATATATACTTTTCAGGTCTCATCTGTTACATCTACGACACCTGGCCAGCCTGGGGGAATTCCAGGTCTTAATGGCAAGCGACTTTTAGTGAAAATTGTTAAAGCAACAGGTGTTGGCTGTGATAGCTGTAAGTAAATTTGTCTTTTGTGGAAATATTAGCTTCTACCATATCTTAGAAATAAATTGGTCAGTGACTGCTAGCTTAACTTCTAGGCTGTGCAGCAGTTAATAACTGACAACCCCTCCTAGTGCACAAGAAAAACAAATAATTCTTTCCTTTTCATATTGTTAAAATGCATTTCCTGATCACAGGGAAAAAAAAAATTGTGGCATACTTTGACTGTGATGGGGCGATGGAGTCCGGCAAGATATAGGCATTGACAGTGTATATACCTGGGCTAGTCTGCTCCGGCAAAGTTGGAGTTACCACAAAGATACTACAGTACCACTTAATTATTTAAAAAAAAAATTGTACAGTAATATTATTCAATAGTGTGTAATGTGATCAATTCATATATAATAAAATGTGTGCACCATCACTATACTCAAAAATATGGTGTGCATATTAATGTTACAATTATTATATTCTTAGAAAAATAAAAGGGTTTTTGCTGTTATTACACTATACAGGAGTACCTCGGTTTAAGAATTTAATCCATTCCTAGAGATGGTTCGTAAACCGAAGCTAATTTCCCCATTAGAAATAATGGGAAATTAATTAATCCATTCCTGACTCCCCAAAAACTTCACTTCCAAGTAAATTTTATACCTAATTCACCCAAATCTACACTACAAAAGTATGTTCAAGTTATTACTTACCCTTCCTGATGACTCCTGTTGGCGTATGGGAGATGGTGAAGAGGAGAGGTGTTACTGTTTGGAAGGGGGATCCCCTTCCATGATAACATCAGGCAGTGAAGATTTTTCTGGAGTGCACTCTCTGGCACGTTTTGCCTGCATACCACTAGGTCCTGGTTGTGGCTCACTGCTTGATTTTCTCACAACGAGACGATCCATTGAAGATTGTTTTCCCTTCTTCGCAACATTTGTCTGTAGTGAGGCATCACATTATCATTGAAAAGATTAATGCAATGGCCTACTACAGCTTTCTCTGGGTGAATCTTTTCAATAAAAGTTTGCGTCTCTTCCCACATCTGACACCACTTCCTAAATAGGGGAGGGGGGGGAAGGGGGGGTCGAGTCTTTCTGGGTGGGCCTCCTCTCTCTCTAACTTCATCAGTTCATCTTGTAGTGGGTGTCTTCAGGAGTTGTTGAAACAAACCCTTCCCTTTGGTGTTTTTTCTGCCTATTTCAAGTCCTGAAGTGGGATTCTCTGGATCACCAGTTTATTCTTGATTTGTTGGAATGACCATGTTTTCCCAGGTTTGCCTTGTTCTCGAGGCAGCTGCTTGGTGATTTCCCTGGACCTGCTGGGTGATTTTCCTGGACCTGCTGAGTGATTTCCTTGGACCTGCTGGGTGATTTTCCTGGACCTCAAAGACATGTCGTTGCATGTCCCTATCCATCTGCAGTTCAGGAATTGGTTATGCTTTATCATTGCGGGACAGGCTTACCATTTTTGGGTTCTCTTGTCCTCCTCGCTGGTTCTATTCTGCATTTCCTTCCGTATTTTTCACTCCAATATATTGTTATTCTACTGTGGAAATTAGGGACCTGACCTTCCAGTATTTTCCATGTACAGTACTGTATATATTATTTGATATCTTTCTCGTCTCCTTTCCAGAGAATATGTTTTGAGAGCTTTGAGATGAGTTTTATCCATATAATAATATCCAATAATTTAGATGTTTTATGGTTTCTATGCGTGCCGTATTTCTGTATTTCCTCTAATTCAGAGATCTCTCCTGCACTGAAAGGCAAAGTGAGTACTGAGCAATACTCAAGATGAGACAGCACCAGTGATTTAAATAATATAGTATTAGCATTGCTGTGGGGTCTTTGGATTTGAATTGACCATCACTCTGCATTCTATTTGACAAAGTTGAAAAACCAATGCCCCAATTTACCCATTATTCATATTGATCTCATTTAATGGGCTGTCACTCCATGGTCACATTTGTCGAATGCCTTTGCAAAAGTAGGTGTATAGAACATTGCATTTTGCTTTTCTTCTGAAGCTTCTGTGATTTTGTCATAGTAATTGAGTAATTGTGACAGACAGGATCTTCCTGCCCTAATTCCATGTTCTGGGTTGTGAAGCTCATTATTTTCCATAAAATTGTAAATTTGATTCCTAATCGCTCTTTCAAAACTTCTATTATGTGTGATGTAAGTGCAACTGGTCTATAGTTTTTTGCCAAAGCTTTACTACCTCCCTTGTGCAGAGGAGCTATATCTGCTTATTTAAGTGCTGCTGGTATCTCCCTTATATTCAGGCTCTTTCTCCATATTACACCGAGTGCTCGCACTACTGGTAATTTACGTTTCTTTATGAATATTGAATCCCCGAGTCAGGACCAGGGGCCCGAGTGCATAGGTATGTTGTCAATTTCTTTCAAAGTCTTCCGAGTTCGTGTTAACATCCATTATATTATCTGCAGCTTGGATGTCATTCAAAAATAATATAGTAGGAAGATAATATCTGGAACTGGGTTTGCTAGGTTATCAAGGATATTGATAACCTAGCAAACCCAAACCTATTTTGGGCATCTGCTCTGCAAATTCTGCAACCGTTGCATCTGGTGGGTCATATATTAGAATAATAATTAGAATTATTTTTTGTACCTTGATTTCAAGTACCTCTACCAACTAGAGAAAGTGTATAAAGGAAGCCTAATTAAATTAAAATAGTAGAACAAGGGAACATCAGTGGATGCTGAACATGTATCTGAGTAAAAGAGATGTAAGGGAGTTCTTGCTCACTGTATGGGTGGTAGGCAAGTGGAATGTATTGAAGGAAGAGGTTGTTGAAGGCAATTTCATCCACAAGTTTAAAAAAAAGAAATATGATGAATATCGAGAGGGGTAATTAGCGCACCAGGTTTGAACAACTAGGAGGTGGGGGAATAAAGAGCTAGATCTCACTCCCGTGCAGTCGCTGATAGATATGCATCTGTCACACAATGTTAGTCTCACACCTCCCTGCTGTACTAGCATATCACACCTGTCACTGTTATTTTGCTGTACACAGGTACTATGCCACAAAGAAACCTTAGGAGCATTGGTGATTAAAAAATCTGTTAAATAATGTGTGGATAGGCAGGCAAGTGGTGGATAAAGAGAGAGAGAGATTAATTTTATGGTACTGCTTGCAGTGGTGTCTGAGGCGTACGCTGTGGTGGAGATGGATGAGCCACCCCAGAAATTCAGTACTTCTGTTGTGAAAGAGACGAGTTCTCCGTTTTGGGATGAGCAATTCCTCTTGTAAGTTGATTATTTCTGTTGACTGTTCAAGTTGATAGAGGTACCTAGTAGTAAAGTCAGCAGTAGAGGAGAAGGAAAGTGCACTAACTAAAATATAGGAATGCCAAAAATGGATTTAAAGATTTTTATTTAGAATTTGATTTTTACAATGTCACCTATATTCACTTAAGAGAACAGTACTTGATTTATTTGTTATATGCAAGTTTATAAAGTTTATATTCTAATTACTTAGGAATAATTTTTAAAGCATATTAGAGTGTAATTGCTTTGATGTAATTTTAAAGCTTATTAGCTTATGTATTATGATTACTTAGATAATTTTGAAAGCTTGTATATAATTGGTTAGAAAAGTAAAATAGGCATTGAATATACATTGCTATATATAAATAATACAATTCTGAGCAGACCCACTTGGTCACCCCCATGATAATTAATAATTAAATTATAATAAGGTAAGTTTCCACTGTCTAAGGTGGAATATTGTGCAGTCTGACGGGATGACATTTATGGTCAGCACGGTTGGCTTACAACCGAATAATCCAAGCTTTGATTTCCGGACAGAACGATAAGTTTGGGCAAGTTTCCTTACATCTTAAACTTTTGTTCACCTAGTAGTAAATAGGTACTGATGAGTTAGACAATGGCTGTGGGTTCCATCCTGGGGAAAGGTTATTCATTGGACTTAGTGGTATATTGATAAGCTTAACAGGCTTTCTGTTCCTGAGAATGAGACATTATACCGGTACTGGGAACACAGGAGATCATCAAGCTGAAGTAAGCTGCAAAATCATTCTCAGTATATTATACAAGCTATCCTAGGTAAACTACTGGTTGGCTCATTCACAATATACATAATCACAAATGGAGTACCTGTTATTCACCATGCTACCCCCATTGCACAGTCAGTATAAATATACTGTAGTTTTAGGAGTGATATAAGAAAAGGAAGGCCCCACTGTAAACTGGTGGAAGGTATCTTTAATATCCACCCCCCAAGTCTTGAGATATATGATACCTGCTTGATGGGGTTCTGGGAATTGTTCTACTCCCAAACCCAGCCTGAGGCCAGGCTTGACATGTGAGCCAGTGAAAGAGCAATGTAGAAGCCTAGGTGCAAAGGCTTTGACAAAGCAGTATTACATGAAGTAAAAAAAAAAAAAAAAAAAAAAGGAAAACTAATACCTGAAAGAGATAGATTGTGTACAAAGTAACACAACACTGAAAACCAGAACACTTCACACTGATTCCAAGGTGTGCAAAGATGTTGAAAACGAAAAGCAGCCATGATCCGTGTTAGGTGATAATAGACATGCTTTAAAAACTCCACAAACAAAAGACTGGTAAAAGGATTAGAAGCGTCCTTTTACAACTGGCAAGCAATCATCTGCACGAGGAGGGGAACAGTGTTAGGTCATACAGTTCAAGGAGCCAAGAACCAGGATTAAACTGGTCACATAGAAGCAATGAGAAACACATGACTCACAAAACTTGACAACTTCTGTTTGGCAGGAAAGAGATTTCCTGCTAAAAATTGCAATACACTACTTTCTTCCAGTAGCATATTGCAACTGGAGAAGAGAGATTATCTCAGAGGTTCCAAGTGAGATGCATGGCATCTGATGATTTTATTGCAGTTGAAGAATGGAAGCACATACAAAAGCAATTTTTAGTTTTGGGCCAACCAGACTGCTGGCCCAGGAACACCCAAAATCAAAGGATGGGTGAGGACCACCTCCATTGCAGACCCTGGGAAACGACATGAAAGACCACACACAGACAAAGCTGGCAAAGCAACAAGAAGTTCCTTTACCACCATCAAATAGTGCTTCAAAAGGGCTGGTGCAAAGTACCATGAGCTGTCACCCCGTTCTGTGACATGCACAAATGATACTGACCAGAAAAAGTGAAAGCAGGCGGAGACACACACTCCCAGGAATCTGGCACCTCTGCGTGCCTACCCTGACTAATTGGGGGATATCAATTCAAACCACTTGTTTTAAAAGGTCAAATATAACACATACAAGAGCCAATAACTTTCAAGCTCAGCAAGCCACAATGTAAGACAAAAAATAGGAGATGCTTTGTCACCCATAGGGTTATAAATCCATTTAACTGTCCGGCCACCAAATCTGTAAATGCCAAGACATTAATGCAATTCAAAATTCAACTTAACAAAAATAGTCAGGAAAATTGGGGAATTGGGGATCTTTGACAAGCAGCCATCTTCCTGTCCCTATCAATCCCACAAGTGAGATGGTGGCCATCAAATAAATTCAGAAATGTGAGAGTGAGATTTAGCTCTTTATGCCTTACCTCCTAGCCATTTATACCTCGCTCGCTAATTACCTCACTCAACCTTAACATTTTCATCATATTTCTTTTTTTAAAGTTGCAGATGGAACTGGCTTCAACAACTTTTCCATCGGTTCATTCCACCTGCCAACCACCCACTGGGAATGAGATCATCCTTACATCTCTTTGATTCAATTGTGTGTCCAGCTTTCACTGGTGTTCCCTTGTCCTACCTCTTTTTAATTTAAGTGGGCTTCCTTTATCCACACTATCTATTCGCACCGAGATCTTGTACGTAGTTATCATATCTCTGTTTCTTCACTCTTCTCGGGTTGTGTGAGAGAGTTCTCTCGATCTGTCCTCATAGCCAAGGCCTTTAAATTCTGGTTCTAATTTAGTTGCAAACCTCTGAACTTTCTCAAGTTTGTTTTTGCATCACTCTACAGTCCTCTTCGGTTACTACTCTCCTCTTTGACTTCACATCATCTGCAAAGATCGTCACGTATAAGCTCGCTCACTCTCCAAGAGGTCTTTTACTTAAATTAAAAAGAGCAATAGTCTAGGAACAGAGCCCCTGTGGAACACCACTTTTCATGCCTCTCCAGGCTGACATATCCTCTCTGAATGTGACCTTTTGTTTCCTGTCTGTCAAATATTCCCATACCCAGTCCAGTGCCTTTCCTGTTATCCCCATTTGCCTCTCCATCTTGTGTATTAGTATTTTGTGAGGAAATGTATCAAAAGCATGTTGGTGTAGGCAGTTGAAGAGGAGGTTGCTGAGACCAACAAGGCTTTTGTAAAGGGTTTTGAGGGCACATTAGGTAACATGTAGTCTCCCTTGCACCAGTATGACCCAACATGGATGTTTGAAAAGTTCCCCAAGACTTTGATGCTTCTAATGTATCCCTGTTTGACTGCACAATTTACTCAACCTTATGGCAGAATTTATTCCTTAGGAGAACAACCAAAATGGGAGAGCTCAGAAAAAATGTTAATCCAATGTGATATTAAAATTGAATTTTGTGGAATGATTCAGAGTAGAATTGCAAAATTGTAGATATAAATCCATGAATGGATTCCATTGAGTGTGTGTGCTCAGATAATTAATTATTTAATAATATCAGGTGAGTTAAAGAAATTTCTTGTTACTGTGTTTTCTTGAGTTCAAAGTTTTTATTAGTTAAGTGAGATATTTCTTTGCAAATAAAGTTGAATTTTTAGCATTGGCAAATTTTTTTTAATGATCTCTAATTTTACATTATGCTTGTTCAAAGTGATCTCAGTGGTGGCACACTAGAACTTCTCTTTGAAGTTTACGATAAGAAGGATGGAAATTTCTTGGGTCTTGGAATTGTAGGCATAGAAGAGTTAGTGGCCACACCCTCACAGAGACAAATCATCCCCCTTCAGTCACGACCATATGAAAATGACGAAGTTTCTGGATCACTGACAGTCGAGGTAAGACAGGGATTATTACTGCTATTATTAAGCAGTTAATTAAGAAAAAGGCATTGAATGTAATGAGCGGCCTCTCTCTGGTTGAACCATAGTGGCTCGCTGAAGCTCAAAATTTGTTAGTAAAGATCACCACCACCAGGTGGTCTGGTCCCAGCATGTAGTCACCTCCCTTGACCAGCTAGTTCTGGATTTGATGAACAGCCCCATGACAAACCATCAAACCTGGAGGAGGCAACAGGAATTGGAGTCAGCACTGGATTTTGGGAGGGGAAGGGGTTTCTCCCAGTGGCTTCCTGAAGCCAACTAACCACAGTGAACAAAAATGGGACTTACCAGGGAGGAGGAAAGGCAGCAGGCACTAGGACGGACAAGAGAACCAAGAGAGCCTATTTGGGAGTCATGGTCCAAAGTAACACATGACCAGCTGGGACCAGGAGCATTTACTAAATACTAGACCACCAAAACCCTAGTGCTCAAATATCAGCCCAGGACACATCAGAGAAGACCATGACCAAGTGGTGTATTTGCATACGTCATGGGCCCGAGGGGTAGAACATTGGCTGGCTGGATTTAATGACACTACAAATGACCTGAAAAATGTGAACCTTAGAACAGGGGACCAAGGAAAATGGTCAACCAACAAGGCATCTGCTGAGGCAGACCCAGTGAACCATGTGTGTCGTTGCTACAGCAGCATTTTCTGGTGTGATAAACAGAGTGGTAGATGGTTGGAACAAGTTAAGTGAGAAGGTGGTAGAGGCCAAAATAGTACTGTAGTTTCAAAGCATCATATGACAAAGAGTACAGAAAAGATGGGGATACTATGAGCATAGCTCTCTGTAACTACACTTGGGTAATGCAGTTAACCAAGTGTAATTTCACTGCTACCAAGTTATTGGTCATGAAATAACAAGTAGCAGCGAAAAGCCACCAACATACACAGCAAACTATGTACACTGCTCAACCACCCAGAGAGTCACCATGGGCAATCCACCCAACAGTGACAAAGGTGCAGGCAGAGCAAAGCTGCTGGAGGCAAAGACAAAGAAACTGACCAGGAGTCCCACGCAAAGCCCAGCAAATTCTGAACTTGGGACGAAACCAACTGGGACTTCCTTCAGTTCACCAGGAACCCGACTGTGGTGAGCTGAGAGAACCAGATTCCTGGCGAGCTGACATGTAGACCAACTGGGGCCAGTTATCGAGGGATGCCAACAAACTAACCCCTTAAAGATGTAACCTGATAAAGACATGGGGTCAGATTTAAACTGAAAGGAAGAACCCTGAAGCTGTCAGTCTGATGCACCACAGCAACACTGAACACATGAGAGAAGATAACTGTGTGCAAGGGTAGCACTATCAGGCACCCAAGGAAGAAAATTCTGAGTGCATGCAGCCCAAAGTATAACACAACACAAGCCAAGCCCACACAACTCGCTAGAACCAAAACATGCATGTGAAGCTGACATAAAAAAGTAAAAAGTCAATACAAGAAAATAGCCCTTCCAGGAAAATGTCCAAGGATAGCTGGTACTTAGCTTGAAGCTGTGGGGCTTGCCCACAACAGGTGGACTGGAGCACTACAAGTAGAAATGTCCACCATAATATCAGCGACAAAACTGGATGATAAAGGGCTTGGGCCGGGCCACGTAGTAGTGGTGGTGATTGAAACTAGTGGGATTAAAGCCTCAGGAAGTGTCTTGGGATTTTCCCCAGAAAACTTCTTTAATTACCTGCACTAAACTTGTTCATCTATGCACTTTACTGTGTAAGTATTGTACTATATACTTACTGGTTTCTTACTATATTTATTTTTCATATTTTCAAGAAACTAATAATGGATCTTGTGACAATTTTTATATAAATTTTTATTCTTACAAGCTACTATTGTATTATAAATAGTATTTCATTGAAGTATTAACCCCTGAACTGTTCATTATTTGTTTATTAAAATATTCATTATATAATATTAAAGATTTTATTTTACTTGTGTCCAGTCTCTGACTTTCTTGCATTCATGTTAGATGTTTTAGGTGTTGCTAATGGCTTTCCTTTGTTATTCTTCCTTACCCAATGTTACTCTTTTTTACAATTGTTAGGCCTCATTTTGATTATGCACTTCAGTTTTGGTTACCCTACTATAGGATGAACATAAATTCACTTTAATGTGTACAGAAAAGAATAACAGTTAATGCCAGGAATTAGAAACCTTCCATTTGAAGAGAGTTTAAGAAAGCTTAATTTACATTCTCTAGCAAGGTGAAGGGCTAAGGGAGAAATGATTAAAGTAACAAATGGATGAAAGAGTATGGCGAGGGGGAATATTAATATGGTGCTAAACATAATGGCACAAAATAGAACACAGAACAATGGAGATACAGTAAATTGAATAAGACTAGATTTGGAAAAGACCTTCATAAATACTAGTTTAAAAACTAATTTGTAACAAATTACCTGATAATATACTGTAATAGATTTGAGATCATTGAATTGTTTCAAGCTTAAGTTAGACATTCAGTATAATGTATATGAATGAGATGGTTTGGTATAAAAAAAAAAAAAAGTGCTGCCTCATATAAGCCAATTGGCCTTCTGTAGTTTCCCATACAGTATTCTTATGATGGTCTTAATGTTGCCCTCCAGTTCCTGTTCTTGGATCGGGCCGACTTGCCTGAGCACACACTCCGGTCCAGTGCAACTAGTCAGAGTCTAACGCCTAAAGGTGATCTCATAACTACAACTACAACTACATATGTCAAGGCTCCAGAATCACAAGGTAATTATAGAGCTTTTCATGCCTGCAGCTTGAGATATCTTGATTGATTAATGTTTTGATGGATTATTAAACTTTGATGCTTTATTTCTGTTAAATTTGTCCAAATATATTTGATTCCATTAAGGAATGATTGATTTGGTTATGATTGATACTTACTGGTTGTCCTTAAGCCTGGTTTATACTATATATCCCTGCAAAAACAAAAAACAAAAAAAAATATAGAGCAGTCACCTGCTGATGTGGATAGTCCTATGCATTGCTGGTTTCCACTTTTTTAATTGTGGATTGTCATTTTTGAAGAGTAGTTACAGGATGAAACTATGCTCGTGGTGTCCTGTCTTCCCGAAACTGTCATATGACACCTTGAAACTACTGATGGTTTTGGCACGAACCACCACCTCGCCTAACTTGTTCCAATAGTCTACAACTCTGTTTAGAAAAGATAACTTTTGTATTTTGTTTTTTGGTACCTTGGATTTCCTCACAAAGGATTTCAACCTTCGTAGGTTTGATTAGAGGTGTATGGTGCAGCTATGATTATATTCCAGACTTAATTTCACATTTGTGAGGAACACAGCAAACTTTGAATTTCTAATTTGGGATTGTTTGGTGAAAGGTTTTTAATAGGTAAACTCTATATCTATTTTTGAACTAGCATTTTTCCCATATAGCTTTACAGCTTTTCCCATATAGCTTTATTTGAGTCAATAGGCCCACATTATGGTGCATTTGTTTATAATAACTGTATTGTTAACTTTGACATTACTATTGATTGTTTGAACAGATGTTGTTGTTAATGGAGGTGATGGAATTGCTGCTGCAGTGTTAAGAGATATTGAAGGCAAAAAGGTTGTAGTGGCTAACAATGCCAGCAAGTCGACCATGATCATCCATGCCTCCAGAAAAGTAAGTGTACACCAAGGGGAAGTTTTCTTTACTTTACTTTTCTTTACTTTAATACTGTGTTATTAATCTTATCTTTTAATATGTTTTGGATGAGGTGAATTTATTTTATTACATAATTTGAGTTTTAAGTCGTTTTAAATTCAGTTAGTTGTCACAGCTTTTTTTTTTGCGTTTGTTTGTATTATATAAATTAATGCATGCAATTATGCATGCACAGTAAGATTAATATGTCTGACAGATGGCCTAACGGCCATATGTATTCAGTATGATTAATATATATACTGTACCTGAATTTACCTGAGGGCCAGCATTTCTAGAGACCTTGACAGGTAAAGGAAGCTGGCAACATATCATTGATTCTTCCCCTCCCTCCCTTCCATTATTCTCCTTTTTACCAGCTGAATTTTGAATTGGCATACTGTCTTGGTTTTTTTTTACTTTGATGGGTGAAAAAATGTCTCGTGTTTTCTGTCCTACAGTGTGGCTTGTTAAGCTTGAAGCTGTTGTCTCTTATGTGGGGTTACATTTAAAATGTTAAAGAAGTTATTTGGATTAATATCTTCCGATTCGTTTAGTATCTTTAATGTCTTGACGAGATGAATCCTCTAATGTCGGGTTTATATTGTTGTTAGTCCTAAGGCCATCAGTCTTTCCTGATATGAGAGTTAATTTAGTTCTGGAATGATTGTTGCTGATCTGTGCTGAATACTTTCTAAATCATTTATGTCCTTTTTGAAGATGAGATCTCTATTCTGTACTATACTTAGATACTGTAGTCCAGATGGGAAAGGGGGAAGGGGGGGGGGGTGCACCAGAGAATTGTCATATTCTTGAATATGGTTTTCACAGCTTTAATGCACTTGGTTCCCTACAACACATCTGAAATAAGACAAGTCAAAGGTATAAGGAATGAATTACAAATGATCATAATAAAGGATTCTACAACAAGAACAAACTAATATTATCTAATTAATTGGATATTTCTAAGTATGACAAGGTTGTTCTGGAAACTGGATCACACTGGAAGAGTGCAACCCGTTCCCGCAAATTTAATAAGTCAATATTGACTTATTAGTTGCGTGCATAGGTGACATACTAAACATAATAGTTTCCCTTGAAAAGCTTCATAGAAAACACCGACCTTACCTAACCTACTTAGTATGTTAAAATAAGCATCTTATAGCTTCGTAATTACAATTGTTACATAACCTATTATAGGTATAGGTTAGGTAATAATTGTAATTACAAAGCAATAAGATGCTTATCTTAACATACTAAGTAGGTTAGGTAAGGTCGGTGTTTTCTATGAAGCTTTTCAAGGGAAACTATTATGCTAAGTATGTCACCTATACACATATTTAATAAGTCAATATTGACTTATTAAATTTGCGAGAACGGGTTGAAGAGTGACAGGGAGATTTCTGACATGGGATGTTGCTCTGCTTAAAATTATCATTCGTTTTATGTTAATATTAAGTGAAAACGTTGTCTCTGCTTTCACACGACCTGAAGGGTGACTATTGATTTACTTGATGTATGTACTAATATTGTCTTGGTGTGCATGCACTAATGTTAGCTAGGTGTGTGTGTGTTCATTAACATTTGCTTGATGAGCATGCACTAATGTTAGCTTTGCATGTGTGTGTACAAATGTTAGATTGGTGTGTATTCACTAATATTAGCTGTGTGTGTGTGTGTGTGTGTGTGTGTGTACTCACCTAATTGTGCTTGTGGGGATTGACCTTTGGCTCTTTGGTCCCGCCCTGTGTGTGTGTGTGTGTGTGTGTGTGTGTGTGTGTGTGTGTGTGTGTGTGTGTATTAATGCTAGGTTGGTGAGCATGCACGAATGTTAGTGTCTATGCACTATAGTTAATTTGGTGAGCGTGGACTGCTGTTAGCTTGCTGATGGCACTAAAGTTAGGCTTTTCTCTTGATTCTAAATGCAATCTGAACATGTAATAATAAATCTCTTGATTATTAATTGCATATCCTCTCACTTGTTAATCAAAAGTGCAAGGAATGTTGTTGTCAAATATTACCTTGCATGTACATAATATTGTTTTGATAGTGCTAAAGATTTATGCATAAGGTATTAAATTATGCTATTCTTTATAAAAAAAAAATTATATTTTGCAATACCACTAACAAGACTGTATTTGACTCTGTTCACAGTTGTTCAGCATATAGGTGCTGACTTGTGTTTACCTTAAGCTCTTCAAGAAGATATAGTCGCATAATTATGATTGTTTTCTTTTCTTTTTAATACTCTCAAGGAAATTACGAAGAAAGTGATCCAGGTAAGATTGATTTTTATTGAACATGTTTTAACATAAATCATTGGTTCAAAAATTAAACATCTTTCATGTCAACACAAGACCTTTTAATTCCGATCAAAAATTGGCTGTTATGGCATTTTGAAATGAGGAAGTCTTTATGAATAAATAGACAGGTGTTAAGGAATACTGAATAAGGAAGTTTTCAGTTTATACTAATACACAGTTTTAAGGGTTACTAAATGAGCAGTTGTTCAGGGTTATTAATGAACAAGTGTTTAGGGTTACTAAATGAACAAGCATTTAGCTTTATTAAATGAGCAAGCATTCAGGGGTTGCTAAATGAGCAAGCATTCGGGGATTACTAAATGAGCAAGCATTCGGGGATTACTAAATGAGCAAGCATTCCGGAATTACACAATTAGCAAGCATTCAGGGGTTACTAAATGAGCAAGCATTCAGGGGTTACTAAATGAGCAAACATTCAGGGGTTACTAAATGAGCAAGCATTCAAGGGCTACTAAATGAGCAAGCATTTGGGGATTACTAAATGAGCAAGCATTCTGAGTTTTTAAGTAGGTTTAAGCAGGTTTTTACTTTTTTACCTAATTCAACTGAAGAATTTGGAATGGAATTGTTTTGTATTAGTTATACTTGTGTTGCATTCCCACAACATTTTATTGGCTGGTGCAAATATTTCTTTTGGGTGGATATCCTGGAATGTGGGAATGATTGGTGTAGCTTGGGAGAGCCAGGACTGGTGTTTGTGGTACTCATGGCATTGAATTCCAGAATATTCTTAAAGTGGAAAGTGCTGTGTCTATTATATGCATTTTGTACTCTTACTATTATCATCATGATACGATTTTGCATCCAACTCTCAAGCTTGCTAAACAAACTACTGAATGTTGCTCAATCCAACAAATTACTGAATGTTGCTCAATCCAACAAACTACTGAATGCTGCTCAATCCAACAAATTACTGAATGTTGCTCAATCCAACAAACTACTGAATGTTGCTTGTACCAGTATTTTACTGTGCAAAATTTTAGCTGCCTTTCCAAGCAGTGAGATGTAAGGAATTGTGACGAATTCCCTGCATAATAATTCACAACTTACGGCAATGTTAATGTGAACCAGAGGAGGATACTCTATTGTTTTTATCTTAAAAAATATTTGAGTACAAATTTTAATAAAATATATTTCAAAGAGTAAAATAATTTATTTCAATTTCGTTAGGTGACCATCTGGTTTTTCATAGGACTCTTAGAAAGTGCTAGTAATGATTTTGCTTTGTATATAAAAATAACATGGTTGGCCATTGTAAAATGTATTCAAATTTTGTATAATATGTTCTGTAAAGCCTCTTGGAGACACGGGGACATGTATACAGAAAATGCTGGCTTACTCCATTATCTCGGGAGTATTGAATGACTATGTGCTCCAGCACACAGCCAGTTGACACTAGGTAACAGAATATGTACAATATAAATGTGATACACATACACAGTAATGCTCAATATGTTCAGCAGAAAGCCTATATAGAAATTGAATGGACTGATGGCAGTTAAGAAATTCAGAGACTGTATCTATAACTGAAACTCTGATAATGCTCACATGTGTATTGATGTGTGTCAAGGTGTGATGTAGTAATACTAACTAAACGCTCTTGCTCGTCTATTATGCTATATTTATAGTAATTATTGTTAGAATAAATTTCAAAATTTATAAATTCCATTGAACACTTTGGTAATTTAATATTTTGGTAATTGAAATTGTCTCCTGGCTAGAAATTATGTATGTAATAGGACATACACATTGCCTCAAAAATTTCTGTTAAGGCTGAAAATGTGTATGAGATGTTTATAATCTTATGATATAAAACAATTCATATATGATGTGTTTCTTGTGCCCTTGATTCCCTGCTGGCAGAGTAGTACACAAGCTTCACCTTCCATTTTGTTACTAGCAAAATGCTTGCTATAACTTTTAAAAGTAAAATTCTCTGAGTGACACATGGTAATTAAAGTAACATTAATTTAGTAGGATTCAAGTACACAACTTTAACAAAAGTATGATAGCATAGTGTTTTGGCTAAACTTGATATTAGCTGAATAGAACTTGATTATTGTTGCGCTGCAGATATAGTACTGTAATCTCAATTACATGGGTCTTTCGGTCTAGTGTAATGGCTAATCAGATATATAGCTTGAATTTGACATTTCATTTGTTTGCAGACATACTCCTCCGTTGTTAATAGTTTGGCATGAAAATAAAAAACAAAAACTTCAGTTCATCATATATATTTGTGCTACCATTCTCAACAAAAATATAATGGTCCTAAAATGCTACAGGCCTAATAGACAAGTATGTGTTGTGGTTTCTAATAACCATGATAAATAGTGCCTTGCATTTCAAAATGTAAAGTAATTAAGAATATTGTCTTTTAAAGTTTAGTGGAGTGTAAGTCATTTGCAGACCTCATATATATTTGCAGAATGTATCTGGCAAAAAGTACTCGGTCGCAGTTGCAATGTTTCTCATAATGTAAGAGAATAGAGATACTTAAATTTTTAATCAACAAAATTTGAGCTAATAACCATCTTGCTGTATGCTATCAGACCCAGTAATGGCACCCTCTCCTTCCCTGGTTGTTATTACTCCCAGGTCGAGCGAGCTCCGAGTGGCGAGTACAAGGAGCTGACGGTACAGGTATTATTTTACTCTATAGTCACGCACAAGGTTCGGCTGCATGTGCCTTGAGCTTATTTTATGCAAACAGCACCTTAAATCTTCTTGGCACTTCTTGTATAAATTCTTGTTAATGATATTTAAATGAATATAAATTCTAATGGGTAATAAACATAAATAGGCATTTGGCATGTAATCTGTAAAGCAAGTCTTCTATTCATAGGCTCTGCTACTGTTTCATATTGAGTCGTATACAAAATGGCTTGAAATTATATTAAAGTGTTTTCTTTCTCATGTTCTTCTTGAAGGTATTTATTATCAGAATGATTATGATGCATGCTCTGATAATGAATGGCAAACGCAAAACAAAAGCAGTGTGTAGCACAGTTTATGCTTTGGCTTTGTCTTGCTGCATAGTATTCTTCCCAGCACCCGACCCTTGATGGTCTCCTCAGTGGTGTTTTAACCATGTACAATATGACTGGAATATTTGTATTTCTTGAGGTCATGAAAATTATTAAATTAAACTAAACAATTACTGGTTCCCCCATAGATAGCTCAGTATGTATGTTGACTTTGTATGTATGGCAAGTTTATGGAAAATTGAGACAAGTTATCTAAGTTGCATTTAACAGCTTTTATTATTCTATACAATATTTTTGCTTAAATATCTTCCTGTTATTGGCAGCACATTGAATGTTAACAATAAGTTGCTTGTTCAGTATGTATTTACATCTTTGTAATGGAAATCTTTATATTGGTGGTACACTTTAATTTTAACATTTGTATTATTTTGGGGTGTGTTTAACTCATTTCGGGGGTTTTGAGCATTATTTTAGATATAAAAAGTTTCTCTCTACAAGCACAGAATTCATTGTTTTGCTTTCAAATATTCCAGTGGATGAGTATTTTAGTACTGCATTTCATGTAGATTGTAACCCTGTATTTTACTTATGCTGTCTGGTATAAAGTGATGACTGTTTTTCACAATTTGAGTACTTCTCATTAGTGTTAGTTTGAGAGAGGAGTTATGCACAGGAAATGGTATTTTAACCACTGCACTGCGCAAAGCGCCTTTAGGCGCTCAGAGAGTTGTGCTTTTTGTTTTTTAATTTGGCTATATTTTAATGTTTTTTAATGTTTTCATTACTATTTGTGTTTTGAAATGGAAATAGTTGACTTTGGAAACATTTTGACATTAAATTTACCTGAACATTTGTAAAAATAACAAAAATATGTCCTTGTCAATTGCACCAAGATGTTTTTGCCGAAAATAGGTGAGCAGTGCAAGGGTTAAGGAGATTGTCTTGATCACCTGCGAGAAAGTAATTGTGATGGGTAAATTGGAGTGCATATCACCCTATTAATTGATATTTTCTTTGGGCACATTTATATTACAATACTGCTTTTGTCATTGAGGTAAAGTTGCAAGTATTGAAGAGAGTGACCCCTTGCCTGCAAAGTCGTGCAGTTTGAGGTTATTGTGATTAATGGTGTCAATAGCGTTGCAGGGATCCTCAAACAAATGTTTTAACCATTAATTTAGATCAAGAGCTGCATGTATCAAGTCTAGCTTCGTTGGTACTTCTATGGAGGCTGAGGCCATATTGGGAAGAGCTAAGTTTTTTAGGTTTAGCTAGGTAGGAGTAAAGTTGTTCATACATTAGTTTTTGAAATGTACTTTTTTGTCTTTCATAGTGTTAAATCACTGATAAATTAAGTAGTTATTTGGTTACTGAGCAAGCTTTACAAGTTGCTCAATGACATGGTAGATACTGTATTGCATATTCAGTGGAGCAGGATGGAGTGATAAAACATGGTTGAGGGGGGAATGTAGGATGATGGATTTTCCCTTACCCAGAAATTGGAGCTTTATTACATTCAACGCTGGCTTTTGACGTGCTTGATTTATCCACGTCTTGGATGAAGTACTGCTCATGCACTTTAAATATATATTTCTAATTTCTAATTAATCCACAGCCAGATGAGGAGGGGGATCATCTTGCCTTTCCCAGTGGAAACTTAATGGCACTCACCACCACAGCAACCACCACAACACCTACTATTACCACCACACCCACTCGCAGCGCTGGAACAGCAACCGGTTTAATGCCAACTACTCCCACGAGAACCACATCTACTTCTACCACTGAAACGACTGCTGATGGAGCAGAACTTAATGAAACTGATGGTAAATAATAATAATAATAATAATAATAATAATAATTTATTTAGGAAAAGTACATACATAGTTGCAGCGTTACAGTACAAACATTCTGTTTGATTTAAAGATAGAGGTAGTACATACAATACCTAAAGCCACTAGTACGCATAGCGTTCTCGGGCGTTTCGGACATGGGCCATATATGTCATTTATGAAATTAAGATGAGATAATCTTTGGAGCAAGATGGTGTGAAGGAACCAGCATCCTGGGTCACACAGGATGCATGGATGACCCCCAGGATGCTGGTTCCATCCCACTGTCCTGTGCCAAAGATTTTCTAACAGACTATCGTGTTACTGTATTGTAATTTGATTGGCTAAAACTAAGATGCTTTAACGTAAAATTGTAAATGGATTAGTATATTTTGAATACCAGTCATATTATTTTGAATATTCATAATGACTTTTTATCAAATAAAATGTTAGTTAATTATTATTGAAAAATTAATACTAATGTTTTTCACTAATGGACAGAAAGAGGTAGAAGTAGAGGTGTCCGCCGTAAACGAGATTCTTTCTTTGGAACGCTAAAGAAAAGATTTAGTCGATCTAAAGTGAGATCCAAAAGTGTTGATCCGAGTGCCAGAGACACATCTATGGATCGAGATGCTTCTGTAGGGCGCTCTGTGTCTGTGGAGAGATCTTCTAACATCAATAGAGCATCAGGTAAGGTCTAGATTATTTATTGTGGCTAAAGATTTTTAATATTTATTTTTAACAAAATAAAATATTTCGGTTCCCAGGTTCGATTCCCATGGCATGATACAATGTTTGGGAAGTATTTCCTTTGACCTGATGCATCTGTTCACCTAGTAGTAAATAGGTATGGAGTAGTTAAGACACTGATGTGAGTTGCATCCTTAGAAAGGTCAGTAGTTGGCCTAAGGGAACATTGATAACCCTGGCAGGCTTACTAGCCCAACTATGGAAAACCATACACACAGAAATCACAATAGTGTGATTTCTGTGCCGTGATGAGGGTTCGAACTCACGCCCGGGATAATCCTAGACGACTATCGTGGTGCGGTTGACTAAGGCAGCGTCTGGGATTATCCCGGGCATGAGTTCGAACCCTCATCACGGCCTTTGTGGATTTGTTTTATGGAAAACCACTTTCTAAAAGAAATGATCCTCTCCTATTTGACTGTTATTTAGCTCACTCCAAGGAAAGTTAGTTCTATTCCAGCATTTTGAAACAATATATTAGTCCTTTATTTTGAGAGAAGTAAAACAATATGTGGACATAATAATGTTGAGTAAGAAGCATAAAGTTGTATGCTAATAAAGAAGGTTTGTATTGGAGAGAGATACAAGTGGCTGTGGTGGAGCAAGTGACAACCTCAACAGTGCAAAACTCCAGTTTTTTTTTACACATTTCTTTGACCATTCATTTTGACCATTTGATAACAAGTTTTGCTTAATGTGAAAGTCAAGAGCAAGGCATTGCATGTCAGTGAGGTCATTGTGAAAAGTTTATGAATGTGTAGAGCAAGTCAAATAGTGGATCCGTGGGTGTGCAGCTGAAGTCCAGGTTTGTGAAGGGGGAAAGTATTTATGATTTGCAAGGTGGGTTGGCTTTGCTGGAGTGTTATTCTGGGAATGATACCTGGTTGATACCTGGTTCATGGGGTTCTGGGAGTTCTTCTACTCCCCAAGCCCGGCCCGAGGCCAGGCTCGACTTGTGAGAGTTTGGTCCACCAGGCTGTTGCTTGGAGCGGCCCGCAGGCCCACATACCCACCACAGCCAGGTTAGTCCGGCACTCCTTGGAGAAAATGATCTAGTTTTCTCTTGAAGATGTCCACGGTTGTCTCGGCAATATTTCTTATAGTCGCTGGGAGGATGTTGAACAACCGTTGACCTCTGATGTTTATACAGTGTTTGCTGATTGTGCTTATGGGATGATAAGTGGCCTACAATACTACACTAGCAAGTTGCATAAAGCTTTCTCTCTTTTTTTTTTTTTTTTTTTTTTTTTTTTTTTTTTTTTTTTTTTTAGAAATTGTAAGTTAAAGTGCAATTCTTTTCATATTTGAAGCTTCATATTTATATCTACCATTTAAACTAGATTTATTTTTAATTTTAGAATGAAAGCAAATTCTGCACCATTCAATTTGACTCCCTGTAGAAATAAAGAAGCCAGAGCAATTTGTTTTTGTCATGAATTTTATTTGGAAATTCTGAGCTATTAGAAACTGGTTGATTCTTAAGATAAGATTTGTCATGTCCTCTGGAGAAGGATTATGACAGTGCGGCAAGTGACATTCTTGCCCTCAACACCATTAGGAAGTTTTCAAACAGCCCCTACATGGTCGTGAAAGATATTGGTGAAAGGGGTCAAGTGAACTGTCAAACGAGGTCGTTACCCAATTCCCATCTATATGCCCACCAACCTAGTACACCTAACCACCGACTGAGGGCTGTACCTCAGTCTCAGGTCCCCTTAATGTACTGTACACATTTTCCAGATTATGTGGGAAGTCAGCAGTCGGGGATCAAAACTAACTAGACTTGTTCATCTATTGAACCTCAATATGTGCAGGTGGCTTGTGCTAGTCTTATTCAGTATAGGGAATAGGGGATATTATTAGGGGATATTCATCCCCTAATATCTGGATTATAATATTTTAGATCTGTTCTGGATTTTACATGAATTCTAGATGTCTGAAGATTTGGCCATTTTTAACTATAATAAAATTTGAATGAGTTTTCTTATATATCAATTGATAGTGCATGTTTGCACATATGTAGACACAAATGATTTATAAACAATGATTTTGTAAAATACTTATACTGTACTGTGGTCACGGCTGACAGTGTTGGTATGTAAGGAACTGCAGTATGGTAAGTGTTAATCAATTTGCCTTTTCTGTTTTACAAATTGTTGTTATAGTGAAATCAACACCCATTTATTAAGACATAATAAAGTTACTAATGTCCATTAGGCCACTTACTTATGCTATGCATTTATTGTTGTTTTGTGTTCCTAGTAATTGTTGAAGTCCACTGTATATTTTTGTCTGTTATTTTTAGTTATTGCCAAGTCACCCACTGAAGTCTATTTAATTTGTAAACTAAATATGAATTCATTCATAAAATTTAATTTGATACTTAACTCTTTGCAGACTAAATTTCTGTATATGTTACAGATATGAAATTCTCAGAATTGCAGAATTAAATCAAATATGTACCTGCTGGCTAACTTCTAGAGTTTTTAACAATTATTAGTAATAACTGCAGTTCTAAACACCATTCAATAAAAATCTGTCATCATCATAATCACATTTTAAATTTTTTGAGTTTCATGGACAAGCAAAGTAAAAATATGTTTTGCATTTATTGCCTGGTTACTATGGCATATTGCCTAGGAGGAATGTGTGTATTTATCATGACAGATGGTATGGTATTTTTTAAATATTTATAAACAAAGACTTTTTGGGTAAAATGTTGTTCATTTGAACAAAAATTAAGATGAGAATAGCTACCACTTCACATGATTGTGATATGTTCATTAATGATTATTTATTTTACAGCCAATAACTTGAAGTGCCTGCAAAGGGTCAAATGTCATTTTATTTACTGTATCATCAAACGTCATGTTACCTGTTAAATTGTTTATACCTGTGACTTTAAGTGGTTGGCAACTTGTTAAATGTAGCAAAATTCTTTTATGGACTGCCTCTTTGAACTAATTGTTACACTATATGTACCACCTTATAACAGAGGAGCAGCAAGTGAAGCCAAGCTTTCTCCAAGACACAATAGCGCCAAGTGAGTTGGATGCCACCCCCAGTACCTGGCTCTCACTTTCTGCCCTCCTCTCCCTCACGTCTGCTTACCTTCCTCCTTTAAATATGAAATATACCTTAACCCTTACACTGCTCCAGTTATGATCTGTGATTTCCTCGTGAACAAATCCCATACATTTATGGGTTTTCAATACTTTGTTCCCCCTGTACATCTGGATATATGACTTAAATGTCTTAGCAGTTTAAGGGTTAATAATTTTTTTTTAAATCATGTCAATTTCCCGCTGCTGCACATAGGCTCATCTTGATCCTCTATCCAAGCCTAAAACCTACTGTCCACTGTGGTATATCTTTAATGGCATATGCACATCAAACACCTTAGCTTGAAAACTTCTGAGTTCTTGGTGAAAGATAAAACTACCCAATTTCAAGATTTTATTTACCTCCTGACTGTACAGTCCTCTTTAAATGCTAAGTTTTAACCCTTAGAACACTTTAGCTTCTGTAAATATAATTTTAAATTAATTTCAACATTATTAAATAATTCCACCAATTGGTGATATTAGCAGCAGGTTCACTAGTCAGTGATATTGGCACCAGTCTCACAAATTGGTGGTAGTGGCAACAGTCTCACCAGTCAGTGACAGTGGTACAAGGTTCACCAGTCAGTGATAGCAGTGACACGAGGTTCACCAGTAACTGATAGTTGATACAAGGATAGCCAGTCTGTAGTAGTCGACCTGGTGCCACCTCATTGACTGGGCAACAGTTACCGACTGGTGAACCTGGTGCCAAGCAGTGTGTGTGCTTTATATTTATTGAAAGAGACAGGGAATGGGACATAATAAAATGGTAAATAACCCTCTTGCTGACCAGATGGACAATTGTACTGTACATTGATATAACAGAACTTGTGCCCCAGGAACTGTGTTTTAGTGAGGCATTGTTATCTGTTAGGGGGTACTGTACTAGGTGTCTGGGCTCTGGGGAGTGCGGTTGGATAGAGGCTTTATTTGGCAGTCTCTTTTTGATACCAAGGGAGAACTCGTTTACAGATTTGAGCTTACTACTGTATATACAGAATGTGTCTGCTATTGGTCACATTAAGCTGGAATAGGCTTTATTCTAGTGCTACCCTCTAACATTTTTAATGACCCAACAGGGACACTTTAAAAAGTTCCTGGTAACACTGATGCAGAGAATGTCACTCATCAGGCTGTTATGATCCTTAGCCAGCAGTCCCCATGATGAAGTGGTAACACTCTCGCCTGGTGTTTCACGAGCGCTTTGGCCTAGGTTCGTATCCTGGCTGGGGAGGATTGACTTGGCGCCAATCCTTAACTGCAGCCTCTGTTCACCCAGCAGTCAATGGGTACCTGGTTGTTGAACGATTTGGCGGGTCGTATTCCGGGGAAAATTATGATTAAAGACTCTCACGAAACACTGTGCGTGCTAGTGGCTGTGCAAGACTGTAAGAACTCGTGTATATATAAAAAAAAAAAATTATCCAGAGGATACGATGAGTTTTATATAAGGGACAACTAATAGCCATGCTCATGAAGGTGTATTTTATGTCTACTCAAAGATGAATTGTTAAGTGATTATGAGATACAATATAATCTGTACAGTACAGTGAACTCAACACTCGTTACTTGTTTTTTATTTGCTTAAATTTAATTTCATTATGTTTATAGGTGAAGCTTCAAAGGGAATAATCATAAATTGGCTCCCCTTTACTTAAGGTTTACATGATTTATTATTAAATCAAAGTAACCTTCAACACTACTGTATATCATTGTAAACTACTGTATGAGCTCAGTATCCGAAGTCTTCTGAACCAAATATTTAGGTTATCTGGCCAAATTGCATCCAGGTAATTTTCTGCCAAACTTTACCATATCTGGACAGACATCTGGATAACTAGGCGATTTGGCTAGGTAATGCAGACTAGCACAGAGTCTTAAGTCTGGATAATTTTTGCCAATATGTAGTCATGTCTGGACAGAAATCCGGATAACCAGGGATTAGGTTACGTAGATTTTCAAGAACTACACAGTAGTTCAAGATCTACAATATCAAGTAAACGAACTACAACAAGGTAAGCTGACGTTTCTCATTTAAATTATAATTTTGATTTATAGTGTGTATGTGGAAATTAAAGTTGTTGGTTGTGGGACAAAAAATTAAGAATATGGTCAGTTTTGGATTTTCCTGGTGGGATCTCTGCTTATCTGGATGTCTGGCTTACCCAGTAAAGGGGGGGAAAGGGTCTTTCCCATATACTGTAGTCTGGATAAGTGAGCTTAGACATTATATATGACAAAAGTAACCAGTGTAGAGATTTTTTCTTAGTTCAGCTTTTATGTACAGTATATTTAGTGGTGCATTTCCAGTAAAAATAATTCATAGTTCCATTTATTTATTGTAAAAATTGAATATAATTATCACATTGAATGTTTTTGTTTCTTTTGCACTTGTATTTATAATTATTGTTTTCTGAGCAATCCGAGTTTAACCCCATGGTAAAATTCCTGTTTTTGAGTAAGAAGTGTGAAATAGAGTGAGGCAGGGCAACAATGTGGTATCTGTATTACATGGAACAAATAAAGCAGTGCTAGTAGAGTCATAACAGTACAGTACTAGGGAGCACTCTAACATGCCATCCAGTCATGTGTTATGTCTAGAAGTCACTGATTTCAAGACACTCTGAGCCCTTTCAGACCTTCCTTTGTCACTGAGACTTCCAGAGAGCGCACTAGCTAACAACCAGTTGGCCTTTGTGATAACCTAACCTGACCATCACCAGATGGCTGTGCCATATACTGTACACAACAGCATTGTTTGGGGAACATTACTGACTTCTTTTTGTACTGTACTTACCTAATTGTGCTTGCGGGGGTTGAGCTCTGGCTCTCTTTGGTCCCGCCTCTCAACCGTCAATCAACAGGTGTACAGGTTCCTGAGCCTATTGGGCTCTATCATATCTACACTTGAAGCTGTGTATGGAGTCAGCCTCCACCACATCACTTCCTAATGCATTCCATTTGTCTACTACTCTGACATTGAAAAAATTCTTTCTAACATTTCTATGGCTCATTTGGGCACCCAATTTCCACCTGTGTTCCCTAGTGCATGTGCCCCTTGTGTTAAAAAGTCTGTCTTTATCTACCCTATCAATTCCTTTGAGAATCTTGTATGTGGTGATCATGTCCCCTCTAACTCTTCTGTCTCCCAGTGACATGAGGTTTAATTCCCGTAGTCTCTCCTCGTAGCTCATACTTATCAGTTCTGGTACTAGTCTGGTGGCAAACCTTTGAACCTTTTCCAGTTTAGTCTTATGCTTGACTAGATATGGACTCCATGCTGGAGCTGCATACTCCAGGATTGGTCTGACATATGTGGTATATAATGTTCTGAAAGATTCCTTACACAAGTTTCTAAAGGCCGTTCTTATGTTAGCCAACCTGGCATATGCCACTGATGTTATCCTCCTGATATGAGCTTCAGGGGACAGGCCTGGCGTGATATCAACCCCCAGGTCTTTCTCTCTCTCTCTGACTCTTGCAGGATTTCATCTCCCAAATGATACCTTGTATCTGGTCTCCTGCTCCCTACACCTATCTTCATTACATTATATTTGCTTCGGTTAAACTCTAACAACCATTTGTTCGACCATTCCTGCAGGTTGTCCAGGTTTTTTTGAAGCCTCCAGCTGTCCTCCTCTGTCTTAATCCTTCTCATAATTTTGGTGTCGTCAGCAAACATTGAGAGGAATGAGTCTCTACCCTCTGGGAGATCATTTACGTATATCAGAAACAGGATAGGTACAGAGCCCTATGGGACTCAACTGGTGACTTCACGCCAATCTGAGCTCTCACCCCTCACTGTAACTCTCTGCTTCCTATTGCTTAGGTACTCCCTTATCCACTGGAGTGCCCTACCAGTTACTCCTGCCTGTTGTGTGTGTGTGTGTGTGTGTGTGTGTGTGTGTGTGTGTGTGTGTGTGTGTGTGTGTGTGTGTGTGTGTGTGTGTGTGTGTGTGTGTGTGTGTGTGTACTCGTCTAATTGTACTCGCCTAGTTGTGCTTGCAGGGGTTGAGCTCTAGTTCTTTGGTCCCGCTTCTCAACTGTCAATCAACTGGTGTACAGATTCCTGAGCCTACTGAGCTCTATCATATCTACACTTGATGCTGTGTATGTGTGTGTGTGTGTGTGTGTGTGTGTGTGTGTAATTTCCTAAGTGTAGTTACAGGATGAGAGCTACATCCGTGGTGTCCTGTCCACCCAGTACAGTACTTTGTCATATAACGCTTTGAAGCTACTGACGGTTTTGGCCTCCACCACCTTCTCACTTAACTTGTTCCAACCGTCTACCACTCTTTTTGCGAAAGGGAATTATCTTATATTTCTTCGGCATCTTTGTTTAGTTAGTATAAATCTATGACCTCTTGATCTTGAAGTTCCAGATCTCGGGAAATCTTCCCTATCGATTTTATCAATTCCTGTTACTATTTTGTACGTAGTGATCATATCACCTTTGTTTCTTCTGTCTTCTAGTTTTGGCATATTTAATGCCTCTAATCTCTCCTTGTTGCTCTTGCCCTTCAGTTCTGGGAGCCACTTAGTAGCATGTCTTTGCACTTTTTCCAGTTTGTTGATGTGCTTCTTAAGATATGGGCACCACACAGCTGTTGCATATTCTAGCTTTTGTGTGTGTGTGTGTGTGTGTGTGTGTGTGTGTGTGTGTGTGTCAATTTGGTGGGAGAGGACCAAAACTCGGTTAAGTAACTCGTTTCATTCCGAGAAGAGCTGGAAGAGGTTAATGAATATATAAATCGTGCCTTATTAACACTTTCGCGCTCTCGGCGCTCAAAAAAAAAAATACCCCAGATGCTTTCGGCACTTCGCGCGCCTATGCGGTAAAACCGAAAAAGTGTACACTCTTTTGACTGTCCTGACAATAATTGAAGGCGCACGTATTTAAATTTGGTATCACTGTGTTCGCAATGAAATTGTCTATAAGATCATACGTATAAAATGCCGCCCAAGCATAAGGAGTATCAACACCAAATAAAAAACTATGCAGATCACTCGCCGAGAGCGCCAAACAGCAACAAAATGTTTCCACTCTCTTAATGGTTGCGAAGCCTACAGTTGTCCTACATCGCTAATTTTGGTATCATTGGAATCGCAATAAAATTCTCTACACGGACATATGCATATGAATGTTTAATATAGGTAATTGCCCACCCGCAAGAGTGTGTGAAGTGGAGAGTAGTTAGCCGCGAGCGCACTGGCGAAAACACAGGGGGGGAAATCATGCTTGGAAAGTTTATACGTTTCCTGACCCTACTTTTCTATGTACGTATTTCTTTTTTATACCAATGTGTTCGCAATAAAATTTTCTATAAGATGAACTGTATAACATTTGTACAAAGCATGTGTAAGAGAAGCGCCAAATATAGAACCACGTCGCTCAGTCTGCGTTCGCGGCAGAAACGAACGCATTGTTTTCGTTCGTTTGATGTTTGGCATGTTTATACTTGTTGAAACATTTTATAATTTGTATGACAGTGATCACAGTAAAATTCCCTACACAGACATATACATAACACATACAAATATTTCCCACGTGTTGGATATATCAACGGCTAAATGGAACCCACTGCCACACGCTCGCCACACCCCCAAGCATACTTTGTGTATTTTTTTTTTTACTCATAGAAGTTTATGTGATATAATATTCATTCAGGTACCAAAAAATTCGCAAATAAATTCTCTACAAAACAAAAGTATCCCCATCCATTTCGGTTAAAAAATGGAATTTATAGAAATATTTTTTCGATTGACGAGAAAAGTAGGCAGTTATGCGGAATCGTAAGAAAAACCAGTGACGAGTTATCTCTAATCGAAAGCGTGAAAGTGTTAAGGTCATGTAAGTGTGATGATGATCTATACTCGCTAGTGCTATTAGGACACTGCAGGAACAGCTTGTAAAGTTTACTGTGTGCAGTTTACAATTCCTGCTGAAACACTGAAATCTTATCTTGATGAGCAACCACATAACTGATTCTTCAGGAAGCTTTTCATATACTCAAAACCTATTATATGCAATACTGAACATGTGCACACAACTCACCAATTCTGAGAGTTGATCAGTTCATAATTTATAGGCTATCTACCACAGAATTGATGCTGCCTTTTTCATGTATAGTATTATATGCCTCATTATATAATATTGATCAGTATTAAATTATAATTGTTTTGCCAGGTTACATGTGCATGTAGACCGTGCCCATTACATTTGTACGAGCTGTATGCCTATTTTGGGGAAAGCCCCCCAGTGGCTCCTTATCATTTGTAACTTCCTGAGATTATACCATGATAAAAAACACATCTTTCATGGAAGATGTGTTTGACTTTCCGGGTACCAGAGCCAGAAACTGTCTTCCTGACACAGGCACAGGGAGTGAGTGGCATCGCACCACCCCACTGGGAAAGCATCCAGAAAATCGTGAAACTTAGCAACTAACCAGTGAGTTCACAGAAAATGAAGCCTAAAAGCTGGCAAACATTGTTACTAACAATACGTATGGAACAAAGGATTTACTCGAACTTGCTCAAAACTCATTAGTAGCAATCACCACCACACAGAGGACAGCACATTCTTGCAGCTGGCTACCCTGGTCAGTTTTGTTGCTGATGTTATGGTGGATGTTTTTACCAGTAGAGTTCTGGTCCCCCAATTGTGGGCAGCCTCGCTGCTTCATGCTAAGTGCTGGCCATCCTTGGACTTTGTTTATCATGCACAGACCATTTGCTTGTTACAGTATTATTGCCTTTATTTTATTATTAGCTTCGCATGCATGTTTTGTCTCCAGCTTGTTGTGTGAGCTTCCCTGGGTACCTGCTAGCACTGATCCTTGCACAGAGAAGAATCATCTCTGATGTGTGTTTGGGAGTTTGCCTGATAGGTAAGATCACCAAGGTGGAGAGCCTTGGTGGAGAATGTTTTATCACCTCTGACAACCTTATGCTTCTCCTTAGCCATTCTGGTCTCTTGACCGTGTTTTTGGTCTCTCGACCTTGTTTTGGTCTCTCTCTCCTCACCTTGGATTACAGTTTTTCCTTTGGTTTGTGATATCTTTCTCAAGGAAAATTCTTTGGAGCAGAACAGGGTTTGAATCAGCATCCTGAGTAACCCCAGATGCACAACTTAACCCATGGATATGTTCAAGAGTATTTAACCTGGAGCCTAGTCTCCTGACTCTTAGTCTGGAGACTAGGCTCCAACGATTTTCTTAAATATATCACGTTATTGTGATTTCCATTTGTACAGTATATCTTTCTTGAAGACTGCTTTTGTTGGTTCTCACCTTTGGCTATAGGGTTAGGGAGCTTCAGGCTCTTCTCTGGGGGCTGGGGTTATGTTCTTTTGGCTCTGGTGGTTGGCTTGTTCATTTGCAGCCTCCTCCTTTTTTGGTGAAGAATGAGTCAGCTGGCTTCTGGATGCATCCTTTGTTTATTGATGGTTGGTTGGACTGAAGGTGCATCATTTGTTGTTTGGTGGCAGCGCTTCACTGTTACCTGTGTTCTACCAATTTTGCCTTGGTGAACACCTTGTTGGTTGATCCCATTTCCTTGGTCCCCTTTTCCAAGGCTGCCTTTCTCAGGCTGTCTGCAGTGTCATTAATCAAATCTAGCCAACCTAAGGTGTGCCTGTGGGCCTTTGATGTTTACAAGTAGTGGCCTTGGTTGTGATTTTCTCTAACATGTCCTAGGCAGATATTTGGACTCATAATTTTGGCAGTCTAACAGGGTCCTGGCAGCCCAGTATTTGCTCATGGTGCCTGATCCCATATGGTATTGTTGCTTTGGGCCATACCCCCCCAACTTAGTTTCTCTTCTTCCTATACATGCTGTCTCCCTTCTGTGGACAACCCCATTCACATTTTTTATGGGTAATTAGCTTCTGGGAACCACTGGGGGCTATGCCCCAGAAACCCAGCATTGAATGTAATGAACCCCTCTTTCTGGTATAGCCCTGGTATGGTTTCTTAGTGGCTCCCTGATTTCCTCCCTTCCTTCCAGGTTTGTTGGTTTGTCGGTGAGTTGTTCATCAGCTCCAGAACTGTCCAGAGGAGCCAGCTGCGGGCAAGGTTCGGGCCACCTGGTAGTGGTGATTGGCACTAGTGAGTTTCGAGCTAGTTTGAATGTATTCCTTGTTCTGTGTGAATCATTTGCAGACTTGTTTGCTGGTTTTTAAGGTTTTGTTTTCTGTGAACCCTGCAGTTGTTTATAAAAATTTTGCTGACTTTCTGGATGTTTTCCAGTGGGGTGGCAAATTGTCATTCACTTCCTGCATCTCTGTGAGGGGGAGGGGGGGCAGTTTCAGGCTCTGGTCCCCGATAGGCCAAACAACTTCTGCATCTGATATGACGTTCTACCATGGAGCAATCTCAGCCAGATAACTTCATGGAGCCAGTGGGGCTCTTCTTGATATAAGGAGTTTCATTACATTCAGTGTTGGGTTTTTATGAGGCAACCTTATGTGTTTTGACAATTGATACTAATAGTGTGTTTTGATAGAGGATAGAAATTGTTCTGTAACTACTGATCCTTTCACTTGTCGTACAACACATGCTATCCTCCTGCTGATATTTTCTGGTTGTCCTGTACATAGTTTACCTGTTTATAGCAATGCATTCCATTATTGCACAGTTTTAGATGCAAATAAACTCTCAGAATCAACACCAATTAATCCATTTCTAAAACATGTTCTATATTCAGCTCTATACTTAGGAATTGAGCAGTTTTTATAGTATCAGTTTCTTCAGCAAGAATTTTGTTATTTAACTTGAGTATAGTTAAATGAACCTGTTTACATTATTCTGTACAGTAGTATTATGTACATAATAATTATGTATATAATAGAGAAACTAACTCTTCAAGGATATTAATAATTAGTTAGGTATGGTATCTCATTGCTATAACATACAGGCAGCCCTCTGCTTTTGCTGTATAGAATGTGGATTCAGTGGAATGTGAATAGGTACTTTAATACCAAGTTTTCAAGTGTGTGTCTGAATTTTGACATGTAGATTTCGTGTAGATTATCAGATGATCTTCTGGTCTACCACATTCTAGGTACAATACCAATATTGTGTTGGGCCTCCTCACTTCAGAGTTCATGTTTAGCAAATTTGTTGAAATTATATTCCTGTATATATGTGCATCCCAAGTGCTCTGCATTTAATTATTTACCATTTTTATGGCTGGATGTGGGAATGATCATTCAGTTTAATTAATGTTCTAATAGATGTTTTGTTCAGTAAATACAGTAGTGTTTTAAAGTGGACTTTTGGAGGATTTTGTAACGTTATCTTATTTTATCTGTATTCAGGTACCATTAGGTTTGATTTATACTGCTTTTGCTTTACCTGGATTATACAGGAACATAATCATTATACAAACTGAGGCCTGCCAATAAGGGTGGGGGAAACCATTTAAACATTCTATACATGACGCCTGTACATTCATTATATGTAATAAGTACAGTACAGTATTGTAATTAAAAATTTTGCTCAATAGATCTAGTAAAATTATTCTTAGTAAGAAACGTTTTAATTTTTCTCAATTTATTTGCCTCCTTTTAATAATTTAATGTTTTGGAGCATCTTAGAAAGTTTTTGTGATCCAAAAGTAACAGTTTGGGCTTTAATTTAACCCTTTGGTTGTACTAACATTGTGGCTTTTCTATCTACCTTCCTGCCATGACCCACCAGCCCCTGCCCACTACCTCTACCTGTTACACGCTCAACGTAAGTAGTGCGTACTGCTTCCACACCAATACTTTCATGGATACTTAGTGGATAGGACTCCCTGATCATTACTTTAGTGGATACATAGTGGTTAGGGCTCCCATATTATTACTTTAGTGGATACAGAGGGGATAGATTACACACAGAAATCACAATAGCGGGATGTATCAAATGAACAAATCTACAAGGGCCGAATCAACTGATCTACGGCATGGTCAAAAGATCATGTCGTAGCTCAGTCGATTAAGGCAGCATCAGGGATACTCTCGGACGTAGGTCCAAATCCTCATCACGGCCCTAGTAGATTTGTTGATTTAAAGTGGATAAATCTTATCCACTTATCAATATTTTCCCTTATCAAGATCTCCCTTATCAAGATTTTCATGGATAAGTAGTGGAAAGATGCCACTAGATCAATATTTTCATGAAGTAAAACTGCCAGATAATATTTTCACTGAAAATTTAATACCGTAATATGGTAGAATTTATACAGCAGTGCATGGTAGTTGTACTAGTATTGTATTATGAAGTATTTTAGATAATGTCAGGTGTGCAAAGGCTGCATTATGGGTGAATGGTAATGTACAACAGTGAAACTGATTTTGGTTCTTATCTTTAAATAAAAGAGAGAGAGAGAGAGAGAGATACTTGTATAGAATGACGGCCTTAATAAATTTCTTAAAATGTATATACCTGTACAATACAGTACAGTATTGATAATGATATAGATTATGAATTGATGGAAATTGACACCATGAAGTATGATTCTGAAAAATTTATTGACAATTTATTATTGTTTGAATCTATCTTAAACTCGTAATGCTTTCTTATATGATGCTGAATAATTACAGTATTGTTAATAGGCTTGTTTTACTGATAGACAAATGGTCTTTCTTAGCAATTAGACACAGCTTGCAGTGCTGAAGAATATATGGCACTGCTCGATAAATACTAAACTGACCGAGTGATTCACTGTGGAGCATTGTTTAATGGTGTGAAGTTATAATTGTTATCTTTGTTTTTGTTTTGTGTGTGGCTGCCTTCATGTGTCAATAGTTTCTTCAAATTGTCTTGAAAAAAGGTCAGTTTCTTAGGTGATGTGATGAAGTATTTTAATAAAAAGCACAGACATTGTTGGATGAAGGTTGATTATTATAATGTTGGAACTAAGGAACCAGCCTAGAAATAAGCTATTTGCTCAAATTGAACTAATATCATTAATTACAATATGTAAAGTAAGCCACTGGAAGTGTAGATATTAGTGAGGTACGAACCTAGGTATTGTTAGATACCTGTACTGGTACTGTTACCTTTGATAGCAATTGTAATAGGTAAGCTCTCTGCTCAGCCCCACACACAGTTCCATTTTGTGTTGCTATTCACATCTAGTACCTGTACATCCCATTTGGTTAACACCCTGAAATTTATGTTTATAGTTTGAATAATGTAGTTGTATCAGATTTTAAATTCATCTGTTAAAATTTCATGAATTTATAATATGCAGCTTGTACTTGTGTACTTTTCATTCATGTAATGTATTTGTCAGCCAAAAAAAAAAAATGAAAAAAGATATATAGTAGAAATTCCCTGTTCCTTTTGTAGACAAATTTATCTAGTCATATTTTTTTACATTTATCTAACAGCAAAATATTTAAACTTTGAATTTATATTTTGTACTTTGATAGTGAGTGCTATAAATTAAGTATATATCTTAATGTAACAAATACTGTGCTTGGTTTTCCTTCCTCTTTCTCCTTTCATTCTTGTCTTCCATTAACCTTCACTGCCAATCTTCTGCCTTGGATGTTGTTGCACGGTGAGTTTCGCATCGTATTTTATGTGGAAGTTTATATGGGATTGTGTATAGTGACTATCAGCAGCCCTTCAGTATTTGTAGATAACTGTATGTAGTATTCGTTGCTTGTTGCATGAGTAGGTTAACTTTCTATTATTCATGGATTTTTTTCAGAATAGCAAAGCAAAATTATCAATTTATGCATAGGTGTATTTAGGACTTTAATGTTAGAGGTTCATATAAACTATCTTGATTGCCTCGCAGGCAATAGTAACAATCGACAAGTATTTGAGCTATTTCACTTGGATGATCCCTAAGGCAAGATCAATGATGGTCTCACTGAAGAGGATCATTCTGCAGGAATACAGAGGTCTGTCTTTTCAAATGTCCTTGTCGTGTCATAATGGTGCTGTGGAAGAACTGGAGAGAAGCCTGGTGTACACCAGTGACCCCATAAAGTTATCATAGACATCAGAGCCTTAAGAAACCCTCCTTGGTAACACAGGAACAACCATGTAGCACTCGCAAACAGTTACAGTGACATTTAGTGACAACTCAGTGACAGTTTTCAGCTGTCACTGTGATGTGACAAGTTTTGAATTGTCACATCTTCTTGGCTGCTGCCCCTGACTTCCACCAGACGACAGCACCCATGGAGACATTTGATCTGCTTTGAGTGGGTTCGATATTAGATTCAGCTAAGTAGGTCTTCCCCCCCCTTTTTTTTTATGACTGTGTATTGTGGGTTCATGCTTTGTACTTGCTAAGGTAGTATGTTTATTATTTGGAACATCTAACAAGTGTGACAAATCTTGAGTGTGACATGTTTTCAACATTCTCTTTCCTGGTGCCATTTGTCCAAACCAACAGCCTTCAGTGTTACTTTTTCTGTGGTTATTTGGTGACCTTCACTGTGGTCAAATTCAGAGTTTTGTCCACCCCCTTAGTGTTTTGCTTTATTTACCTACACTTAGAACTAGGACAAAGAGGCTCATTTGAGTGTTTGCATGGTTTACAGCTACCTACATGGCTGGTAGGTGGCTGCTGTTATGTTGTTGGCTTGTGACATCTTAGTTGCCAAAGCCGTGCGTTGCTAAAACATTTCTCCTGCTGAGAAATGTTTTGGCAACACCCAAGTTGCCAAACAAATATCTGAAATGTCCTAACTAGATACTTTTCTGCTACCCACCACCACCAGGTGGCAATCTGTACAACACAGTCCCAGTGATGTAAGCTATGGTGTTCACACTCTTGCTTGGCACACATTGGAGGTTTATTGCTCCTGCAAATAGAATTCCTAATCAAAGAGTAGTTGGGTAACGATTTGTTAGATATAAGATCAGTACACATGAGCTGTATGTGAGATCATGTTGATAAGATTGTATAATAAACTGTTTTCTCTGGCTGCCTTTGTCCATCTTAGCTTTCATTTTAGAATGCTGCTAGCAAATGCCTTTAACCACCAAAGTTATCTTTTGAGGCTTTTGTGTGCCTCCTTTGAGAAAGATTTGTTTTGTGTCAATCCTTTCTGGGTAATTTTTTGGAATTATGGGTATGCATGCTGGTGTTGTCATAGTTTGTTTTAACAAACTAGGACCAGTGCCACTCGTCTAATGTTTTGCATGAGAGACGAATTATTTATTTTCTCTCTCATCAGATGGCTTCTCCCATTGTATCATCCCGAGTGACTGTACCAGATTTGTGCGTTGAGGGCACTTATGTTCATGTAGAGATTACTCTTCTTCTTTTTTTTGTTGACTTTCTCACTTTTTCCATTTGAATAGTCTTGCATTTGAGTCCTTTAGTTTGTGAATTTTATCTTGGGCAGTTGTATTGTCTCATGATTTAGTTCACTTTAGCTTTTGTTTCACAGTTCATTTTCTTGGCTTTGCTACCTTACCAGGACCCCCAAGTTGTTCAAGTTGCACTGGTAGTAGTGGGAGGGAAAGATAAGTATCTAATTCAGTAAAATTTCTGGTTGCAATTCTTATACCATGTCGTAGCTCAGTTGATTAAGGCAGCGTCTGGGATGCTCTTGGACGTAGGTTCGAATCCTCATCACGGCCCTTGTGGATTTGTTTATCTACCTAGGTATTTTTCAGTCTTGTTTGCCAGCATTTCTCTGATGGGGGTTTTGTAAATCTTCAAGTCTGTTGTATGCAGTTAACTTCAATAGTGGGTTAATTTATGATTGTCTCATGCTACCCCTGCTGCTTCACAGAGGGGACAAAATGGTTTAAAAATATGCTTGTCCTCGGTGGGCAGAGAGAAGTCATGAGGGAATGCCTGAGAAGGCAGATTTACAGTGTTCTCAGGGAAGCTATATGGGGTGCCATCCAGAAAGGGGACATTTCATTATACTCAAGACTCTGATTAATTAAGTTTGGTATTTCAGATTAATTGCCTGCACTAGCTTTTAGTGAGCATGTTACGGTGATATAATGAGGAACTGATTGGTACTGATATAGGAGAAGTGGGGTAGTTGACAGTAATATAAGCATTTACCCAAGTTCTGATGTGGAATTATATTAGTTAATTGAGGCTCTTAGCTTCTTTATAAAGGCTAAACACAGAATTCAGATATCCAGTATATTCATTATTATTACCCTGTTCCCGACTTCAATAGAGTAGAGCATCATCAGCCCAGGAGGATAGGGGAGACGTACAAGAAAGGAAGGCTAAAGAAATGAAAATGACACCTATTTATGTAGATTTGTAAATTTAACTATTATATTGACTTCTTTCGATTAAATTTGACATAGTAAATTTGTTGAAATAAAGTGGTACTGTATTTGATTTGCTTGCACTCACTGAGAGCTGTTAATATTTGTCGAAAGTAGTCATTCATGTTACAGATAAAATATCAATGGGTCTGAACTCCCTGGAAATTGTATTTAATCTAACAGCATTTACTCCTTAATGTAATGATATTTCTTATTGGGATAAAATTTAGTTAAACTGATATGGCCAAAGAACTAAAGACAGTTCCTGAGCCAGTTTAAACTGTTATGGCCAGATAATACTGGGCAGTTCCTCCTCCAGTTCTCTAAAAGCTTAAAAAATAATCTTTAAAAGTTGAAGTGATTCAGCAGTACTGTAGATGGAAAAATTGGATAAACCCATTTTAAAAGTACAGTAGTGGTCTTTTCTGGGAGGTGTTGCTCTATAGCTTCTTGAGCTATAGCACTGGGGCTGCCAAGCCTTAGGGAATTGCACAAGGATCCAGAGGTTTGCTCGATTCTACTGGAAGGTCATGACCAGAATCTGGCTCTCAGGCAAGTGGAGCTTAAGCATTAGAGATTAATTCAAAATCAAAAGCAACCACCAAAGTATAAATGAATCAAATGAGCAACTGCTCATTTTGAAATGAGCAGTTGAAAGGAAATTAAAAACCCAACTCTGAGGAAAACAAGGCAAACAATTGTTGCTGTGTAATAAACAGTCCAGCCATAACACGCCTGTCTGTCACCAGATGTCAGGCCAAGTCAACCAGGGTAACCACCAGCCAGTTACTCATTCACATCCCTAGTTCATCTAGTGTCGCACCTCTCTTAGACTACATTCAGCTTTCCACTAAGACGAGTGTCACTGGCTATTCTTGGAACACTTCAATATTTTTGGGGCCATTGCATTGTTTTGTTTCATTTCCTGCTTCATGTTTGTGTTGAACCTGGCTCCCAGAATTTTCACCAGACTTACTCAAGTGGTTATTAGGCATCTTCCCTCTCTGCCACATTCAACTGTGTTCATTTGGGTCCTTGAACACTTTAATGGGCAGCTTGAACTTTACCTTCATGTTTACCCACTGGGGTGTGTCTGTCTTCAAAGGTGCTGTACCAATGAACAAATCCACAAGGGCCGTGACGAGGATTCGAACCTACGTCCGGGAGCATCCCAGACGCCGCCTTAATCGACTGAGCTATGACATGGTAAAAGAGTTGAAACCGAAGCTCTACTGAACTTACTTTCAGTAAAACTTCGGTTTCAACTTTTTTACCATGTCGTAGCCGAGTCGATTAAGGTAGCGTCTGGGATGCTTCCGGACATAGGATCGAATCCTCGTCATGGCCCTTGTGAATGTGTTTATTTGATGCATCACGCTATTGTGATTTCCGTGTGTAGTGCTGTACCATGTTTTCCAGAGAGCATCCTTTTGTCACAATCAGTCTCATGCGATGCATGACACGCCTTGCTTGTAAAAGATTTTGATTCATCATTTTACCCTTTGGCGTTTTGGGGTTCAGTTCCATGGTAGATTTCTCCTCCGTTGATTGATCTGTTCACAGATGCATCAGAACTCAAATGGGGATTCATTTTTCAGAATTCTGTGGCCATTAGGCATCCTCTTCCTGGACTGGGGTCATGGTCTTATCAGGATGGTTTCAGTGTTCTCCATCAATATCTGTGTGGTGTTTTAGTCCTTGTTTTACTGTCACCTGTATTGGAGGTTGAGTAATAAGCCTATTGGCACACGCTAGAAAATGAAAAGATGACGACAACAACAACTATTAGTTCTGTTTGTGTAGAAGAAGGCTGTCTGGCATGAACCCTGGGTGATGTAGCCTGCGATAATTCAAGTGAATTATAGCAGGGGGGCCATCACCTTGTGTCAACAACTGGCTTGCCTATTTTCAAGACACTGCTTGAAAGCAAATCTCATTTGCTTGAAAGCAGTGTCTTGTTTTGATGTACACATTCTCTTTGGTGGGTTTGCTCTTCATTTTAGGTTGATCTCTGATCCCCAATCTCCCCTAACATGAAAGAGAGAGAGCGAACCAGAACCTGGTCATGGCTTGAGTGGGTCTCAGAATCCTGGTTTGATATACTAAGGCTTAGCAACCCCCTTGCTATAACTTGGGAAGCTACTGAGTCACTCACCAGGACGAGATGTTTCATTATATTCAGTGCTTTATTTTTATTTACTACTACAGGATTTACTAAAACAACTTATTGAAGTTATTTCCCATTCCATTGAAGCCAATTTGCATGTTATTAGAGCACATTGATACAGTATCTATTATATATTTATAAGTATTCTGTAAGGCTTCTGCGCTGAGTGACCACTCTAAACTGCCACTTATATTTGCTTAAATAAATATTAATTTTGTGATATATAATTAATATTCTTAGTATAACTTTGGTACACATTAATGTCTGTTAGTTGTTCAAAATTATTTTATATTTCATGTAATTAGCAATGAACAGCATTTGTTTGTATTTACCAGGGCTGCTCGCAGTACCGGCCAATGTCGGTGGTGATGGAGGGTCCACAAGATCGTCTCTCAGTGATGCTTCAGCCATTAGTGGTTCTTCCACACGGACATATGTTAATGAGCTTCCACACTCATTATTGAGACCAGTGAAAATGGTGTCTTTAAGTGAGTATTTGGTTAACTTATTGGGTATCCAGAACAGGTGTTTGTACTGACATTAATAAGGTTATTTGTTTATTTGCACAGGGAAGAATTGTTTGGAGTTATTTTAAATACATTTGTGTTGGGGGCTGTTGAATATGATGATGGTAAAATAGACTTACAGGAGATATTTTTGCATGGTCCTTGTATCCTTGTTTCAATGGGAAACTATATTTTGTGATTTTTCATTACTAAGTATTATGTTATAATTATATCATCTTTCCACAGACATTACCTGATTCCTTTGGCACTACAGCAAAAGAGCAAGTGGAGGAAGAAAGGCTTAAAACTTCACATCTTCGGAGAACACACTTTTGTCGCCAAACACATGTCCAGGTACTTGAAGTTTTATTATGGTATACCTGTTGTAACCATTACTGCAGTGGTGTTTTAGAGTTTTGAATTTAAATTGTTCAAAATTTTATTAATCCATATTTAAAGTATTTTCCATATATCCACACCATTTTCAGAGCCAAGGCCCATTGGTGGCTCCCCTTGAACCAATGGTCTATATGGGCCCATAGACACACGTTCTGCCGGTCAAACTGTCATTTGTTCACCCATCATGACCAGTAACTTTTCAAATAGTCGGGGTCACATTGTTGGAAAGAGTAGACCATAACCAATCTGATTCGAGCTACCACAGAGATCAACTCACTATTACTCAATCGCTCTCCCGTATCCATGTTTGATTCCACATGTTGGGTATAGTACTTGTTTCAATAGTTCACCTTCCTATGATTTTGTCATGGGCACAGCCCCATGTGCCCATTTGAAAAAAAAATAGATGCCTTGCTTTATTTTTAAATTAAATTCTGTTTAATATTTTGCAGATGTTTATGCTGCTTGTTTTTTCCCTTTCCCCTTCCCTTTATATGGCAGGAGTTTGTTGTTTTGGTTCAAACCTTGTGTATGTTATCAAATTCCTTAAAAAAATAGGATTATAATCCTGTTGCTCATTTTTTTTATATAGAGTATTAACAAGCTGGTCTCTCAGTACTGGCTCGAGTTAGATTAGTCATGGTTTTCCTTCATTGGCTGTGTGAGCAGCTACTTAAATATTTAGTGGTTATGGTTGATGAATAAGACATTAGAGCTTTACAGGCAGAAAGTGCATATGTAGACTCGTGTATGTCACGTGTTTAAGGAAGCAACCAAGAGATTGGCTCAGAAAGAGTTTCACTACAGCCAAACCATATTTTGTGTGTTATAGTAGGTGTTTAGTACATTGTAAATATGCAATGTAATATGCAAAAAAAAAAAGATTTAAAATACAGTTTCCTCCCTAACGAAGTAAAGAAGTTGGAAGCATTATGGTATTCAAAAGTAATGTTAAAAACACTGTTTTTGTAGTACTGTCTACTATCACTTCCTCAGTAGTATATAAACTTCCTCTTGTGGTAATTTATCTATTATATTACCAAAACTACTTGCTCTATCATCAATATCAATTTTAATTGCCTCCTTTTCCTAGTACTAATTTCATTCTCTTCATATCAAAATTTAAATGCACTGCAAACTTTGCCTTTATCACTTAATTATAAATATCCAATGTATAGGCCGTAATATGATCCTAGTGTAGGTTTACATTAGGCTGTAAATCCACAGTAGGATTATATTACAGCCTAGGTGTAAACCTACAGTAGAATCCTATTACAGCCTAGTGTAAACCCACAGTAAGATCATACTACAGCCTAGGTATATATCCTACTGTAGGTTTACACTAGACAGTAATATGATCCTACTGTAGGTTTACACTAGGCTGTAATATGATCCTACTGTGGGTTTACACCAAGGCTGTAATGTGTTCCTACTGTGAGTTTACACCTAGGCTGTAATATCTTACCGCAGGTTTATATCTAGGTGCAGTGAAAGCTTGTGTGCGTTCTTGCAAATGAAGACGACTATGACTGATTCTTAATGATATTAATAGCGATCTTTCCTATATGCTCAGTTCAACGCCTTGTGAAGTGTGTCAGAAGACATTAGGAAGAAGATTTGGCAAACAAGGTTATGTGTGTCGTGACTGCGGCTTCAAGTGTCATAAGCCGTGTCATGTTAAGACAGAAGCGGTTTGTCCCAACTCGACTGTCAACACAATGGACCTGTAAGTTATTTTCTTGCTCTTTTTCCCCCCATACTTTTAGCTTACAGCTTTATGAATTATATAATTATTGCTTAACCCTGGTGATATGCATTAGTGCTGTGTGATGATTGGTGACATGTTCTAGTGCTACATGATGATTGGTGACATGCACTAGTGCTACATGATGATTGGTGACATGTTCTAGTGCTACATGATGATTGGTGACATGCACTAGTGCTACATGATGATTGGTGACATGTTCTAGTGCTACATGATGATTGGTGACATGTTTCTAGTGCTATGGTGACATGTTCTAGTGCTACATGATGATTTGTGACATGCACTTGTGCTACGTGATGATTGGTGACATGTTCTAGTGCTACATGATGATTGGTGACATGCACTAGTGCTATATGATGATTGGTGACATGCACTAGTGCTACGTGATGATTGGTGACATGCACTAGTGCTACATGATGATTGGTGACATGTTCTAGTGCTACATGATGATTGGTGACATGTACTTGTGCTACATGATGATTGGTGACATGCACTAGTGCTATGTAATGATTGATGACATGTACTAGTGCTACATGATGATTGGTGACATGCACTAGTGCTACATGATGATTGGTGACATGTTCTAGTGCTACATGATGATTGGTGACATGTACTTGTGCTACATGATGATTGGTGACATGCACTAGTGCTACATGATGATTGGTGACATGCACTTGTGCTACGTGATGATTGGTGACATGCACTTGTGCTACGTGATGATTGGTGACATGCACTAGTGCTACATGATGATTGGTGACATGCACTAGTGCTACGTGATGATTGGTGACATGCACTAGTGCTACATGATGATTGGTGACATGCACTAGTGCTACATGATGATTGGTGACATGCACTAGTGCTACGTGATGATTGGTGACATGCACTAGTGCTACATGATGATTGGTGACATGCACTAGTGCTACGTGATGATTGGTGACATGCACTAGTGCTACATGATGATTGGTGACATGCACTTGTGCTATGTGATGATTGGTGACATACACTAGTGCTACATGATGATTGGTGACATGTTCTAGTGCTACATGATGATTGGTGACATGCACTAGTGCTACATGATGATTGGTGACATGCACTAGTTTCCAAACCTCCCTGCAGTTTACAAAATATATCAAACATCCCAATTTCGATGTCTGAGCCATATTTTGGAGAGAAATTCTGGCTCTATGCACGTATTCGCAGTTTGAAATTACGACTTATTATACCCAACATATGCCAAGTACTGAAAGCGGCAATGAGTCACATTTTGCACAAACTCCCCTGCAGTTTTCGAAATATCCAAAATATCCCAATTTCTAGGCCTGAGCAATATTTTGGAGCCAATTTCTGGCTCTCTGCACATATTCGCAGTTTGAAATTACGAATTTTTATACCCAACATATGCCAAGTACTGATAGTGGCAGAGAGTCACATTTTGTACAAACTCCACTGAAGTTTTTCAAATATCCTAAACATCCCAATTTCGAGGCCTGAGCCATATTTTGAAGCCAAATTCTGGCTCTATGCACGTATTCGCAGTTTGAAATTACGACATTTTATACGGAACATATGCCAAGTAATGAAAGCGGGCGTTTGGTTAAATTTGTCCCAAAGCTCCCTGCAGTTTTCAAAATATCACAAATATCCCAATTTCGAAGCCTGAGCCATATTTTGGAGCAAAATTCTGGCTCTATGCACGTATTCGCAGTTGATATTACGACTTTTTTACGAAACATATGCAAAGTAATGAAAGCGGCGTTTGGTCATATTTGTCCCCAAAGCCCCCCGCAGTTTTCAAATATCCCAAACATCCCAATTTCGAGTCCTGAGCCATATTTTGGAGACAAATTCTGGTTCTCTGCACGTATTCCCAGTTTGATATTACGAATTTTTATACCCAACATATGCCAAGTACTGATAGCGGCAGTGAGTCACATTTTGCACAAACTCCCCTGCAGTTTTCAAAATATCCCAAACATCCCAATTACGAGGCCTGAGCCATATTTTGGAGCCAAATTCTGGCTCTATGCACATATTCGCAATACGAAATTACGACTTTTTATACCCAACATATGCCAAGTACTGAAAACGGCAGTGAGTAACATTTTGCACAAACTCCCCTGCAGTTTTCGAAATATCCAAATATCCCAATTTCGAGGCCTGAGCTATATTTTGGAGCCAAATTCTGGCTTTCTGCACGTATTCGCAGTTTGAAATTGCGAATTTTTTATACCCAACATATGCCAAGTACTGAAAGCGGCGTTTGGTTACATTTGTCCCAAACCTACCTGCAGTTTTCAAATATCACAAATATCCCAATTTCGAGGCCTGAGCCATATTTTGGAGCAAAATTCTAGCTCAATGCACGTATTCGCAGTTTGATATTACGACTTTTTATACGAAACCTATGCAAAGTAATGAAAGCGGCGTTTGGTCATATTTGTCCCAATTCCCCCCGCAGTTTTCAAAATATCCCAAACATCCAAATTTCGAGGCCTGAGCAATGTTTTGGAGCCAAATTCTGGCTCTCTGCATGTATTTCCAGATTGATATTACGAATTTTTATACCCAACATTTGACAAATACTGAAAGCGGCAGTGAGTCACATTTTGCACAAACTCCCCTGCAGTTTTCGAAATATCCCAATTATCCCAATTTCGAGGCCTGAGCAATATTTTGGAGCCGAATTCTTGCTCTCTGCGCGTATTCGCAGTTTGAAATTACGACTTATTATACCCAACATATGCCAAGTACTGAAAGCGGCAATTAGTCACATTTTGATCAAACTCCCCTGCAGTTTTCGAAATATCCCCAATATCCCAATTTCGAGGCCTGATCAATATTTTGGAGCCAAATTCTGGCTCTCTGCACATATTCCCAGTTTGATATTACGAATTTTTATACCCAACATATGCCAAGTACTGATAGTGGCAGAGAGTCACATTTTGCACAAACTCCCCTGCAGTTTTCAAAATATCCCAAATATCCCAATTTCGAGGCCTGAGCCATATTTTGGAGCAAATTCTGGCTCTCTGCACGTATTCGCAGTTTGAAATTACGATTTTTTTATACCCAACATATGTGAATTACTGAAAGCGGCGTTTGGTCATATTTGTCCCAAACCCCCCTGCAGTTTTCAAAATATCCCAAACATCCCAATTTCGGGGCCTGAGCCATATTTTGGAGCCAAATTCTGGGTCTATGCACATATTCGCAGTATGAAATTACGACTTTTTATACCCAACATATGCCAAGTCCTGAAAGTGGCAGTGAGTCACATTTTGCACAAACTCCCCTGCAGTTTTCAAAATATCCCAAACATCCTAATTTCGAGGTCTGAGCCATATTTTGGAGCCAAATTCTTGCCTCTCTGCACTTATTCGTAGTTTGAAATTACGCCTTTTTTATACCCAACATATGCGAAGTACTGAAAGCGGCGTTTGGTCACATTTGTCCCAAACCTCCCTGCAGTTTTTAAAATATCTCAAACATCACAGTTTCGAGGCACCTAGCCATATTTTGGAGCCAAATTCTGGCTCTTTGCACATATTCGCAGTTTGATATTACGAATTTTTATTCCCAACATATGCCAAGTCCTGAAAGCGGCAGTGAGTTATATTTTGCACAAACTCCCCTGCTGTTTTTCGAAATATCCCAAATATCTCAATTTCGAGGCCTGAGCCATATTTTGGAGCTAAATTCTGGTTTTCTGCACGTATTCGCAGTTTGAAATTGCGACTTTTTTATACTTAACATATGCCAAATACTGAAAGCGGCGTTTGGTTACATTTGTCCCAAAGCTCCCTGCAGTTTTCAAAATATCACAAATATCCCAATTTCGAAGCCTGAGCCATATTTTGGAGCAAAATTCTGGCTCTATGCACGTATTCGCAGTTTGATATTTCGACTGTTTATACGAAACATATGCAAAGTAATGAAAGCGGCGTTTGGTCATATTTGTCCCAAAGCCCCCCGCAGTTTTCAGAATATCCCAAACATCCTAATTTCGAGGCCTGAGCCATATTTTGAGGCCAAATTCTGGCTCTATGCACATATTCGCAATATGAAATTACGACTTTTATACCCAACATATGCCAAGTCCTGAAAGCGGCAGTGAGTCACATTTTGCACAAACTCCCCTGGAGTTTTCAAAATATCCCAAATATCCCAATTTCGAGGCCTGAGCCATGTTTTAGAGCCAAATTCAGGCTCTCTGCACGTATTCGCAGTTTGAAATTACGACTTTTTATACCCAACATATGCCAAGTACTGATAGCGGCAGTGAGTCACATTTTGCACAAACTCCCCTGGTGTTTTCAAATATCCCAAACATCCCAATTTCGAGGCCTGAGCCATGTTTTGGAGCCAAATTCTGGCTCTCTGCACGTATTCGCAGTTTGAAATTACGACTTTTTATACCCAACATATGCCAAGTACTGATTGTGGCTGTGAGTCACATTTGCACAAACTCCCCTGCAGTTTTCAAAATATCCCAAACATCCCAATTTCGAGGCCTGAGCCATATTTTGGAGACAAATTCTGGCTCTCTGCACGTATTCGCTGTTTGAAATTACGACTTTTTATACGAAAAATATGCAAAGTAATGAAAGCGGCGTTTGGTCATATTTGTCCCAAACCCCCTGCAGTTTTCAAATTATCCCAAACATCCCAATTTCGAGTCCTGAGCCATGTTTTGGAGCCAAATTCAGGCTCTTTGCACGTATTCGCAGTTTGATATTACGACTTTTATACCCAACATATGCCAAGTCCTGAAAGCGGCAGTGAGTTACATTTTGAACAACTCCCCTGCAGTTTTCGAAATATCTCAAATATCCCAATTTCGAGGCCTGAGCTATATTTTGGTGCCAAATTCTGGCTCTCTGTACGTATTCGCAGTTTGAAAATGCGACTTTTTTATACCCAACATATGCCAAGTACTGAAAGCGGCGTTTGGACACATTTGTCCCAAACCTCCCTGCAGTTTTCAAAATATCCGGAACATCCTAATTTCGAGTCCTGAGCCATGTTTTGGAGCCAAATTCAGGCTCTCTGCACGTATTCGCAGTTTGAAATTACGAATTTTTATACCCAACATATGCCAAGTACTGATAGCGGCTGTGAGTCACATTTTGCACAAACTCCCCTGCAGTTTTCAAAATATCCCAAACATCCCAATTTCGAGGCCTGAGCCACATTTTGGAGCCAAATTCTGGCTCTCTTCACGTATTCGCAGTTTGAAATTACGCCTTTTTTTATTCCCAACATATGCGAAGTACTGAAAGCGGCGTTTGGTCACATTTGTCCCAAACCTCCCTGCAGTTTTCAAAATATCCCAAGCATCTCAATATCGAGGCCTGAGCCATATTTGGAGTCAAGTTCTGGCTCTCTGCACGTATTCGCTGTTTGAAATTACGACTTTTTATACGAAACATATGCAAAGTAATGAAAGCGGCATTTGGTCATATTTGTCCCAAACCCTCCTGCAGTATTCAAAATATCCCAAACATCCCAATTTCGAGGCCTGAGCCACATTTTGGAGCCAAAATTCTGGCTCTCTGCACGTATTCGCAGTTTTGAAATTACGCCTTTTTTATACCCAACATATGCGAAGTACTGAAAGCGGCGTTTGGTCACATTTGTCCCAAACCTCCCTGCAGTTTTCAAAATATCCCAAACAACTCAATATCGAGGCCTGAGCCATATTTTGTAGCCAAATTCTGGCTCTCTGCACGTATTCGCTGTTTGAAATTACGACTTTTTATACGAAACATATGCAAAGTAATGAAAGCGGCGTTTGGTCATATTTGTCCCAAACCCCCTGCAGTTTTCAAATTATCCCAAACATCCCAATTTCAAGTCCTGAGCCATGTTTTGGAGCCAAATTCAGGCTCTTTGCACGTATTCGCAGTTTTAAATTACGACTTGTTATACCCAACATATGCCAAGTACTGAAAGCAGCCGTGAGTCACATTTTGCACAAACTCCCCTGCAGTTTTCAAAATATCTCAAACATCCCAATTTCAAGGCCTGAGCCATATTTTGGAGCCAAATTCTGGCTCTATTCACATATTCGCAGTATGAAATTACGACTTTTTATACCCAACATATGCCAAGTCCTGAAAGTGGCAGTGAGTCTCATTTGCACAAACTCCCCTGCAGTTTTCAAAATATCCCAAAGATCCCAATTTTAAGGCCTGAGCCATATTTTGGAGCCAAATTCTGTCTCTCTGCACGTATTCGCAGTTTGAAATTACGAATTTTTTATACCCAACATATGCAAAGTACTGAAAGCGGCATTTGGTAACATTTTGCACAAACTCCCCTACAGTTTTCAAAATATCCCAAACATCCCAATATCGAGGCCTGAGCCATATTTTGGAGCCAATTTTCTTGCTCTCTGCACGTATTCGCTGTTTGAAATTACGACTTTTTATACGAAACATATGCAAAGAAATGAAAGCGGCATTTGGTTATATTTGTCCCAAACCCCCCTGCAGTTTTCAAAATATCCTAAACATCCCAATTTCGAGGCCTGAGCCATATTTTGGAGCCAAATTCTGGTTCTCTGCACGTATTCCCAGTTTGATATTACGAATTTTTATTCCCAACATATGCCAAGTACTGATAGCGTAGTGAGTCACATTTTGAACAAACTCCCCTGCAGTTTTCAAAATATCCCTAACATCCCAATTACGAGGCCTGAGCTATATTTTGGAGCCAAATTCTGGCTCTCTGCACGTATTCCCAGTTTGAAATTACGCCTTTTTTATACCCAACATATGCGAAGTACTGAAAGCGGCGTTTGGTCACATTTGTCCAAACCTCCCTGCAGTTTTCAAAATATCCCAAACAACCCAATTTCGAGGCCTTAGCCATATTTTGGAGCCAAATTTTGGCTCTATGCACATATTAGTAGTTTGAAATTACGACATTTTATAAGAAACATATGCCAGTCCTGAAAGCGACAGTGAGTCACATTTTGAACAAACTCCCCTGCAGTTTTCAAATAGTACAAATATTCCAATTTCGAGGCCTAAGCCATATTTTGGGGCCAAATTCTGGCTCTCTGCACGTATTCGCAGTTTGATATTACGACTTTTTATACCTAACATATGCCAAGTACTGATAGCGGCAGTGAGTCACATTTTGCACAAACTCCCCTTCAGTTTTCGAAATATCCCAAATATCCCAGTTTCTAGGCCTGAGCAATATTTTGCAGCCAAATTCTGGCTTTCTGCACGTATTCGCAGTTTGATATAACGACTTTTTATACCCAAAATATGCCAAGTACTGATAGCGGCAGAGAGTCACATTTTGCACAAACTTCCTTCAGTTTTCGAAATATCCTAAATATCCCAGTTTCTAGGCCTGAGCAATATTTTGGAGCCAAATTCTGGCTCTCTGCACGTATTCGCAGTTTGATATAACGAACTTTTATACCCAACATATGCCAAGTACTGATAGCGGCATGCAGTGAGTCCCATTTTGTACAAACTCCCCTGCAGTTTTCAAAATATCCTAACCATTCCTATTTCGAGGCCTGAGCCATATTTTGGAGCCAAAGTTTGGCTCTATGCACGTATTCGCAGTTTGAAATTACGACTTTTTATACGGAACATATGCCAAGTAATGAAAGCGGCGTTTGGTCATATTTGTCCCAAACCTCCCTGCAGTTTTCAAAATATCCCAAACATCCCAATTTCGAGGCCTGAGCCATATTTTGGAGCCAAATTCTGGCTCTCTGCACGTATTCGCAGTTTGAAAATACGAATTTTTATACCCAACATATGTCAAGTCCTGATAGCGGCAGTGAGTCACATTTTGCACAAACTCACCTGCAGTTTTCAAAATATCATAAATATCCCAATTTCGAGGCCTGAGCCATATTTTGGAGCCAAATTCTGGCTCTCTGCACGTATTCGCAGTCTGAAATTACGACTTTTTTATACCCAACTTATGCCAAGTACTGAAAGCGTCGTTTTGTCACATTGTCCCAATCCCCTCTGCAGTTTTCAAAATATCCCAAAACATCCCAATATCGAGGCCTGAGCCATATTTTAGAGCCAAATTCTGGCTCTCTGCACGTATTCGCAGTTTGAAATTAAGACTTATTATACCCAACATACGCCAAGTACTGAAAGCGGCAGTGCGTCACATTTTGAACAAACTCCCCTGCAGTTTTCAAATATCCCAAATATCCCAATTTCGAGGCCTGAACCATATTTTGGAGCCAAATTCTTGCTCTCTGCACGTATTTGCAGTTTGAAATTACGACTTATTATACCCAACATATGCCAAGTACAGAAAGCGGCAATTAGTCACATTTTGATCAAACTCCCCTGCAGTTTTCAAAATATCCCAAACATCCCAATTTCGAGGCCTGAGCCATATTTTGGAGCCAAATTCTGGCTCTCTGCACGTATTCGCAGTTTGAAATTACGATTTTTTTATACCCAACATATGCGAAGTACTGAAAGCTGCATTTGGTCATATTTGTCCCAAACCCCCCTGCAGTTTTCGAAATATCCCAAATATCCCAATTTCGAGGCCTGAGCCATATTTGGAGTCAAGTTCTGGCTCTCTGCACGTATTCGCTGTTTGAAATTACGACTTTTTATACGAAACATATGCAAAGTAATGAAAGCGGCGATTGGTCATATTTGTCCAAACCCTCCCCCAGTTTTCAAAATATCCCAAACATCCCAATTTCGAGGCCTGAGCAATATTTTGGAGCCAAATTCTGGCTCTCTGCACGTATTCACAGTTTGAAATTACGACTTTTTTATACCCAACATATGCGAAGTACTGAAAGCGGCGTTTGCTCACATTTGTCCCAAACCTCCCTGCAGTTTACAAAATATCCCAAACAACTGAATTTCGAGGCCTCAGCCATATTTTGGAGCCAAATTCTAGCTGTCTGCACGTATTCGCAGTTTGAAGTTACGACTTTTTATACGGAACATTTGCCAATTAATGAAAGCGGCGTTTGGTCATATTTGTTCCAAACCTCCCTGCAGTTTACAAAATATATCAAACATCCCAATTTCGATGTCTGAGCCATATTTTGGAGAGAAATTCTGGCTCTATGCACGTATTCGCTTTGAAATTACGACTTATTATACCCAACATATGCCAAGTACTGAAAGCGGCAATGAGTCACATTTTGCACAAACTCCCTGCAGTTTTCGAAATATCCAAAATATCCCAATTTCTAGGCCTGAGCAATATTTTGGAGCTAATTTCTGGCTCTCTGCACATATTCGCAGTTTGAAATTACGAATTTTTATACCCAACATATGCCAAGTACTGATAGTGGCAGTGAGTCACATTTTGTACAAACTCCCTGAAGTTTCAAAATATCCTAAACATCCCAATTTCGAGGCCTGAGCCATATTTTGAAGCCAAATTTTGGCTCTATGCACGTATTCGCAGTTTGAAATTACGACATTTTATACGGAACATATGCCAAGTAATGAAAGCGGCGTTTGGTTACATTTGTCCCAAAGCTCCCTGCAGTTTTCAAAATATCACAAATATCCCATTTCGATGTCTGAGCCATATTTTGGAGCCAAATTCTGGCTCTATGCACGTATTCGCAGTTTGAAATTACGACTTTTTATACCCAACATATGCCAAGTACTGAAAGCGGCAGTGAGTCACATTTTGCACAAACTCCCCTGCAGTTTTCAAAATATCCCAAACTTCCCAATTTCGAGGCTTGAACCATATTTGGAGCCAAATTCTGGTTCTCTGCACGTATTCGCAATTTGAAATTACGACTTATTATACCCAACATATGCCAAGTACTGAAAGCGGCAATGAGTCACATTTTGCACAAACTCCCCTGCAGTTTTCGAAATATCCAAAATATCCCAATTTCTAGGCCTGAGCAATATTTTGGAGCCAATTTCTGGCTCTCTGCACGTATTCGCAGTTTGAAATTACGAATTTTTATACCCAACATATGCCAAGTACTGATAGCGGCAGTGAGTCACTTTTTGTACAAACTCGCCTGAAGTTTTCAAAATATCCTAAACATCCCAATTTCGAGGTCTGAGCCATATTTTGAAGCCAAATTCTGGCTCTATGCACGTATTCGCAGTTTGAAATTACGATATTTTATACGGAACATATGCCAAGTAATGAAAGCGGCGTTTGGTTAAATTTGTCCCAAAGCTCCCTGCAGTTTTCAAAATATCACAAATATCCCAATTTCGAAGCCTGAGCCATATTTTGGAGCAAAATTCTGGCTCTATGCACGTATTCGCAGTTTGATATTACGACTTTTTTTTACGAAACATATGCAAAGTAATGAAAGCGGCGTTTGGTCATATTTGTCCCAAAGCCCCCCGCAGTTTTCAAAATATCCCAAACATCCCAATTTCGAGTCCTGAGCCATATTTTGGAGCCAAATTCTGGTTCTCTGCACGTATTCCCAGTTTGATATTACGAATTTTTATACCCAACATATGCCAAGTACTGATAGCGGCAGTGAGTCACATTTTGCACAAACTCCCCTGCAGTTTTCAAATATCCCAAACATCCCAATTACGAGGCCTGAGCCATATTTTGGAGCCAAATTCTGGCTCTATGCACATATTCGCAATACGAAATTACGACTTTTTATACCCAACATATGCCAAGTCCTGAAAGCGGCAGTGAGTCACATTTTGCACAAACTCCCCTGCAGTTTTCAAAATATCCCAAACATCCCAATTTCGAGGCCTGAGCCATGTTTTGGAGCCAAATTCAGGCTCTCTGCACGTATTCGCAGTTTGAAATTACGACTTTTTATACCCAACATATGCCAAGTACTGATAGCGGCTTTGAGTCACATTTTGCACAAACTCCCCTGCAGTTTTGAAAATATCCCAACATCCCAATTTCGAGGCCTGAGCCACAATTTGGAGCTAAATTTTGGCTCTCTGCACGTATTCGCAGTTTGAAATTACGTTTTTTTTTATACCCAACATATGCGAAGTATTGAAAGTGGCGTTTGGTCATATATGTCCCAAACCCTCCCGCAGTTTTCAAAATATCCCAAACATCCCAATTTCTAGGCCTGAGCAATATTTTGGAGCCAATTCTGGCTCTCTGCACGTATTCGCAGTTTGAAATTACAAATTTTTATACCCATCATATGCCAAGTACTGATAGCGGCAGTGAGTCAAATTTTGTACAAACTCCCCTGAAGTTTTCAAAATATCCTAAACATCCCAATTTCGAGGCCTGAGCCATATTTTGAAGCCAAATTCTGGCTCTATGCACGTATTCGCAGTTTGAAATTACGACATTTTAAACGGAACATATGCCAAGTAATGAAAGCTGCGTTTGGTTACATTTGTCCCAAAGCTCCCTGCAGTTTTCAAAAAATTATAAATATCCCAATTTCGAAGCGTGAGCCATAGTTTGGAGCAAAATTCTGGCTCTATGCACGTATTCGCAGTTTGATATTACGACTTTTTTTACGAAACATATGCAAAGTAATGAAAGCGTCGTTTGGTCATATTTGTCCCAAAGCCCAACTCAGTTTTCAAAATATCCCAAAACATCCCAATTTCGAGGCCTGAGCCATATTTTGGAGCCAAATTCTAGCTCTATGCACATATTCGCAATATGAAATTACGACTTTTTATACCCAACATATGCCAAGTCCTGAAAGTGGCAGTGAGTCACATTTTGCACAAACTTCCCTGCAGTTTTCGAAATATCCCAATTATCCCAATTTCAAGGCCTGAGCAATATTTGGAGCCAATTCTGGCTCTCTGCATGTATTCCCAGTTTGATATTACGACATTTTTATACCCGACATATGCGAAGTACTGAAAGCAGCGTTTGGTCACATTTGTCCCAAACCTCCCAGCAGTTTTCAAAATATCCCAAACAACCCAATTTCGAGGCCTGAGCCATATTTTGGAGCCAAATTCTGGCTCTATGTACGTATTCGTAGTTTGAAATTACGACTTTTTATACCCAACATATGCCAAGTCCTGAAAGCGGCAGTGAGTCACATTTTGCACAAACTCCCCTGCAGTTTTGAAAATATCCCAAACATCCCAATTTCGAGGCCTGATCCACATTTTGGAGCTAAATTTTGGCTCTCTGCACGTATTCGCAGTTTGAAATTACGCCTTTTTTTATACCCAACGTATGCGAAGTACTGAAAGTGGCGTTTGCTCACATTTGTCCCAAACCCTCCCGCAGTTTTCAAAATATCCCAAACATCCCAATTTCGAGGCCTGAGCCATATTTTGGAGCCAAATTCTGGCTCTCTGCACGTATTCGCAGTTTGAAATTACGACTTTTTTGCACCCATCATATGCGAAGTACTGAAAGCGGCGTTTGCTCACATTTGTCCCAAACCTCCCTGCAATTTACCAAATATCTCAAATAACTGAATTTCGAGGCCTGAGCCATAATTTGGAGCCAAATTCTGGCTCTCTGCACGTATTCGCAGTTTGAAGTTACGACTTTTTATACGGAACATTTGCCAAGAAATGAAAGCGCGGCGTTTGGTCATATTTGTCCCAAACTTCCCTTCAGTTTACAAAATATATCAAACAGCCCCATTTCGATGCCTGAGCCATATTTTGGAGCCAAATTCTGGCTCTATGCACGTATTCGCAGTTTGAAATTACGAATTTTTATACCCAACATTTGCCAAGTACTGAAAGCGGCAGTGAGTCACATTTTGCACAAACTCCCCTGCAGTTTTCAAAATATCCCAAACTTCCCAAATTCGAGGCCTGAACCATATTTTGGAGCCAAATTCTGGCTCTCTGCACGTATTCGCAGTTTGAAATTACAAATTTTTATACCCATCATATGCCAAGTACTGATAGCGGCAGTGAGTCACATTTTGAACAAAACTCCCCTGCAGTTTTCAAAATATCATAAACATCCCAATTTCGAGCCTGAGCCATATTTTGGAGCCAAATTCTGGCTCTATACACGTATTCGCAGTTTGAAATCACGACTTTTTATACGGAACATTTGCCAAGTACTGATAGCGGCAGTGAGTCACATTTTGCACAAACTCCCCTGCAGTTTTCAAAATATCCCAAACATCCCAATTTCAAGGCCTGAACCATATTTTGGAGCCAAATTCTGGCTCTCTGCACCTATTCGCAGTTTGAAATTACGACTTTTTATATGAAACATATGTCAAGTCCTAAAAGCGGAAGTGAGTCACATTTTGAACAAACTCCCATGCAGTTTTCGAAATGTGCCAAGTATCCCAATTTCGAGGCCTGTGCCATATTTTGGAGCCAAATTCTGGCTCTCTGCACGTATTCGCAGATTGAAATTGCGACTTTTTTATACCCAACATATGCGAAGTACTGAAAGCGGCATTTGGTCACATTTGTCCCAATCCCCCCTGCAGTTTTCAAAGTATCCCAAACATCCCAATTTCGAGGCCTGAGCCATATTTTGGAGCCAAATTCTGGCTCTCTGCACTTATTCGCAGTTTGAAATTACGACTTGTATACCCAACATATGCCAAGTACTGAGAGCAGCAGTGAGTCACATTTTGAACAAACTCCCCTGCAGTTTTCAAAATATCCCAAACATCCCAATTTCAAGGCCTGAGCCATATTTTGGAGCCAAATTCTGGCTCTCTGCACGTATTCACAGTTTGAAATTACGAATTTTTTATACCCAACATATGCGAAGTACTGAAAGCGGCGTTTGGTAACATTTTGCACAAACTCCCCTGCAGTTTTCAAAATATCCCAAACATCCCAATATCGAGGCCTGAGCTATATTTTGGAGCCAAATTCTTGCTCTCTGCACGTATTCGCTGTTTGATATTACGACTTTTTATTCCCAACATGTGCCAAGTCCTGAAAGCGGCAGTGAGTTACATTTTGCACAAACTCCCCTGCAGTTTTCAAAATATCATAAATAACCCAATTTCGAGGCCTGAGCCATATTTGGAGCCAAATTCTGGCTATCTGCACGTATTCGCAGTTTGAAATTACGACTTATTATACCCAACATACGCCAAGTACTGAAAGCGGCAGTGAGTCACATTTTGCACAAACTCCCACTGCAGTTTTCAAAATATCCCAAATATCCCAATTTCGAGGCCTGAACCATATTTTGGAGCCAAATTCTTGCTCTCTGCATGTATTCGCAGTTTGAAATTACGACTTATTATACCCAACATATGCCAAGTACTGAAAGCGGCAATTAGTCACATTTTGATCAAACTCCCCTGCAGTTTTCAAAATATCCCAAACATCCCAATTTCGAGGCCTGAGCCATATTTTGGAGCCAAATTCTGGCTCTCTGCACGTATTCGCAGTTTGAAATTACGATTTTTTTATACCCAACATATGCGAAGTACTGAAAGCGGCATTTGGTCATATTTGTCCCAAACTCCCCTGCAGTTTTCGAAATATCCCAAATATCCCAATTTCAAGGCCTGAGCCATATTTGGAGTCAAGTTCTGGCTCTCTGCACTTATTCGCAGTTTGAAGTTACGACTTTTTATACGGAACATTTGCCAAGTAATGAAAGCGGCGTTTGGTCATATTTGTCCCAAACCTCCCTGCAGTTTACAAAATATATCAAACATCCCAATTTCGATGTCTGAGCCATATTTTGGAGCCAAATTCTGGTTCTATGCACGTATTCGCAGTTTGAAATTACGACTTTTTATACCCAACATATGCCAAGTACTGAAAGCGGCAGTGAGTCACGTTTTGCACAAACTCCCCTGCAGTTTTCAAAATATCCCAAACTTCCCAATTTCGAGGCCTGAACCATATTTTGGAGCCAAATTCTGGCTCTCTGCACGTATCCACAGTTTGAAATTACGACTTATTATACCCAACATATGTCAAGTACTGAAAGCGGCAATGAGTCACATTTTGCACAAACTCCCCTGCAGTTTTCGAAATATCCAAAATATCCCAATTTCTAGGCCTGAGCAATATTTTGGGGCCAATTTCTGGCTCTCTGCACGTATTCGCAGTTTGAAATTACGACTTATTATACCCAACATATGCCAAGTACTGATAGCGGCAGTGAGTCAAATTTTGTACAAACTCCCCTGAAGTTTTCAAAATATCCTAAACATCCCAATTTCGAGGCGTGAGCCATATTTTGAAGCCAAATTCTGGCTCTATGCACGTATTCGCAGTTTGAAATTACGACATTTTATACGGAACATATGCCAAGTAATGAAAGCGGCGTTTGGTTACATTTGTCCCAAAGCTCCCTGCAGTTTTCAAAATATCACAAATATCCCAATTTCGAAGCCTGAGCCATATTTTGGAGCAAAATTCTGGCTCTATGCACGTATTCGCAGTTTGATATTACGACTTATTATACCCAACATATGCCAAGTACTGAAAGCGGCAATGAGTCACATTTTGCACAAACTCCCTGCAGTTTTCGAAATATCCAAAATATCCCAATTTCTAGACCTGAGCAATATTTTGGAGCCAATTTCTGGCTCTCTGCACGTATTCGCAGTTTGAAATTACGACTTATTATACCCAACATATGCCAAGTACTGATAGCGGCAGTTAGTCAAATTTTGTACAAACTCCCCTGAAGTTTTCAAAATATCCTAAACATCCCAATTTCGAGGCCTGAGCCATATTTTTAAGCCAAATTCTGGCTCTATGCACGTATTCGCAGTTTGAAATTACGCCTTTTTTTATACCCAACATATGCGAAGTACTGAAAGTGGCGTTTGGGCATATTTGTCCCAAACCCTCCCGCAGTTTTCAAAATATCCCAAACATCCCAATTTCGAGGCCTGAGCCATATTTTGGAGACAAATTCTGGCTCTCTGCACGTATTCGCAGTTTGAAATTCCCAGCAAACACAAATCATCTACACAACGTTCGCCTATCTCTTCCCATAGGTGTGGGAATGATTTGCATTGAGAATGGTGCAGGAGAGCCTTTGAGAAACTTTTACTCAAAAAATCCAAACACAAAGGTTTAATTATCAATAGTTTTTCTACAATTATTTTTCTTCCAAATGTAAAACAAATAATTTTTACATGTTTAAATATAAAATTTATGGTGTTTTTTTGTAAAATTCATTAATAAATTGTGAATGATATATATTGGCTGAGTGAAACCTTTAAAATCCATTTAGTTATAATATGAACAGAAAAAAGTAGTTTTCCAAATTTTCTAAAAATCGCTCTTTTTAACACAATTTGACTCCTTATGCATTCCACTAAACACTAATATCATGTTTAAATATATAATTTATGTATTATTCCCTAAGATAATTTATATAAATTATAAAAGTTGCTGGAAAGTGGTGAGAAAGAATCTGAAAACGTTTTGTTGTCTTATATTGGCGTGTTCTTATTAACTAGAGTGAGTAAGAGTGAGCGAGAGTGGGTAAGAGTGAGTAAGAGTGACTGAAGGTGAGTGAGAGTACCAGAGAGTGTGTAAGTGTGAGTAAGAGTGAGTATAAGAGTGACTGAGAGTGAGTAAGAGTGACAGAGTGAGTAAGAGTGAGAGTAAGGGTGACAGAATGAGTAAGAGTGAGAGTAAAGTGATTGAGAGTAAGAGTGAGTATGAGAGTAAGAGTGATTGAGAGTTAGAGTGAGAGTAAGAGTGATTGAGAGTTAGTGAGAGTAAGAGTGATTGAGAGTAAGAGTGATTGAGAGTAAGAGTGATTGAGAGTAAGAGTGATTGGGAGTAAGAGTGATTGGGAGTAAGAGTGAGAGTAAGAGTAAGAATGAGAATAAGAGTGATTGAGAGTATGAGTGATTGGGAGTAAGAGTAAGAGTAAGAATGAGAGTAGGAGTGATTGAGAGTAAGAGTATGAGAGTAAGAGTGAGAGAGTGAGTATGAATGGGTAAGGGTGACTGAGAGTGAGTAAGAGTGACAGAGTAAGAATGACAGAGTAAGAGTGATAGAGAGTAAGAGTGACAGAGAGTAAGAGTGACAGAGAGTAAGAGTGACAGAGAGTAAGAGTGACAGAGAGTAAGAGTGACAGAGAGTAAGAGTGACAGAGTAAGAGTGAGTATGAGAGTGAGTAAGGATGACTGAGAGAAAGAGTGAGTAATAGTGCGAAAGAGTGATTGAGAGTTAGAGTGAGAGTAAGAGTGATTGAGAGTTAGTGAGAGTAAGAGTGATTGAGAGTAAGAGTGATTGAGAGTAAAAGTGATTGAGAGTAAGAGTGATTGAGAGTAAGAGTGATTGGGAGTAAGAGTGATTGAGAGTAAGAGTGATTGGGAGTAAGAGTGATTGGGAGTAGGAATAAGAATAAGAGTGATTGAGAGTAAGAGTGAGTAAGAGTAAGAATGAGAGTAAGAGTGATTGAGAGTAAGAGTGATTGAGAGTAAGAGTGATTGAGAGTAAGAGTGATTGGGAGTAAGAGTGATTGAGAGTAAGAGTGATTGAGAGTAGGAGTAAGAATGAGAATAAGAGTGATTGAGAGTAAGAGTGAGTAAGAGTAAGAATGAGAGTAAGAGTGATTGAGAGTAAGAGTGATTGAGAGTAAGAGTGATTGGGAGTAAGAGTGATTGGGAGTAAGAGTGAGAGTAAGAGTAAGAATGAGAATAAGAGTGATTGAGAGTAAGAGTGATTGGGAGTAGGAGTAAGAGTAAGAATGAGAGTAGGAGTGATTGAGAGTAGGAGTGATTGGGAGTAGGAGTGATTGGGAGTAAGAGTGATTGAGAGTAAGAGTAATTGAGAGTAAGAGTAATTGAGAGTAAGAGTATGAGAGTAAGAGAGAGAGTGAGTATGAATGGGTAAGGGTGACTGAGAGTGAGTAAGAATGACAGTGTAAGAGTGACAGATAGTAAGAGTGACAGAGAGTAAGAGTGACAGAGAGTAAGAGTGACAGAGAGTAAGAGTGACAGAGTAAGAGTGACAGAGAGTAAGAGTGACAGAGAGTAAGAGTGACAGAGTAAGAGTGACAGAGAGTAAGAGTGACAGAGAGTAAGAGTGACAGAGAGTAAGAGTGACAGAGAGTAAGAGTGACAGAGTAAGAGTGACAGAGTAAGAGTGACAGAGTAAGAGTGACAGAGAGTAAGAGTGACAGAGAGTAAGAGTGACAGAGAGTAAGAGTGACAGAGTAAGAGTGACAGAGAGTAAGAGTGACAGAGAGTATGAGTGACAGAGAGTAAGAGTGACAGAGAGTAAGAGTGACAGAGAGTAAGAGTGACAGAGAGTAAGAGTGACAGAGAGTAAGAGTGACAGAGAGTAAGAGTGACAGAGAGTAAGAGTGACAGAGAGTAAGAGTGACAGAGTAAGAGTGACAGAGAGTAAGAGTGACAGAGTAAGAGTGACAGAGAGTAAGAGTGACAGAGAGTAAGAGTGACAGAGAGTAAGAGTGACAGAGTGTAAGAGTGACAGAGTAAGAGTGACAGAGTAAGAGTAACAGAGAGTAAGAGTGACAGAGAGTAAGAGTGACAGAGAGTAAGAGTGACAGAGTAAGAGAGTGAGAGTGATTATGAGAGAGTTAAGAGTGTGAGGTGTGAGAGAGTAGCAGGCCAGGGAGGCAGGATGTGTGGTCACAGGCGAGGCCTAGGCCTCGTGATCTCTAATGTTGGTTTTTATATATATGTTGGATTTTTGTCCTGTTTCAAATTATAATTATTTAGCAGGAATGTAATAAGATATTGCACAGTATTAATGTGACAATAATATATGCATTATTTCCTTGATAATCAAACTTGTTGTTCAAAGATAATATACAATCTTTGAAGGAAACATTTTGAGAGCGCGAACTGGCAACATTGGGCTGGTGGGTGAGAGAGACATATGGTTAGTTGTTCTCAGACCTTCAGTGGTGAAGGGTGTGTCCCAGCTGGCCACCACCAGCCGCCACCCGCCGCCCACCACCAGCCGCCACCCGCCGCCCACCACCAGCCGCCACCCGCCAACCACCACCACCTACCACCACACCACACCCACCACCAGCCGCCACCCACCACCAGCCGCCACCAGCCGCCACCCGCCACCACCCACCACCAGCCGCCACCCACCACCAGCCGCCACCACCCACCGCCACCCACCACCAGCCGCCACCCGCCGCCACCCACCACCAGCCGCCACCCGCCACCAGCCGCCACCCGCCGCCACCCGCCACCCACCACCCGCCGCCACCCGCCGCCCACCACCAGCCGCCACCCGCCACCACCCGCCACCACCACCACCACCCACCACCAGCCGCCACCCGCCACCACCCACCACCAGCCGCCACCCGCCGCCACCCGCCACCCACCACCCGCCACCACCCGCCGCACCCGCCGCCACCCGCCAGCCGCCACCCGCCGCCACCCGCCACCCACCACCAGCCGCCACCCACCACCAGCCGCCACCCGCCACCACCCACCACCAGCCGCCACCCGCCACAAGCCACCGCCATCCACCACCGCCACTCACCACCCGCCGCCACCACCCGCCACCCGCCCCCCACCACCAGCCGCCACCCGCCACCACCCACCAGCCGCCACCACCCACCAGCCACCGCCACTCACCACCCGCCGCCACCACCCACCACCAGCCACCACCAGCCACCGCCACCCACCTCCGCCACCCGCCGCCACCACCACCACCACCACCCACCACCACCAGCCGCCGCCGCCACCACCACCCACCACCACCAGCCGCCGCCGCCACCACCACCCACCACCACCGCCGCCACCACCCATCACCGCCGCCGCCACCACCACCCACCACCACCGCCGCCGCCACCACCCATCACCGCCGCCGCCACCACCACCCACCACCACCACCGCCGCCACCACCCATCACCGCCGCCACCACCCACCACCAGCCGCCACCACCAGCCGCCACCCGCCACCACCCACCACCAGCCGCCACCACCCACCACCAGCCGCCACCCGCCACCAGCCGCCACCCACCACCAGCCGCCACCCGCCACCACCCACCACCAGCCGCCACCCGCCACCACCCACCACCAGCCGCCACCCGCCACAAGCCACCGCCACCCACCACCGCCACTCACCACCCGCCGCCACCACCCGCCACCCGCCCCCCACCACCAGCCGCCACCCGCCACCACCCACCACCAGCCGCCACCACCAGCCGCCACCCGCCACCACCCGCCACCCGCCACCAGCCACCGCCACTCACCACCCGCCGCCACCACCCACCACCAGCCACCACCAGCCACCGCCACCCACCACCGCCACCCGCCGCCACCACCCACCACCACCACCACCACCACCACCAGCCGCCGCCGCCACCACCACCCACCACCACCAGCCGCCGCCGCCGCCGCCACCACCACCCACCACCACCGCCGCCACCACCCATCACCGCCGCCGCCACCACCACCCACCACCACCGCCGCCGCCACCACCCATCACCGCCGCCGCCACCACCACCCACCACCACCACCGCCGCCACCACCCATCACCGCCGCCACCACCCACCACCAGCCGCCACCACCAGCCGCCACCACCCACCACCAGCCGCCACCACCCACCACCAGCCGCCACCCGCCACCACCCGCCACCAGCCGCCACCCGCCACCAGCCACCGCCACCCACCACCGCCACTCACCACCCGCCGCCACCACCCACCACCAGCCGCCACCAGCCACCGCCACCCACCACCGCCACCCGCCGCCACCACCCACCACCACCACCCACCACCACCAGCCGCCCGCCACCACCAACCACCACCACCACCGCCACCACCCATCACGCCGCCGTCACCACCAACAACCACCACCGCCGCCGCCACCACCACCCACCACCACCGCCGCCGCCACCACCCATCACCGCCGCCGCCGCCACCACCCACCACCAGCCGCCACCCGCCACCACCCGCCACCACCCACCACCAGCCGCCACCCGCCACCACCCACCACCAGCCGCCACCCGCCACCAGCCACCGCCACCCACCACCGCCACTCACCACCCGCCGCCACCACCCACCACCCGCCGCCACCACCCACCACCCGCCGCCACCCGCCACCCACCACCAGCCGCCACCCGCCACCACCCACCAGTACCAGCCGCCTCCCGCCACCACCCACCACCAGCCGCCACCCGCCACCACCCGCCACCAGCCGCACCAGCCACAGCCACCCACCACCGCCACTCACCACCCGCCGCCACCACCCACCACCAGCCGCCACCGCCACCACCCACCACCAGCCGCCACCCGCCACCACCAGCCACCGCCACCCACCACCGCCACTCACCACCCGCCGCCACCACCCACCACCAGCCGCCACCCGCCGCCACCACCCACCACCAGCCGCCACCCGCCACCAGCCACCCACCACCGCCACCCGCCGCCGCCACCACCCACCACCACCACCCACCACCACAGCCGCCGCCGCCACCACCACCCACCACCACCGCCGCCACCACCCATCACCGCCGCCGCCACCACCACCCACCACCGCCGCCGCCACCACCACCCACCACCACCGCCGCCGCCACCACCCATCACCGCCGCCGCCACCACCACCCACCACCGCCGCCGCCACCACCACCCACCACCACCGCCGCCGCCACCACCCATCACCGCCGCCCACCACCACCCACCACCACCGCCGCCGCCACCACCCACCACCGCCAGCCGCCACCACTCATCACAGACGCCGCCACCCGCCACCGCCCGCCACCACCGCCAGACACAGCCGCCAGTGTCCGCCACCGCCGCCACTGTCCGCCACCGCTGCCACTGTCCGCCACCGCCGCCACTGTCCGCCCGCCGCCTCCACTGTCCGCCCGCCGCCTCCACTGTCCGCCCGCCGCCTCCACTGTCCGCCCGCCGCCACCACTGTCCGCCCGCCGCCGCCACTGTTCGCGCCGCCGCGCCACTGTCCACCCGCCGCCGCCACTGTCCGCCCGCCGCCGCCACTGTCCGCCCGCCGCCACTGTCCACCACCGCCGCCAAAGCCGCCACGGTCCGCCCGCCGCCACTATCCGCCACAGCCACCACTGTCCGCCCGCCGCCACTGTCCGCCCGCCGCCACTGTCCGCCCGCCGCCACTGTCCGCCCGCCGCCACTATCCGCCACCGCCGCCACTGTCCGCCCGCCGCCACTGTCCGCCCGCCGCCACTATCCGCCACCGCCGCCACTGTCCGCCCGACGCCACTGTCCGCCCGCCGCCACTATCCGCCACCGCCGCCACTGTCCGCCCGCTTCCACTATCCGCCACCGCCACCACTGTCCGCCACCGCCACCACTGTCCGCCACCGCCACCACTGTCTGCCACCGCCACCACTGTCTGCCACCGCCACCACTGTCCGCCCGCCGCCACCACTGTCCGCCCGCCGCCACCACTGTCCGCCCGCCGCCACCACTGTCCGCCCGCCGCCACCACTGTCCGCCCGCCGCCACCACTGTCCGCCCGCCGCCACCACTGTCCGCCCGCCGCCTCCACTGTCCGCCCGCCGCCGCCACTGTCCGCCCGCCGCCGCCACTGTCCGCCCGCCGCCGCCACTGTCCGCCCGCCGCCGCCACTGTCCGCCCGCCGCCACTGTCCACCACCGCCGCCGCCACTGTCCACCACCGCCGCCAAAGCCACCACGGTCCGCCCGCCGCCACTATCCGCCACAGCCGCCACTATCCGCCACCTCCGCCACTGTCCGCCGCCACCACTGTCCGCCCGCCGCCACCACTGTCCGCCCGCCGCCACCACTGTCCGCCCGCCACCGCCACTGTCCGCCCGCCGCCACTGTCCGCCCGCCGCCACTATCCGCCACCGCCGCCACTGTCCGCCACAGCCGCCACTGTCCGCCACAGCCGCCACTCTCTGCCGTACAGCCTCCCCTCTCTCCGTTAGTAAATAATTATAATTGTTAGTAAATAATAAAAGAAATATAAATTATTAGATTTTTTTTACCCTTCAATTGGTTTTAATATTTAAATTGAAAATAATAATATAATATAAAATATAATAAAAATAATATAATATAAAATATAATTTAATTTCAAGAAATTTAACTTTAAACACAAAGATGTGAAAAGGGTTCAGATTATTGGCTCAAACCTTTCATAAGAGATTCATATTGGTATATGAATGGATTATGAATGACTCATGTTAGGAGTGTAAAGTTGCCACAACATCTCAAATTAGTGTTAGATACATATGTCTTGGTTATAAGTTTTGGAAACCTATTTAAGTCCACACACAATATCGTATCTGATACGATAAAACAAACGTTTCCAATACTTTCAAATACTTTCCAGATATGTTGTGGCAACCTAAAATTGTTTGCTGGGTTACGACTTTTTTATACCCATCATATGCGAAGTACTGAAAGCGGCGTTTGCTCACATTTGTCCCAAACCTCCCTGCAATTTACCAAATATCCCAAAAAACTGAATTTCGAGGCCTGAGCCATAATTTGGAGCCAAATTCTGGCTCTCTGCACGTATTCGCAGTTTGAAGTTACGACTTTTGATACGGAACATTTGCCAAGAAATGAAAGCGGCGTTTGGTCATATTTGTCCCAAACCTCCCTTCAGTTTACAAAATATATCAAACAGCCCAATTTAGATGCCTGAGCCATATTTTGGAGCCAAATTCTGGCTCTATGCACGTATTCGCAGTTTGAAATTACGAATTTTTATACCCAACATTTGCCAAGTACTGAAAGCGGCAGTGAGTCACATTTTGCACAAACTCCCCTGCAGTTTTCAAAATATCCCAAACTTCCCAATTTCGAGGCCTGAACCATATTTTGGAGCCAAATTCTGGCTCTCTGCACGTATTCGCAGTTTGAAATTACGACTTATTATACCCAACAAATGCCAAGTACTGAAAGCGGCAATGAGTCATATTTTGCACAAACTCCCCTGCAGTTTTCGAAATATCCCAAATATCCCAATTTCTAGGCCTGAGCAATATTTTGGAGCCAAATTCTGGCTCTCTGCACGTATTCGCAGTTTGAAATTACAAATTTTTATACCCATCATATGCCAAGTACTGATAGCGGCAGTGAGTCACATTTTGAACAAACTCCCTCGCAGTTTTCAAAATATCATAAACATCCCAATTTCGAGGCCTGAGCCATATTTTGGAGCCAAATTCTGGCTCTATGCACGTATTCGCAGTTTGAAATTACGACTTTTTATACGGAACATATGCCAAGTAATGTAAGCGGCGTTTGGTTAAATTTGTCCCAAAGCTCCCTGCAGTTTTCAAAATATCACAAATATCCCAATTTCGAAGCCTGGGCCATATTTTGGAGCAAAATACTGGCTCTATGCACGTATTCGCAGTTTGATATTACGATTTTTATACGAAACATATGCAAAGTAATGAAAGCGGCGTTTGGTCATATTTGTCCCAAAGCCCCCTGCAGTTTTCAAAATATCCCAAACATCCCAATTTCGAGGCCTGAGCCATATTTTGGAGCCAAATTCTGGTTCTATGCACATATTCGCAATATGAAATTACGACTTTTTATACCCAACATTTGCCAAGTACTGATAGCGGCAGTGAGTCACATTTTGCACAAACTCCCCTGCAGTTTTCAAAATATCCCAAACATCCCAATTTCAAGGCCTGAACCATATTTTGGAGCCAAATTCTGGCTCTCTGCACCTATTCGCAGTTTGAAATTACGACTTTTTTATACCCAACATATGCCAAGTACTGATAGCGGCAGTGAGTCACATTTGCACAATCTCTCCTGCAGTTTTCATAATATCCCAAACATCCCAATTTCGAGGCCTGAGCCACATTTTAGAGCCAAATTCTGGCTCTCTGCACGTATTCGCTGTTTGAAATTACGACTTTTTATACGAAACATATGTCAAGTCCTGAAAGCGGAAGTGAGTCACATTTTGCACAAACTCCCATGCAGTTTTCGAAATATGCCAAGTATCCCAATTTCGAGGCCTGTGCCATATTTTGGAGCCAAATTCTGGCTCTCTGCACGTATTCGCAGATTGAAATTGCGACTTTTTTATACCCAACATATGCGAAGTACTGAAAGCGGCGTTTGGTCACATTTGTCCCAATCCCCCCTGCAGTTTTCAAAGTATCCCAAACATCCCAATTTCGAGGCCTGAGCCATATTTTGGAGCCAAATTCTGGCTCTCTGCACTTATTCGCAGTTTGAAATTACGACTTGTATACCCAACATATGCCAAGTACTGAAAGCAGCAGTGAGTCACATTTTGCACAAACTCCCCTGCAGTTTTCAAAATATCCCAAACATCCCATTCTCAAGGCCTTAGCCATATTTTGGAGCCAAATTCTGGCTCTCTGCACGTATTCGCAGTTTGAAATTACGAATTTTTTATACCCAACATATGCGAAGTACTGAAAGCGGCGTTTGGTAACATTTTGCACAAACTCCCATGCAGTTTTCAAAATATCCCAAACATCCCAATATCGAGGCCTGAGCTATATTTTGGAGCCAAATTCTTGCTCTCTGCACGTATTCGCTGTTTGATATTACAACTTTTTATTCCCAACATATGCCAAGTCCTGAAAGCGGCAGTGAGTTACATTTTGCACAAACTCCCCTGCAGTTTTCAAAATATCATAAATATCCCAATTTCGAGGCCTGAGCCATATTTTGGAGCCAAATTCTGGCTCTCTGCACGTATTCGCAGTACGAAATTACGATTTTTTTATACCCAACATATGCCAAGTGCTGAAAGCGTCGTTTGGTCACATTTGTCCCAATCCCCTCTGCAGTTTTCAAAATATCCCAAACATCCCAATATCGAGGCCTGAGCCATATTTTAGAGCCAAATTCTGGCTATCTGCACGTATTTGCAGTTTGAAATTACGACTTATTATACCCAACATACGCCAAGTACTGAAAGCGGCAGTGAGTCACATTTTGCACAACCTCCCACTGCAGTTTTCAAAATATCCCAAATATCCCAATTTCGAGGCCTGAACCATATTTTGGAGCCAAATTCTTGCTCTCTGCATGTATTCGCAGTTTGAAATTACGACTTATTATACCCAACTTATGCCAAGTACTGAAAGCGGCAATTAGTCACATTTTGATCAAACTCCCCTGCAGTTTTCAAAATATCCCAAACATCCCAATGTCGAGGCCTGAGCCATATTTGGAGTCAAGTTCTGGCTCTCTGAACGTATTCGCTGTTTGAAATTACGAATTTTTATACGAAACATATGCAAAGTAATGAAAGCGGCGTTTGGTCATATTTGTCCCAAACCCTCCCCCAGTTTTCAAAATATCCCAAACATCCCAGTTTCGAGGCCTGAGCCATATTTTGGAGCCAAATTCTGGCTCTCTGCACTTATTCGCAGTTTGAAGTTACGACTTTTTATACGGAACATTTGCCAAGTAATGAAAGCGGCGTTTGGTCATATTTGTCCCAAACCTCCCTGCAGTTTACAAAATATATCAAACATCCCAATTTCGATGTCTGAGCCATATTTTGGAGCCAAATTCTGGTTCTATGCACGTATTCGCAGTTTGAAATTACGACTTTTTATACCCAACATATGCCAAGTACTGAAAGCGGCAGTGAGTAACGTTTTGCACAAACTCCCCTGCAGTTTTCAAAATATCCCAAACTTCCCAATTTCGAGGCCTGAACCATATTTTGGAGCCAAATTCTGGCTCTCTGCACGTATTCGCAGTTTGAAATTACGACTTATTATACCCAACAAATGCCAAGTACTGAAAGCGGCAATGAGTCATATTTTGCACAAACTCCCCTGCAGTTTTCGAAATATCCCAAATATCCCAATTTCTAGGCCTGAGCAATATTTTGGAGCCAAATTCTGGCTCTCTGCACGTATTCGCAGTTTGAAATTACAAATTTTTATACCCATCATATGCCAAGTACTGATAGCGGCAGTGAGTCACATTTTGAACAAACTCCCTCGCAGTTTTCAAAATATCATAAACATCCCAATTTCGAGGCCTGAGCCATATTTTGGAGCCAAATTCTGGCTCTATGCACGTATTCGCAGTTTGAAATTACGACTTTTTATACGGAACATATGCCAAGTAATGTAAGCGGCGTTTGGTTAAATTTGTCCCAAAGCTCCCTGCAGTTTTCAAAATATCACAAATATCCCAATTTCGAAGCCTGGGCCATATTTTGGAGCAAAATACTGGCTCTATGCACGTATTCGCAGTTTGATATTACGATTTTTATACGAAACATATGCAAAGTAATGAAAGCGGCGTTTGGTCATATTTGTCCCAAAGCCCCCTGCAGTTTTCAAAATATCCCAAACATCCCAATTTCGAGGCCTGAGCCATATTTTGGAGCCAAATTCTGGTTCTATGCACATATTCGCAATATGAAATTACGACTTTTTATACCCAACATTTGCCAAGTACTGATAGCGGCAGTGAGTCACATTTTGCACAAACTCCCCTGCAGTTTTCAAAATATCCCAAACATCCCAATTTCAAGGCCTGAACCATATTTTGGAGCCAAATTCTGGCTCTCTGCACCTATTCGCAGTTTGAAATTACGACTTTTTTATACCCAACATATGCCAAGTACTGATAGCGGCAGTGAGTCACATTTTGCACAATCTCTCCTGCAGTTTTCATAATATCCCAAACATCCCAATTTCGAGGCCTGAGCCACATTTTAGAGCCAAATTCTGGCTCTCTGCACGTATTCGCTGTTTGAAATTACGACTTTTTATACGAAACATATGTCAAGTCCTGAAAGCGGAAGTGAGTCACATTTTGCACAAACTCCCATGAAGTTTTCGAAATATGCCAAGTATCCCAATTTCGAGGCCTGTGCCATATTTTGGAGCCAAATTCTGGCTCTCTGCACGTATTCGCAGATTGAAATTGCGACTTTTTTATACCCAACATATGCGAAGTACTGAAAGCGGCGTTTGGTCACATTTGTCCCAATCCCCCTGCAGTTTTCAAAGTATCCCAAACATCCCAATTTCGAGGCCTGAGCCATATTTTGGAGCCAAATTCTGGCTCTCTGCACTTATTCGCAGTTTGAAATTACGACTTGTATACCCAACATATGCCAAGTACTGAAAGCAGCAGTGAGTCACATTTTGCACAAACTCCCCTGCAGTTTTCAAAATATCCCAAACATCCCATTCTCAAGGCCTTAGCCATATTTTGGAGCCAAATTCTGGCTCTCTGCACGTATTCGCAGTTTGAAATTACGAATTTTTTATACCCAACATATGCGAAGTACTGAAAGCGGCGTTTGGTAACATTTTGCACAAACTCCCATGCAGTTTTCAAAATATCCCAAACATCCCAATATCGAGGCCTGAGCTATATTTTGGAGCCAAATTCTTACTCTCTGCACGTATTCGCTGTTTGATATTACAACTTTTTATTCCCAACATATGCCAAGTCCTGAAAGCGGCAGTGAGTTACATTTTGCACAAACTCCCCTGCAGTTTTCAAAATATCATAAATATCCCAATTTCGAGGCCTGAGCCATATTTTGGAGCCAAATTCTGGCTCTCTGCACGTATTCGCAGTACGAAATTACGATTTTTTTATACCCAACATATGCCAAGTGCTGAAAGCGTCGTTTGGTCACATTTGTCCCAATCCCCTCTGCAGTTTTCAAAATATCCCAAACATCCCAATATCGAGGCCTGAGCCATATTTTAGAGCCAAATTCTGGCTATCTGCACGTATTCGCAGTTTGAAATTACGACTTATTATACCCAACATACGCCAAGTACTGAAAGCGGCAGTGAGTCACATTTTGCACAACCTCCCACTGCAGTTTTCAAAATATCCCAAATATCCCAATTTCGAGGCCTGAACCATATTTTGGAGCCAAATTCTTGCTCTCTGCATGTATTCGCAGTTTGAAATTACGACTTATTATACCCAACTTTTGCCAAGTACTGAAAGCGGCAATTAGTCACATTTTGATCAAACTCCCCTGCAGTTTTCAAAATATCCCAAACATCCCAATGTCGAGGCCTGAGCCATATTTGGAGTCAAGTTCTGGCTCTCTGAACGTATTCGCTGTTTGAAATTACGAATTTTTATACGAAACATATGCAAAGTAATGAAAGCGGCGTTTGGTCATATTTGTCCCAAACCCTCCCCCAGTTTTCAAAATATCCCAAACATCCCAGTTTCGAGGCCTGAGCCATATTTTGGAGCCAAATTCTGGCTCTCTGCACTTATTCGCAGTTTGAAGTTACGACTTTTTATACGGAACATTTGCCAAGTAATGAAAGCGGCGTTTGGTCATATTTGTCCCAAACCTCCCTGCAGTTTACAAAATATATCAAACATCCCAATTTCGATGTCTGAGCCATATTTTGGAGCCAAATTCTGGTTCTATGCACGTATTCGCAGTTTGAAATTACGACTTTTTATACCCAACATATGCCAAGTACTGAAAGCGGCAGTGAGTAACGTTTTGCACAAACTCCCCTGCAGTTTTCAAAATATCCCAAACTTCCCAATTTCGAGGCCTGAACCATATTTTGGAGCCAAATTCTGGCTCTCTGCACGTATTCGCAGTTTGAAATTACGACTTATTATACCCAACATATGCCAAGTACTGAAAGTGGCAATGAGTCACATTTGCACAAACTCCCCTGCAGTTTTCGAAATATCCAAAATATCGCAATTTCTAGGCCTGAGCAATATTTTGGTGCCAATTTCTGGCTCTCTGCACGTATTTGCAGTTTGAAATTACGACTTATTATACCCAACATATGCCAAATACTGTTAGCGGCAGTGAGTCAAATTTTGTACAAACTCCCCTGAAGTTTTCAAAATATCCTAAACATCCCATTTTCGAGGCGTGAGCCATATTTTGAAGCCAAATTCTGGCTCTATGCACGTATTCGCATTTTGAAATTACGACATTTTATACGGAACATATGCCAAGTAATGAAAGCGGCGTTTGGTTACATTTGTCCCAAAGCTCCCTGCAGTTTTCAAAATATCACAAATATCCCAATTTCGAAGCCTAAGCCATATTTTGGAGCAAAATTCTGGCTCTATGCACGTATTCGCAGTTTGATATTACGACTCATTATACCCAACATATGCCAAGTACTGAAAGAGGCAATGAGTCACATTTTGCACAAACTCCCCTGCAGTTTTCGAAATATCCAAAATATCCCAATTTCTAGGCCTGAGCAATATTTTGGAGCCAATTTCTGGCTCTCTGCACGTATTCGCAGTTTGAAATTACGACTTATTATACCCAACAGATGCCAATAACTGATAGCGGCAGTGAGTCACATTTTGTACAAACTCCCCTGCAGTTTTCAAAATATCCTAAACATCCCAATTTCGAGGCCTGAGCCATATTTTGAAGCGAAATTCTGGCTCTATGCACGTATTCGCAGTTTGAAATTACGACTTTTTATACCCAACATATGCCAAGTACTGAAAGTGGCAGTGAGTCACATTTTGAACAAACTTCCCTGCAGTTTTCGAAATATCCCAATTATCCCAATTTCAAGGCCTGGGCAATATTTTGGAGCCAACTTCTGGCTCTCTGCATGTATTCCCAGTTTGATATTACGACTTTTTTATACCCAACATATGCGAAATACTGAAAGCGGCGTTTGGTCACATTTGTCCCAAACCTCCCTGCAGTTTTGAAAATATCCCAAACAACCATATTTCGAGGCCTGAGCCATATTTTGGAACCAAATTCTGGCTCTATGCACGTATTCGTAGTTTGAAATTACGACTTTTTATACCCAACATATGCCATGTACTGATAGCGGCTGTGAGTCACATTTTGCACAAACTCCCCTGCAGTTTTCAAAATATCCGAAACATCCCAATTTCGAGGCCTGAGCCATGTTTTGGAGCCAAATTCAGGATCTCTGCACGTATTCACAGTTTAAAATTACGACTTTTTATACCCAACATATGCCATGTACTGATAGCGGCTGTGAATCACATTTTGCACAAACTCCCCTGCAGTTTTTAAAATATCCCAAACATCCCAATTTCGAGGCCTGAGCCACATTTTGGAGCTAAATTTTTGCTCTCATCACGTATTTGCAGTTTGAAATTACGCCTTTTTATTCAGAACATTTGCCAAGTAATGAAAGCGGTGTTTGGTCATATTTGTCCCAAACCTCCCTGCAGTTTACAAAATATATCAAACAGCCCAATTTCGATGCCTTAGCCATATTTTGGAGCCAAATTCTGGCTCTATGCACGTATTCGCAGTTTGAAATTACGACTTTTTTTACCCAACATATGCCAAGTACTGAAAGCGGCAGTGAGTCACATTTTGCACAAACTCCCCTGCAGTTTTCAAAATATCCCAAACTTCCCAATTTCGAGGCCTGAACCATATTTTGGAGCCAAATTCTGGCTCTCTGCACGTATTCGCAGTTTGAAATTACGATTTATTATACCCAACATATGCCAAGTACTGAAAGCGGCAATGAGTCATATTTTGCACAAACTCCCCTGCAGTTTTCGAAATATCCCAAATATCCCAATTTCTAAGCCTGAGCAATATTTTGGAGCCAAATTCTGGCTCTCTGCACGTATTCGCAGTTTGAAATTACAAATTTTTATACCCAACATATGCCAAGTACTGATAGCGGCAGTGAGTCACATTTTGTACAAAGTCCCCTGCAGTTTTCAAAATATCATAAACATCCCAATTTCGAGGTCTGAGCCATATTTTGGAGCCAAATTCTGGCTCTATGCACGTATTCGCAGTTTGAAATTATATCTTTTTATATGGAACATATGCCAAGTAATGAAAGCGGCGTTTGTTACATATGTCCCAAAGCTCCCTGCAGTTTTCAAAATATCACAAATATCCCAATTTCGAAGCCTGGGCCATATTTTGGAGCAAAATTCTGGCTCTATGCACGTATTCGCAGTTTGATATTACGATTTTTATACGAAACATATGCAAAGTAATGAAAGGGGCGTTTGGTCATATTTGTCCCAAAGCCCTCAGCAGTTTTCAAAATATCCCAAACATCCCAATTTCGAGGGCTGAGCCATATTTTGGAGACAAATTCTGGCTCTATGCACACATTCGCAATATGAAATTACGACTTTTTATACCCAACATATGCCAAGTCCTGAAAGTGGCAGTGAGTCACATTTTGCACAAACTTCCCTGCAGTTTTCGAAATATCCCAATTATTCCAATTTCAAAGCCTGAGCAATATTTTGGAGCCAAATTCTGGCTCTCTGCATGTATTCCCAGTTTGATATTACGAATTTTTATACCTAACATTTGCCAAGTACTGATAGCGGCAGTGAGTCACATTTTGCACAAACTCCCCTGCAGTTTTCAAAATATCCCAAATATCCCAATTTCGAGGCCTGAACCATATTTTGGAGCCAAATTCTTGCTCTCTGCACGTATTCGCAATTGAAATTACGACTTATTATACCCAACATATGCCAAGTACTGAAAGCGGCAATTAGTCACATTTTGATCAAACTCCCCTGCAGTTTTCAAAATATCCCAAACATCCCAATTTCGAGGCCTGAGCCATATTTTGGAGCCAAATTCTGGCTCTCTGCACGTATTCGCAGTTTGAAATTACGATTTTTTTATACCCAACATATGCGAAGTACTGAAAGCGGCGTTTGGTCATATTTGTCCCAAACCCCCCTGCAGTTTTCGAAATATCCCAAATATCCCAATTTCGAGGCCTGAACCATATTTGGAGTCAAGTTCTGGCTCTCTGCACGTATTCGCTGTTTGAAATTACGACTTTTTATACGAAACATATGCAAAGTAATGAAAGCGGCGTTTCGTCATATTTGTCCCAAACCCTCTCGCAGTTTTCAAAATATCCCAAACATCCCAATTTCGAGGCCTGAGCCATATTTTTGAGCCAAATTCCGGCTCTCTGCACGTATTCGCAGTATGAAAATACGACTTTTTTATACCCAACATATGCGAAGTACTGAAAGCGGCGTTTACTCACATTTGTCCCAAACCTCCCTACAGTTTACAAAATATCCCAAACAACTGAATTTCGAGGCCTCAGCCATTTTGGAGCCAAATTCTGGCTCTCTGCACGTATTTGCAGTTTGAAGTTACGACTTTTTATACGGAACATTTGCCAAGTAATGAAAGCGGCGTTTAGTCATATTTGTCCTAAACCTCCCTGCAGTTTACAAAATATATCAAACATCCCAATTTCGATGTCTGGGCCATATTTTGGAGCCAAATTCTGGCTCTATGCACGTATTCGCAGTTTGATATTACGACTTTTTATACGAAACATATGCAAGGTAATGAAAGCGGCGTTTGGTCATATTTGTCCCAAAGCCCCCCGCAGTTTTCAAAATATCCCAAACATCCCAATTTCGATGTCTGAGCCATATTTAGGAGCCAAATTCTGGCTCTATGCACGTATTCGCAGTTTGAAATTACGAATTTTTATACCCAACATATGCCAAGTACTGAAAGCAGCAGTGAGTCACATTTTGCACAAACTCCCCTGCAGTTTTCAAAATATCCCAAACTTCGCAATTTCGAGGCCTGAACCATATTTTGGAGCAAAATTCTGGCTCTCTGCACGTATTCGCAGTTTGAAATTACGACTTATTATACCCAACATATGCCAAGTACTGAAAGCGGCAGTGAGTCACATTTTGAACAAACTCCCCTGCAGTTTTCAAAATATCCCAAACATCAAAATTTCGAGGCCTGAGCCACATTTTGGAGCTAAATTTTGGCTCTCTGCACGTATTCGCAGTTTGAAATTACGCCTTTTTTTATACCCAACATATGCGAAGTACTGAAAGTGGCGTTTGGTCATATATGTCCCAAACCCTCCCGCAGTTTTCAAAATATCCCCAACATCCCAATTTCGAGGCCTGAACCATATTTTGGAGCCAAATTATGGCTTTCTGCACGTATTCGCAGTTTGAAATTACGACTTTTTTATACCCAACATATGCGAAGTACTGAAAGCGGTGTTTGCTCACAGTTGTCCCAAACCTCCCTGCAATTTACAAAATATCCCAAATAACTGAATTTCGAGGCCTGAGCCATATTTTGGAGCCAAACTCTGGCTCTCTGCACGTATTCGCAGTTTGAAGGTACGACTTTTTATACGGACCATTTGCCAAGTAATGAAAGCGGCGTTTGGTCATATTTGTCCCAAACCTCCCTGCAGTTTACAAATTATATCAAACATTCCAATTTCGATGTCTGAGCCATATTTAGGAGCCAAATTCTGGCTCTATGCACGTATTCGCAGTTTGAAATTACGACTTTTTATACCCAACATATGCCAAGTACTGAAAGCGGCAGTGAGTCACATTTTGAACAAACTCCCCTGCAGTTTTCAAAATATCCCAAACTTCGCAATTTCGAGGCCTGAACCATATTTAGGAGCCAAATTCTGGCTCTCTGCACGTATTCGCAGTTTGAAATTACGACTTATTATACCCAACATATGCCAAGTACTGATAGCGGCAGTGAGTCACATTTTGTACAAACTCCCCTGCAATTTTCAAAATATCCTAAACATCCCAATTTCGAGGCCTGAGCCATATTTTGAAGCGAAATTCTGGCTCTATGCCCGTATTCGCAGTTTGAAATTACGACTTTTTATACCCAACATATGCCAAGTCCTGAAAGTGGCAGTGAGTCACATTTTGCACAAACTTCACTGCAGTTTTCGAAATATCCCAATTATCCCAATTTCAAGG